>NC_045781.1:22775356-23083556 GCF_008692025.1 Phocoena sinus | reverse complement strand
TTTCTTTTTATGGCTGAGTAGAATTCCATTGTATATATGTGCCACCAACTTCTTTATCCATTCATCTGTCAAAGGACACTTAGGTTGCTTCCATGTCCTGGTTATTGTAAATAGTGCAGCAGTGAACATTGTGGTACCTGTCTCTTTTTGAATTATGTTTTTCTCAGGGTATATGCCCAGTAGTGGGATTGCTGGGTGGTATGGTAGTTCTATTTTCAGTTTTTTAAGGAACCTCCATACTGTTCTCCATAGTGGCTGTATCAATTAACATTCCCACCAACAGTGCAAGAGGGATCCCTTTTCTCCACACCCTCTCCAGCATTTATCGTTTGTAGATTTTTTGATGATGGCCATTATGACCGGTGTGAGGTGATACCTCATTGTAGTTTTGATTTCCATTTCTCTAATGATTAGTGATGTTGAGCATCCTTTCATGTGTTTGTTGGCAATCCGTATATCTTCCTCAGAGAAATGTCTATTTAGGATTTCTGTCCTTATTTGGATTAGGTTGTTTCTATTTTTGATACTGAGCAGCATAAGCTGCTTGTATATTTTGGAGATTAATCCTTTGTCAGTTGCTTCGTTTGCAAATATTTTCTCCCATTCTGTGGGTTGGCTTTTTGTCTTGTTTATGATTTCCTTTGCTGTACAAAAGCTTTTAAGTTTCATTCGGTCCCATTTGTTTAATTTTGGGTTTATTTCCAATTCTCTAGGAGGTGGATCAAAATGGATCTTGCTGTGATTTATGTCATAGAGTGTTCTGCCTATGTTTTCCTCTAATAGTTGTAAAGTGTCTGGCCTTACATTTAGGTCTTTGATCCATTCTGAGTTTATTTTTGTGCGTGGTGTTAGGGAGTGTTTTAATTTCATTCTTTTACATGTAGCTGTCTAGTTTTCCCAACACCACTTATTGAAGAGGCTGTCTTTACTCCATTGTGTATTCTTGCCTCCTTTATCAAAGATAAGGCGACCATAGGTGCACAGGTTTATCTCTGGGCTTACTTTCTGTTCCACTGATCTATATTCCTGATTTTGTGCCAGTACCATACTATCTTAATTACTGTAGCTTTGTAGTATAGTCTGAAGTCAGGGAGCCTGACTCCTCCAGCTCTGTTTTGCATTCTCAAGATTGGTTTGGCTATTCGGGGTCTTTTGTGTTTCCATACAAATTGCGAAATTTTTTGTTCTAGTTCAGTGAAATATGCCATTGGTACTTTAATGGGGATTGCACTGAATCTGTAGATTGCTTTGGGTAGTAGAGTCATTTTCACAATGTTGATTCTTCCAATCCAAGAACATGGTATATCTCTCCATCTGTCTGTATCATCTTTAATTTCTTTCATAAGTGTCTTACAGTTTTCTGCATACAGGTCTTTTGTCTCCTTAGGTTGGTTTATTCCTAGGTATTTCATTCTTCTGGTTGCAGTGGTAAATGGGAGTGTTTCCTTAATTTCTCTTTCAGATTTTTTTATCATTACGGTATAGGAATGCAGGAAATTGCTGGGCATGAATTTTGTATCCTGCTGTGTTACCAAATTCATTGATTAGCTCTAGTAGTTTTTTGGTAGAGTCTACAGGATTCTCTATGTATATTATCATGTCATCTGCAAACAGTGACAGGTTTACTACTTCTTTTCCGATTTGGATTCCTTTTATTTCTTTTTCTCCTCTGACTGCTGTGGCTAAAACTTCCAAAACTATGTTGAATAATAGTGGTGAGGGTAGGCATCCCTGTCCGGTTCCTGATCTTAGTGGAAATGGTTTCAGTTTTTCACCACTGAGAACGATGTTGGCTGTGGTTTGTCATATATGGCCTATATTATGTTGACGTAAGTTCCCTCTATGCCTACTTTCTGGAGGCTTTTATCATAAATAGGTTTTGAATTTTGTCAAAAGCTTTTTCTGCATCTATTGAAATGATCATATAGTTTTTCTCCTTCAATTTGTTAAAGGTTTATCACATTGATTGACTTGTGTATATTGAAAAATTCCTCCGTTCCTAGGATAAACCCCACTTGATCATGGTGTATGATCCTTTTAATGTGCTGTGGGATTCTGTTTGCTAGTATTTTGTTAAGGATTTCTGCATCTATGTTTATCAGTGACACTGGCCTGTAGTTTTCTTCCTTTGTGACATCTTTGTCTGGTTTTGGTATCCGGGTGATGGTGGCCTTGTAGAATGAGTTTGGCAGTGTTCCTCTGCTATATTTTGGAAGAGTTTGAGAAGGATAGGTGTTAGCTCTAGTCCAAATGTTTGATAGAATTCACCTGTGAAGCCATCTGGTCCTGGGCTTTTGTTTGTTGGAAGATTTTTAATCACAGTTTCAATTTCAGTGCTTTTGATTGGTCTGTTCATATTTTCTACTTCTTCCTGGTTCAGTTTAGGAACAGTGTGCTTTTCTAAGAATCTGTCCATTACTTCCAGGTTGCCCATTTTGTTGGCATACAGTTGCTTGTAATAATCTTTCATGATCCTTTGCATTTCGGCAGTGTCAATTGTTACTTCTCCTTTTTCATTGCTAATTCTATTGATTTGAGGCTTCTCTCTTTTTTCTTGATGAGTCTGGCTAATGGTTTATCAACTTTGTTTATTGTCTCAAAGAACCAGCTTTTAGTTTTATTGATTTTTGCCATTGTTTCCTTCATTTCTTTTTCCTTTATTTCTGATCTGATGTTTATGACTTCTTTCTTTCTGCTAACTTTGGGGTTTTTTTGTTCTTCTTTCTCTAATTGCTTTAGGTGTAAGGTTAGGTAGGTTGTTTATTTGAGATGTTTCTTGTTTTTTGAGGTAGGATTGTATGTCTATAAACTTCCCTCTTAGAACTGCCTTTGCTGCATCCCATATGTCTTCGGTCATAGTGTTTTCATTGCCATTTGTTTCTAGGTACTTTCTGATTTCCCCCTGGATTTCTTCAGTGATTTCTTGGTTAGTTAGTAGCATATTGTTTGGCCTCCATGTGTTTGTAGTTTTTACAAATTTCTTCCTGTAATTGATATGTAGTCTCATAGCATTGTGGTTGGAAAAGATACCTGATACGACTTCAATTTTTTTTTAATTTCCAAGGCTTGATTTGTGACCCAAGATATGATCTATCCTGAGAATGTTCCATGAGCACTTGAGAAGAAAGTTTATTCTGTTGTTTTTGGATGGAATGTCCTATAAATATCTATTAAGTCCATCTTGCTTAATATATCATTTAAAGCTTGTGTTTCCTTATTTATTTTCATTTTGGAATGATATGTCCATTGGTGAAAGTGGAGTGTTAAAGTCTCCTACTATGATTGTGTTACTGTCGATTTCCCCTTTTATGCCTATTAGCAGTTGCCTTATGTATTGAGGTGCTCCTATGTTGGGTGCATAAATATTTACAACTGTTATAGCTCCTTCTTGGATTGATCCCTTGACCTTCATATAGTCTCCTTCTTTGTCTCCTGTAATAGTCTTTATTTTAAAGCCTATTTTTTCTAAAATGAGAATTGCTACTCCAGCTTCCTTTTGATTGCCATTTGCATGGAATATCTTTTTCCATCTTCTTACTTTCAGTTGCATGTGTCCCTAGGTCTGAAGTGGGTCTTTTGTAGACAGCATATATACAGGTCTTGTTTTTGTATCCATTCAGCCAGTCTATGTATTTTGGTTGGAGAATGTAATCAATTTACATTTAAGGTAGTTATTGATATGTATATTCCTGTTACTATTTTCTTAATTGTTTTGGGTTTGTTATTGAAGTTCTTTTCCTTTTCTTGTGTTTCCTGCCTAGAGAAGTTCCTTTAGCATTTGTTGTAAGGCTTGTTTGGTGGTGCTGAATTCTCTTAGCTTTTGCTTGTCTGTAAAGGTTTTAATTTCTCCATCAAATCTGAATGAGATCCTTGTTGGGTAGAGTAATCTTGGTTGCAGGTTTTTCCCTTTCATCACTGTAAATATGTCCTGCCACTCCCTTCTGGCTTGCAGAGTTTCTGCTGAAAGATCAGCTGTTAACTTTATGGGGATTCCCTTGTATGTTATTTGTTGCTTTTCCCTTGCTACTTCTAATATTTTTTCTTTGTATTCAATTTTTAATAGTTTGATTAATATGTGTCTTGGTGTGTTTCTCCTTCGATTTATCCTGTATGGGACTCTCTGAGCTTCCAGAACTTGACTATTTCCTCTCCCATATTAGGGAAGCTTTCAACTATAGAATCTCCAAATATTTTCTCAGTGCCTTTCTTTTTCTCTTCTTCTTCTGGGACCCCTATAAGTTTAATGTTGGTGTGTTTAATGTTGTCCCAGAGGTCTCTGAGACTGTCCTCAATTCTTTTCATTTTTTTTTTTCTTTATTCTGCTCTGCAGTAGTTATTTCCACTATTTTATCTTCCAGGTCACTTATCCATTCCTCTGCCTCAGTTATTCTGCTATGGATTCCTACTAGAAAATGTTTAATTTCATTTATTGTATTGTTCATTGTTTGTTTGCTATTAGTTCTTCTAGGTCCTTGTTAAACGTTTCTTGTATTTTCTCCATTCTATTTCCAAGGTTTGTATCATCTTTACTATCATTACTCTGAATTCTTTTACAATTAGACTGCCTATTTTCTCTTCAGTCGTTTGTTCTGGTGGGTTTTTACCTTGCTCCTTCATCTGCTGTGTATTTCTGTCTCTCATTTTGCTTGACTTACTGTGTTTGGTGTCTCCTTTTCACAGGCTGCAGGTTCAGAGTTCCATTGTTTTTGGTGTCTGCCCCCAGTGGCTAAGGTTCGTTCAGTGGGTTGTGTAGGCTTCCTGGTGGAGGGCGCTGGTGCCTGTGTTCTGGTGGATGAGGCTGGATCTTTTCTTTCTGGTGGATAGGACCGCATCTGGTGGCGTGTTTTGGGGTTTCTGGGAACTTATTATGACTTTAGGCTTTTTCTCTACTAATGGGTGGGGTTGTGTCCCTGACTTGGTAGTTGCTTGGCATAGGGTGTCCATCACTGAAGCTTGCTGCTCATTGAGTGGAACTGGGTCTTAGCATTGAGATGGAGCTCTCTGGCAGAGCTTTCACCATTTGATATTATGTGGGGCTGAGAGGTCTCTGGTAGACCAATGTCCTGAACTTGTTTCTCCCACCTCAGAGGCTCAGGCCTGACACCCAGCCGGAGCACCAAGACCCTGTCAGCCACACAGCTCAGAAGAAAAGGCAGAAAAAAAAAGAAAGGAAGAAGAAAAATAAAATAGTTATTAAAATAAAAAAAATTATTAAAAATAAAAACATAAAAAAGTAATTAAAAAAGAAAAGAAAGAAGGAAAGAACAGAGCAACCAAAGAACAAATCCACCAATGATAAAAGTGCTAAAAAGTATAATTTTTTTTAAAAAGTGAAAAAATGGACAGACAGAACCCTAGGAAAAATGGTAAAAGCAAAGGTATACAGATAAAATCACACATAGAAGCATACACATACACACTCACAGAAAGAGAAAAAAGGAAAAAATAAAACTATTATACATATAAAAAAAAGGAAGAGAGCAACCAAACCATTAAACAAATGTACAAATGATAATAAGCTCTAAATACTAAACTAAGATAAACATAAACCAGAAACAAATTAGATGCAGAAAGCAAACCCCAAGCCTTCAGCTGCTCCCAAAATCCACTGCCTCAATTTTGGGATCATTCGTTGTCTATTCAGGTATTCCAGAGATGCAGGGTACATCAAGTTGATTGTGGAGATTTAATCCGCTGCTCCTGAGAGCGTCTCTTCCCCACCCAGACAGGACGGGGTTGATGTAGCCGCTGACTGGGGGCTCTGACTCACTCAGGCCAGGCGGAAGGAGGGGTACAGAATGTTGGTCAAGCCTGCAGCGGCAGAGGCCAGCATGACATTGCAACAGTCTGAGGCGTGCCGTGCATTCTCCTGGGGAAGTCTTCCCTGGAACACAGGACCCTGGCAGTGGCAGGCTGCACAGCTCCTGGGAGGGGAGGTGTGGACAGTGACCTGTGCTTGCCCACAGGCTTATTGGTGGCTGCAGCAGCTGCCTTAATGTTTCATGCCTATCTCTGGTATCCGCACTGATAGCTGTGGCTCACACCCACCTCTGGAACTAGTTTAGGCAATGCTCTGAATCCCCTTTCCTCGAGCACCCTAAAACAATGGTCTCTTGCCTCTTAAGCAGTTCCAGACTTTTTCCTGGACTCCCTCCCGGCTAGCTGTGGTGCACTAACCCCCTTCAGGCTATGTTCACGCAGCCAACCCCAGTCCTCTCCCTGGGATCTGAACTCCGAAGCCTGAGCCTCAGCTCCCAGCCCCCACCTGCCTCAGCGGGTGAGCAGACAAGCCGCTCAGGCTGGTGAGTGCTGGTCGGCAGTGGTCCTCTGTGTGGGAATCTCTCTGCTTTGCCCTTTGCACCCCTGTTGCTGCGCTCTCCTCCGTGGCTCCAAAGCTTCCTGCCGTCCACACCCCCATCTCCACTGGTGACGGGGCTTCCTAGTGTGTGGAAACCTTTCCTCCTTCACAGCTCCCTCCCAGAGGAGCAGGTCCCATCCCTATTCTTTTGTCTCTGTTTTTCCTTTTTTCTTTTGCCCTACCCAGGTATGTGGGGAGTTTCTTGCCTTTTGGGAAGTCTGAGGTCTTCTGCCAGCATTCAGTAGGTGTTCTGTAGGAGTTGTTCTACATGTAGATGTATTTTTGATGTATTTGTGAGGAGGAAGGTGATCTCCACGTCTTACTCCTCTGCCATCTTGAAGGTCCCCCCGACTCTGTGCCATATTTTTTATGGGCTATTAATTTTTTATGTAATACAAAACTGAAAGAATGTAACTCTGGGTGAACATTAACACTATCAAAATTTTGCTGTACTTTAATTTGCATTATAATTTAGTTGTAAGAATTTTATAGTAGTAAAAAAAGCGAAATGAAAACTGGAGTCATCATAATGGATATTTAGGTAAGGTATTCAGTTTAAGGTATTTAGGAACTTCCCTGGTGGTGCAGTGGTTAAGAATCTGCCTGCCAATGCAGAGGACATGGGTTCAAGCCCTGGTTCAGGAAGAATCCCACATGCCGTGGAGCAACTTAGCCCATGTGCCACAACTACTGAGCCTGAGCTCTAGAGCCCGTGAGCCACAACTACTGAAGCCCACGCACCACAACTACTGAAGCCCTCGCACCTAGAGCCGGTGCTCCGCAACAAGAAAAGCCACGGCAATGAGAAGCCCACGCACCGCAACAAAGAGTAGCCCCCGCTCGCCGCAACTAGAGAAAGCCCATGTGCAGCAATGAGGACCCAACACAGTAAAAAATAAATAATTTTTTTTAAAAAGAATATACAAAAACAAGTATTAGGTATTCAGCTTATACTATTGCAAATTAAACTATACTGTAACATGAAACCATAATAGAAATCAGCCTGGAACTTGCTAGTTTTTTGTAGTTAATTTAAAGACCTTTTATTGTTTCCTCTCCTTTTCAAACAATTATATCTATTACCTGAAGCACCTACCCTCATTTTTATGTCCACTGTATAAGACTGTTGAATTCTATCTTACAAGGATGCCTAGAAAAAAAAATATTTTTCTAAAGGCAGTGTCTACTGGCATCATTCTGCCTGAACTGATAAGGCACATGAGACATGAAAGAGGCCAGATCCTCCTCACATCACCACCACCACCACCATCAGGGGCCTCCAACAAAGATCTTCAAGCAATCAGCACTTCAGTTTCTCAAAGAAATACTTGTGGAAAATAAATTGGACAAGGGGGAAAAATAAGCTTAACTTCTAGTGCTGACCAAATATGCCTCTCATTTCCATTTAATTGGCTAGGGAACTCCTTGAAAATGGAGCCAGTCATTACATCCTGAAGCAGAGCTGCCTACTGAGATGGAGACTACAAGATCTTCTGGACATAGAAAGGATCACAAAATATAATTAAAGAAATAATGTACGATAAAGACACTAGAAGGAAATGTGAATAATACCCAGTAATTTCCAATAACATTTGTTGGAAAATTAACTTTTGTTATTAATGTATAGCAATGGGCTCAAACAAGAGTCCTGAACTAGCAACCCAAATGCCCTGGGTCAGCTGAGTAAAAGGATTTAGTCCAGGTCAATCCAGGTCAGAAGTCAGAACCTGGAGTAGACCTGCAAACTGGTAAAAGCAGAAAGCCACACTAGTAAAAGGAAGCTGCAGAAACAGTCATGGTCACACATAGGAATGTGAGGTCATGCCTAACAGGAATCAGCAACGCCAATAACGACATATTTATCTGAAGACTAAGTTCAAGATTGGGAACATGAGAATACTTAATTCAGAGCCCAAGATCTAAGTCATGAGGATGTTACACAGGACTGCTGCTCAGCAAGTATGGTGGTATGGATAGACTTTTGATCCCCAAGGTGTAGGCGATCCACTAGCAGCAGGGCCTTGTCTGGGGGCTTGCTAGAACTGCAGACTCACAGGCCACATCCCAGACCTGCTGTATCAGAATCTGCATTTTAACGAGATCCAAGGCTCTACAGAGGAAGTTATTCCATCTTGTGAAAAACAAGAGAGGAGAGGGGGAAAAAAGAGAAGAAGAAGGGATCAAAATCACATAGCAGCTTTGTTATCTTAGGAAAATCCAACTTCACAACCCCTAGACAATAAGGCTGAGAACTAACCAAAATAGCTTAATATCAAGACTAACAACAGCTTGTTCATAAAAGCTTGCTTCAAGACCCTGAATAGCTATACAACCAATCCAATGCTATCATGTCATCAACTAGCCCAATCCCAACCAGTTCCCCATCTTGTAAGATCTGCCTTAAAATCACCCAGTCTAAGTTCTAAAACCCTATAAATATTCTCCCCTGACTGCCCTGACAGTCAATGATTAAGAGCCATAACATTTTGAAGTAGAAAGGAGCATGAACAAGCATCTGGTCTAAGTCCTTTGTTTTATGGAAGAAATTTCACAATTTGCTCAAGAAGGCAGAACTAGTTAAAAAGAGAACTAACATCAGAAATAAAATCTCTTGACTCCCTCTTCGGGGGTCTGTTTTTGTTTTTTGATTTTAAATTTACATTCATTATTTTGGCCTTTATGTCCTAAAGCAGGGGTCTCCAACCCCGAGGCCACAGACCAGTACCAGTCCAAGGCCTGTTAGGAACCAGACCACACAGCAGGAGGTGAGTGTCAGGCAAGTGAGCAAAGCTTCATCTCCCGTTTCCCATCACTCCCCAGGCTAGCATTACTGCCTGAACCACACCCCACCCCGGGGAAAAATTGTCTCCCATGAAAACAGTCCCCTGGCGCCCAAAAGGTTGGGGACTGCTGTCTTAGAGGATGACACTGCTTAACTCTAACATAATTTACCAATATACCCAAAACATTACACTTAGTGGGAGGTGTCAATATGCATCACGCCAGACTGAATATAAACACAAAAACTCACTTTTAACCAAAGAGATCAAAAAAGGTAAAAAATAATATAATAATCTTATTACCAGCATCATAATAAAAACAGCTAACATTACCATATGCAAATATGCATGCTTTCATTTATTTCTCACAACCCTATTATGTAGGTATTGTTATTATTTTCATTTTACAGATTTAAAAAAATGAGGTTGTGACTTATCCAAAGTCACATTGCTATCAAGTGGAAGAGCTAAAACTTAAACACTGAAGTATGCTTTGTTTTTTTGTTTGTTTCACATAAAACAAGCAAAGAAGTTGAGTATATAGTTATTTCAGCTGTTCTCTTGAAATTTCCATTTCTTATTATGAAAATAATACAGATTCCCAGCAATATATAACCTGCTTTCAAAGGAACATTTAAATAAGAAATACCACTTTAATAACAATTTTCCCCAAAATACTAAGTTGTTTTCCAAGCAATTCTAGTATTGATCACTGCACTTTCTCCATGTTAGCTGTATAAGTGAACTATTTCAGCCACTATATACTTGGTGCACCTGTTCTTAACCTAGACTTCATTTCCTTTTATCTCTATTAGTTCAAGGCAACTGCAATGAGGAAGACCTAAAAAGAGCTCTCTTTTGTAAGTGCTACACTGTGACCTGATGAGGTCTAACATGAAAACATAGATTTTTCTCTAGTGTGTTATTTAGCCCTGTGTTTAATAGTTTTATTAAAAAAATATTTTATATCATTTCTTATTCTGAAAAATGTTGAACTTACTCTAGGTGGCAAGATTTAAAAAGTTAGGGGGTGGGATAGGGAGGGTGGGAGGGAGGGAGGGAGATGCAAGAGGGAAGAGATATGGGAACATATGTATATGTATAACTGATTCACTTTGTTATAAAGCAGAAACTAACACACGATTGTAAAGCAATTATACTCCAATAAGGATGTTAAAAAAAAAAAGTTTTAAAGTTAGTATCTTCCCACTTCATTTAAAAGTATATCATTTCACTCTCCTTCAGTACAATATTCCTGAAATTTAAATGCCAAGTTCAAATTTCTTGGTATCTTATGTGAAGTCTAAAGTGTGATAGACAAGACCTATTATATATCGTTGATCTTCTCTATGTGTAAAAAAAAATAAATACACTACTGATGACTTACATTTTTATAAAACTGTAGATGAATAATCTACGTGATTTCCTCCATTTTCCCTGCAAGGGAAGCGAAAATCAGTACACAGAGACTGCTCAAGCTTTTTAAGCAAGGGGCAAAGGAAGTCAGAGCCATGAAGTTTGGCCCTGGAGAGCTGTCCACAGCTAAAAAACAATCAAGAATGCCCTCATCAAGTCATAAACTTATTACACACTAGGGTCACTATTTTGCTTCATTTATTATACCTCTTTTTTGAATTTGAACTTTGAACCTTTATGGACTTGACAGTGGGGGAAATATATTTAGTATGAAAATATGTTATTATTCAAAAACAAATGGAAAATAAAGCACTGTAGCAGAGAATGTAAGTAGGAAGGGAAGGTAGAAAGGTAACCAGAAGACTAACAGCAAAAGATGCTGAACAGGAGACTCCAGGTTTGCATTTTATTCTTTGGATAATGGAGAGCAGTTGGGGAGGTTTATGTAAGGGCATCATACGATCCAAACTTTAAAAAGATAACTGTTGGCAGTGTGAAAGATTACAGTAAAGTGGTGAGCCCTAGGCACAAGAGTCCACTTTTGGTTAAATAGTCATCCTAGGGCCTTGAATTAAGATAATGACAGCAGGGGTACAGAGGAGAGGGAATATTCAAGAAATATTTAAAAGGTAGAAAAATTAGATTGAGGAAAGGCTTAAATTTGGTACAGGTCTTAGGTACAAATATCAGCATCATGTAGAGTAATACAGAAGGAGAGTCTAGTGATAATTTCTAATCCTCAGTTTTTTATTCCTTTAAATAATAATAATTAACTTTACATCCTGCTAGGATTTTCTTTTTTTTATCCTTGCAGTCATTGAGCAAATGATTATTATCAAAGCTACAAGCCTATTGAGAATTGGGATTAGGTGGGTATAACAAATTAATTGTGCTTCATTGCATATATCCATTAAAACAAGATAACATATCCAAACACAAGGATCTCAGAACTGAAAGAAACAACAGATAAAAACTCATAAAAAGATTCGACAAAGATAATTACTGTCAGAAATATGTAAATTGAGAAAACAAGCAAGTATTTTAAATACCTCTTTATTAAAGATATTTAACATGGACAATTCACTGTTATCAGGAGACCATTTAAAAGATGTTTAACACAAACAAAAGGTAAAGGTCTAAAATCAACTAGCTTATATGAGCCATATTTAAAATAGGCTCAATTTGACTGGAAAAAAATCCCATCAAAGCAGAAAGAATATCAATAGAAATAATTAATGCTCTCTACCAAAGCCTAGCATAATACCAAATGACATTATGTTTAAAAAATGACTTTTAAAAAATTATTTTTAAATAAGATATATTTTTAAAATGTATTTAGAAGTATGAAAGTTTGAAATGGCACCCAGCGGGGCATGGCTCTATATACTACACTACATCATAAGCAAAGCCTAATGATTAATGATGCAGAGTGCATGTACTCTAGAGCTCCAGGTTTCTTACTACAAATTTCCAGGTGAAGTCACCTAACAAATCCACAGCTCCAAACTGGTTAAAACCTAACAGTGTTGCCCACTTTGGAATCACTCAGCCGTTGTTCAAAAATTTATTTAATGTATTGTTTTTGCTTAAGGAGAGAGGCCACCCAAATTAAGATAACATTGTCTATGGTCAAATTACATACATATGAACACACACACAGACATATACCTGCACACAGGCTACTTGAGACCTGAGCCAAAATTTCCATCCTTGAAACAGATCAGTAAATGCTTCTATCAAAACATTTAAAATCGGGTTTCCCTGGTGGCGCAGTGGTTGAGAGTCTGCCCGCCGATGCAGAGGACACGGGTTCGTGCCCCGGGCTAGGAAGATCCCACATGCCGCGGAGCAGCTATGCCCGTGAGCCATGGCCGCTGAGCCTGCAGGTCCAGAGCCCTGTGCTCCGCAACGCGAGAGGCCACAACAGTGAGAGGCCCGCATACCGCAAAAAAAAAAAAAAAAAAAAGATACCGTACAAATGGTAGATAATCAAGGTGGCCACAGTTTCTGAATCTAGACTGATGACAGAGTCAATATTTTTGCTTTCACAGCCCTTCATTATCAAAGATGGATTGAATGCCCCGTATGCCCAGCACTGTGCATTATGCTAGTTGTTAAACATAGAGATAGAGACATATAGAACATGGCTTCGGCCATTAGGCTGCTCCCTGCCTTCTCACCAATTTCCAATTTATTTGCATAACAGCCAGAGGATCTTCATAAAGTATAACTCAGGTATTATCATCCCTATTATTTCAAATTTTCTATAGTTTTTCCTTCCAATCACAATAAAATCCAAGTATCTTCAAGCCTCCCAGCACCCTGCCCCTCCCAGCCATCCTCTCTTTCCTATTATTGTCATTCACAATGCTTTGCCCTTTGAGGATACTGTTCTCAAATACCCAGCTCTATCTATCCCCAAGATCCTAATCTAGGACACTCCTCACCCCAACATCTCATTTGACTCCTATATCCTCCTTCAGCACAAATGTCATCTCCACAGATGCCTTCTCTGAAGTGCCATGCTAATCCTGCAGGAAATACGGAGCTCACAAGTGGTGCTAAGCAGAGGAATAACAGAATGAGTTCTTTATCTTAGAAAAATCACCCAGATAAGAACTTGTAGAACAGACTAGCTAGAGAGGTAGTACAATGGGAGTTGATGGCTATAGGTAGAAAAGTTAAGAAGGAAACAACTAGAAGAGGCCAGGAGAGAGTTAGAGACTGCATGTATGCAAAAGCACTGAAGTCATCTTTAGCTTTGCAAAAAGTTCCATCAGGCTATGGGCTCTCTAGGACCAGTATCATATGCAGTCATCCCTTGGAATCCACGGGGGATTGGTTCCAGGACCATACCACCACTGCCAAGGACAACAAAATCTTCGGGTGCTCAAGTCTCTTATATAAAATGGCATGGTAAAACTGATATAGCCACTATGGCAAAGAGTATAGAGGTTCCTTAAAAAATTAAAAATAGAACTACCATACGACTCAGCAATCCCACTACTGGGCATATACCCTGAGAAAACCATAATTCAAAAAGAGTCATGTACCACAACATTCATCACAGCACTATTTACAATAGCCAGGACATGGAAGCAACCTAAGTGTCCACTGACAAATGAATGGATAAAGAAGATGTGGCACGTGTATACAATGGAATACTACTCAGCCATAAAAAGAAATGAAACTGAGTTATTTGCAGTGAGGTGGATGGACCTAGAGTCTGTCACACAGAGTGAAGTAAGTCAGAAAGAGAAAAACAAATACCGTATGCTAACACATATATACGGAATCTGAAAAAAAAAATGGTTCTGAAGAACCTAGAGGCAGGACAGGAATAAAGATGCAGACGCAGAGAATGGACTTGAGGACACAGGGATGGGGAAGGGTAACCTGGGACGAAGTCAGAGAGTGGCACTGACATATATATACTACCAAATGTAAAACAGATAGCTAGTGGGAAGCAGCCGCATACCATAGGGAGATCAGCTCGGTGCTTTGTGACCACCTAGAGGGGTGGGATAGGAGGGTGGGAGGGAGACACTAGAGGGAGGGGATATAGGGATACGTGTATACGTACAGCTGATTCACTTTGTTATACAGCAGCAACTAACACAACATTGTAAAGCAATTATACTCCAGTAAAGATGTTAAAAAAAAAAAATGGCATGCTACAGTCAGCCCTCCACATCCTCAAACTGTAGAACCCTCAGATACAGAGGGCCAACTGTATTACACACTTCCCACAACATCTGAGAGAACTATGCATGTTGAAGAAGGGGAAGGCAACAATGGTTGGGAGCTCTGGCTGAGTTTGTATCCTAGCTGTGTGACTTTATGTAAGTTACTTTGCTTCTCTGTGTTTTGATTTTTCAAGAGATAGTTAGCAGTCCTACAGCACAGGATTGTTGTGAGATTTAAATGTAAAGCACTTAGAACACTATTTGTCACATATTAAGTACTCAACAAAAATTAGCTACTGAAATTGTCACTGTTATCATCAACATTATAATCATTGTTGTTATTATTACTACCCTTACAACCACTAGATACTTCATAAACATTATTTCATCTTCACAAAAGAACTTATGAGGGATATACTATTATCTCCACTGTATAATTACAGAAAGTAGGTGAAAAAGCAGTTCACAGAGTTTATAAGTTTCATACTGAGATGTGAGCCTAGTTTTATGAGTCGATTTACTAACCACATTACATTATCTCTCAAAACGGACAGGAGGGACTTAAGATGTGATAAGTAATATGATTTTCTAAGCAATATGATTTACTGAGCATTTATTATCCTCCAAGCACTCTTCTGGGCTCTATGGATACAGGAGTGAACAAAACAGATGAAGTCTCTTCTCTCATATGATACAGAGACGCTAAGAGAAAAATATCAAGTAGTGAGAGGTATACTAGAGTATCAAAATTAAGAGTGATATGTCTGGGAGCCACTTAGATTGAGTAGGTAAAAAGGCCTTTCTAAGAAGATTGAGTTTAAGATGTGAACCGAAAAGACGAACAAAAGGAAGAAGCTGCCCAACCAACAAGATAAGAGATTATTCCAGGAAGAGGAAATAGCTATAAGAGACAGCCTAAGTGAAAACAAATTGTGTCTTAAGGAACCAAAGCATGCGTGGCTGAAGTATAGTGGGGGAGAGAGGAGTATTCCATGAGGAGATTAGAGAAGCAGGCAAAAGCCAAGTGATTAGGGTCACCCCAGGGAAGGACTGTGGATTTACAGCTAAAGATAATGAAGGATTTCAGGAAGGTGATGTGATCTGTTGTATATTTAAAAGATACTTCTCACTACTGGGTAGAGAACAGATTGCAGTGAGGCAAGAAGATGAAGACAGGAAACCAGGCTATTTCAGTAGTTTAGATCAGAGATGAAAGTGGCTTAGACTATGGAGCTAGGAGCACAGCTGGAGAAAAATAGGCAGATTTCTGTATATGTTTTTGAAACTGGAATCGAAAAAATTTACAAATGAACTGAATAAAAAGAGTAAAAGAATGAGTAATGACCTCCATATTTTTAGCTTGAGCACTGGAAGAATATGCTTTAGTTTACTGAGATGGAAAAGATTTACAGAGGCATATATTTAGGGTAGGAATAGGATTAGAAAATAAGAGTTCTGTTTGGGCCAGGTTATATTTGAGATGCTCAATATATATACCCATATGAAAATTTTCAGCAGGCAACTAGATCAGAATCAGGAATACTGGGGAGATCCTCTTACCCTTTCCCTGGCTTCACAGAAGACTGAAGATCAAGAAAACAGTAAGAAGAAAATAGCTTTTATAATGCACAATGTGGTATTCTTTAACAGTCTAAAGCAGTGAGACAAGCCATTGTACTAATCATGAAATCATTTCACTTATAAAATCTGAAGCATCATCTTTGCTGAGGAGAATGACAGAAAGAGAGTAAACTTTAATGTCAATAAGATTCATGCCAAGGGAGTTAAGCCATATCATAGGGCTTCTACTTCTTCAAACATATAAGATTTCAGGGTAGGACACAGTAAGAAGACATCAGAGCTCCCAGCAGGATACAATTTACATAGTGCTCCTGAAAATTCCATCCTACATGAAGGAAACCATAGCATACCCAATATAAGCCAAAAATCTTTTCTAAATATATGCAAAATAATGACTGCTCTCCTTGTTGTCTAACAGGAGCTTCCATGGAAACTGTCAAAAACCATTTCTTTAGACTTGTAATGATTACGGACAAAAACGAAATCGAACATGGATTAAAAGGAGAGGTAGATTCTGGTTAATCTGATTCCATCCAATTGTATTTTAGCATGACTAGTTTTGTTTTGTTTTTTTAACATATTTATTGGAGTATAATTGCTTTACAATGGTATGTTAGTTTCTACTTTATAACAAAGCGAATCAGTTATACATATACATATATTCCCATATCTCTTCCCTCTTGCGTCTCCCTCCCTCCCACCCTCCAAAACCCACCCCTCTAGGTGGTGACAAACCACCGAGCTAATATCCCTGTGCTATGCAGCTGCTTCCCACTAGTTATGTAATTTACGTTTGGTAGTGTATATATGTCCATGCCACTCTCACTGTGTCACAGCTTACCCTTCCCCCTCCCCATATCCTCAAGTCCATTCTCTATTAGGTCTGTGTCTTTATTGCTGTCTTACCCCTAGGTTCTTCATGACCTTTTATTTTTTTTTTCTTATTCCAAATATATGTGTTAGCATACTGTATTTCTTTTTTTCTTTCTGACTTACTTCACTGTGTATGACAGACTCTAGGTGCATCGACCTCACTACAAACAACTCAATTTCGTTTATTTTCATGGCTGAGAAATATTCCAATGTATATATGTGCCACATCTTCTTTATCCATTCATCTGTTGATGGACACTTAGGTGGTTTCCATGTCCTAGCTATTGTAAATAGAGCTGCAATGAACATTCTGGTACATGACATTTTTTGAATTATGGTTTTCTCAGGGATATGCCCAGAAGTGGGATTGCTCGGTTGTATGGTAGTTATATTTGTATTTTTTTAAGGAACGCCCATACTGTTCTCCACAGTGGCTGTATCAATTTACATTCCCACCAACTGTGCAAGAGGGTTCCCTTTTCTCCACAACCTCTCCAGCATTTATTGTTTCTAGATTTTTTAATGATGGCCATTCAGACCGGTGTGAGATGATATCTCATTGTAGTTTTGATTTGCATTTCTCTAATGATTAATGATGTTGAGCATTCTTTCATGTGTTTGTTGGCAATCTGTATATCTTCTTTGGAGAAATGTCTATTTAGGTCTTCTGCCCATTTTTGGATTGGGTTGTTTATTTTTTTGTTATTGAGCTGCATGAGTTGCTTGTAAAGTTTGGAGATTAATCCTCTGTCAGTTGCTTCATTTGCAAATATTTTCTCCCATTCTGAGGGGTGTCTTTTGGTCTTGTTTATGGTTTCCTTTGCTGCGCAAAAGCTTTGAAGTTTCATTAGGTCCCATTTGTTTATTTTTGTTTTTATTTCCATTTCTCTAAGAGGTGGGTCAAGAAGGATCTTGCTGTGAATTATGTCATAGAGTGTTCTGCCTATGTTTTCTGCTAAGAGTTTGATAGTGTCTGGCCTTACGCTTAGGTCTTTAAACCATTTTGAGTTTATTTTTGTGTATGGTGTTAGGGAGTGTTCTAATCTCATACTTTTACATGTACGTGTCCAGTTTTCCCAGCACCACTTATTGAAGAGACTGTCTTTTCTCCACTGAATATTCTTGCCTCCTTTATCAAAGATAAAGTGACCATATGTGCATGGGTTTATCTCTGTGCTCTCTATCCTATTCCATTGATCTATATATCTATTTTTGTGCCAGTACTATACAGTCATGATTACTGTAGCTTTGTAGTATAGTGTGAAGTTAGGGAGCCTGATTCCTCCAGCTCCATTTTTCGTTCTCAAGATTGCTTTGGCTATTCGGGGTCTTTTGTGTTTCCATACAAACTGTGAAATTTTTTGTTCTAGTTCTGTGAAAAATGCCAGTGGTAGTTTGATAGGGATTGCACTGAATCTGTAGATTGCTTTGGATAGTAGAGTCATTTTCACAATGTTGAGTCTTCCCATCCAAGAACATGGTATATCTCTCCATCTATTTGTATCATCTTTAATTTCTTTCATCAGTGTCTCATAATTTTCTGCATACAGGTCTTTTGTCTCCTTAGGTAGGTTTATTCCTAGATATTTTATTCTTTATGTTGCGATGGTAAATGGGCGTGTTTTCTTAATTTGACTTTCAGATTTTTCAACATTAGTGTATAGGAATGCCAGAGATTTCTGTGCATTAATTTTGTATCCTGCTACTTTACCAAATTTATTGATTAGCTCTAGTAGTTTTCTGGTAGCATCTTTAGGATTCTCTATGTATAGTATCATGTCATCTGCAAACAGTAACAGCTTTACTTCTTTTCTGAATTGGATTCCTTTTATTTTTTTTCTTCTCTAACTGCTGTGGCTAAAACTTCCAAAACTATGTTGAATACGAGTGGTGAGGGGATTTGAGGAAGATGGCAGAAGAGTAAGATGCTGAGATCACTTTCCTCCCCACTGATATATCAGAAATACATCTGCACGTGGAATTGCTCCTATAGAACACCCACTGAACACTGGCAGAAGACCTCAGATCTTCCAAAAGGAAAGAAACTCCCCACGTACCTGGGTAGGGCAAAAGAAAAAACAAAAAAAAAAACAGAGAGAAAGGAATAGGGACGGGACAGGCACCAGTGGTAGGGAGCAGTGAAGGATGAAAGGTTTCCACACACCAGGAAGCTCCTTCGTGGGCGGAGACGGCGGGTGGCAGAGGGGGTAAGCTTCGGAGCCGTGGAGGACAGCACTTCAACAGGGGTGTGGAGAGCAAAGTGGAGAGAATCCCACACAGAGGATTGGTGTCGACCAGAACTCATCAGCCTGAGAGGCTTGTCTGCTCACCCGCAGGGGTGGGCGCGGGCAGGGAGCTGCGACTCGGCTTTGGTCGGATCGCAGGGAGAGGACTGGCGGCGTGAACACAGCCTGAAGGGGTTAGTGCAACACGGCTAGCTGGCAGGGACTCCAGGAAAGAGTCTGGACCTGCCGAAGAGGCAAGAGACGTTTTCTTCCCTCTTTGTTTCCTGGTGCGCGAGGAGAGGGGATTAAGAGCACTGCTGAAAGGAGAGACGGGCACATCCATCCAGAGACGGGGGGGAGCTGTGGCTATCAGTGCGGACCCCAGAGACCTGCATGAGACGCTAAGGATGCTGCTCCATCCACCAGTAAGCCTGTGTGCAAGCACAGGTGACTATCCACACCGAACCTCCAAGGAGCCTGTGTAGCCCGCCACTGCCAAGGTTCCGTGATCCAGGGATAACTTCCCCGGGAGAATGCACTGCGCGCCTGAGGCTGGTGCAATGTCACGCCTGCCTCTGCCGCTGCAGGGTCGCCCCGCATCTGTACCCCTCTCTCCCCCTGGTCTGAGTGAGCCAAAGCCCCCGAATCAGCTCCTCCTTCAACCCCGTCCTGTCTGAGTGAAGAACAGATGACCTCAGGCGGCCTACACACAGAGGCGGGGCCAAATCCAAAGCTGGACCCCGGGAGCTGTGCACACAAAGACAGGAACGGGAATTCTCTCCCAGCAGCCTCAGAAGCAGCGGATTAAAGCACCATAATGAACTTGATGTACCCTGCATTTCTGGAAAACCTGAATAGACAACGAATAACCCAAATTAAGGAAGTGGTGTTTGAGAGCAAGATATATTATTTTCTTGCCTGTTCCTCTTTTGTTGTTGTTGTTGTTGTTGTACACGGGCCTCTCACTGTTGTGGCCTCTCCCGCTGTGGAGCACAGGCTCCGGACGTGCAGGCTCAGCAGCCATGGCTCACGGGCCCAGCTGCTCCATGGCATGTGGGATCTTCCCGGACCAGGGCACGAACCCGTGTCGCCTGCATCGGCAGGCGGTCTCTCAACCACTGCGCCACCAGGGAAGCTCCCCTGTTCCTCTTTTTGTGAGTGTTTTTGTGTATACTTCTGTGTGAGACGTTGTCTGTATAGCTTTGCTTTCAGCATTTGCCCTAGGATTCTGTCACGCCATGTTTTGTTTTTTTTCTTCTGTTTTTTTTTCCTTTTTACTTAAAAAAAACCGTTTTTTGCTTAATAATAATTAACTTTTGATTTTAGTAAGTTTATTTTATCTTACTTTACTATTCTTTCTTTCTTCCTTCCTCCCTCCCTCCCTGCCTCCCTCCCTCACACACTCTCTCTCTCTTTCTCTCTTTCTTTCTTCTTTTTCCCCCTTTTATTCTGACCATGAGGATGAAAGGCTCTTGGTGCTTCAACCAGGAGTCAGGGCTGTGCCTCTGAGGTGGGAGAGTCAACTTCAGGACACTGGTCCACAAGAGGCCTCCCAGTTCCACGTAATATCAAATGGCGAAAATCTCCCAGAGATCTCCATCTCAACACCAAGATGCAGCTTCACTCAATGACCAGCAAGTTACAGTGCTGGGCACCCTATGCCAAACAAATAGCAAGACAGGAACATAACACCACCCATTAGCAGAGAAGCTGCCTAAAATCATAATAAGGCTACAGACACCCCAAAACACACCACCAGATGGGCACCTGGCACCAGAAAGAAAAGATTCAGCCTCATCCACCAGAACACAGGCACTAGTCCCCTCCATCATGGAGCCTACACAACCGACTAAACCAACCGTAGCCACTGGGGACAGAAACCAGAAACAACGGGAACTATGAACCTGCAGGCAGCAAAAAGGAGACACCAAACACAGTAAGATAAGCAAAATGAAAGACAGAAAAACACATAGCAGATGAACGAGCAAGATAAAAACCCACCAGACCGAACAAACGAACAGGGAATAGGGAGTATACCTGAAAAAGAATTCAGAATAAGGATGGTAAAGATGATCCAAAATCTTGGAAATAGAATAGACAAAATGCAAGAAACATTTAACAAGGACCTAGAAGAACTAAAGAGGAAAAAAGCAACGATGAACAACACAATAAATGAAATTAAAACTACCCTAGAAAGGATCAATAGCAGAATAACTGAGGGAGAAGAACGGATAAGTGACCTGGAAGATAAAATAGTGGAAATAACTACTGCAGAGCAGAATAAAGAAAAAAGAATGAAAAGAACTGAGGACAGTCTCAGAGACCTCTGGGACAACATTGAATGCACCAACATTCAAATTATAGGGGTCGCAGAAGGGGAAGAGAAAAATAAAGGGACTGAGAAATTATTTAAAGAGATTATAGTAAAAACTTCCCGAATATGGTAAAGGAAATAGTTAATCAAGTCCAAGAAGCACAGAGAGTACCATACAGGATAAATCAAAGGAGAAACATGCCAAGACACATATTAATGAAACTATCAAAAATTAAATACAAAGAAAGCATATTAAAAGAAGCAAGGGATAAATAACACACAAGGGAATCCCCATAAGGTTAACGGCTGAACTTTCAGCAGAAACTGCAAGCCAGAAGGGAGTGGCAGGATACATTTAAACTGATGAAAGAGAAAAACCTACAACCAAGATTACTCTACCCAGCACGGATCTTATTCAGATTTGATGGAGAAATTAAAAACTTTACAGACAAGGAAAAGCTGAGAGAGTTCAGCACCACCAAACCAGCTTTACAACAAATGCTAAAGGAACTTCTCTAGGCAAGAAACACAAGGCAAGGAAAACACCTACAATAACAAATCCAAAACAATTAAGAAAATGGAAATAGGAACATACATATCGATAATTATATTAAATGTAAATGGACTAAATACTCCCACCAAAAGACACAGACTGGCTGAATGGATACAAAAACAAGACCCATATATATGCTATCTACAAGAGACCCACTTCAGACCTAGGGACACATACAGACTGAAAGTGAGAGGATGGAAAAAGATATTCCATGCAAATGGAAATCAGAAGAAAGCTGGAGTAGCAATTCTCATATCAGACAAAACAGACTTTAAAATAAAGACTATTACAAGAGATAAAGGAGGACACTACATAATGATCAAGGGATCTATCCAAGAAAAAGATACAACAATTGTAAATATTTATGCACCCAACATAGGAGCACATAAGGCAAATACTAACAGCCATAAAAGGGGAAATCAACAGTAACACATTCATAGTAGGGGACTTTAACACCCCACTTTCACCAATGAACAGATCATCCAAAATGAAAATAAATAAGGAAACACAAGCTTTAAATGATACATTAAACAAGATGGACTTAACTGATACTTATAAGACATTCCACCCAAAAACAACAGAATACACATTTTTCTCAAATGCTCATGGAAGACTCTCCAGGGCAGATCATATCTTGGGTCACAAATCAAGCCTTGGTAAATTTAAGAAAATTGAAATTGTATCAAGTATCTTTTCCGACCACAACGCCATGAGACTAGATATCAATTACAGGAAAAGATCTGTAAAAAATACAAACACATGGAAGCCAAACAATACACTACTTAATAATGAAGTGATCACTGAAGAAATCAAAGAGGAAATCAAAAAATACCTAGAAACAAATGACAATGGAGACACAACGACCCAAAACCTATGGGATGCAGCAAAAGCAGTTCTAAGGGGGAAGTTTATAGCAATACAAGCCCACCTTAAGAAGCAGGAAACATCTTGAATAAACAACCTAACCTTGCACCTCAAGCAATTAGAGAAAGAAGAACAAAAAAACCCCAAAGCTAGCAGAAGGAAAGAAATCATAAAAATCAGATCAGAAATAAATGAAAAAGCAATGAAGGAAACGATAGCAAAGATCAATAAAACGAAAAGCTGGTTCTTTGAGAAGATAAACAAAATAGATAAACCACTAGCCAGACTCATCAAGTAAAAAAGGGAGAAGACTCAAATCAATAGAATTAGAAATGAAAAAGGAGAAGTAACAACTGACACTGCAGCAATAAAAAATATCATGAGAGATTACTACAAGCAACTCTATGCCAATAAAATAGACAATCTGGAAGAAATGGACAAATTCTTAGAAATGCACAACCTGCCAAGACTGAATCAGGAAGAAATAGAAAATATGAACAGACCAATCACAAGCACTGAAATTGAAACTGTGATTAAAAATCTTCCAACAAACAAAAGCCCAGGACCAGATGGCTTCACAGGTGAATTCTATCAAATATTTAGAGAAGAGCTAACACCTATCCTTCTCGAACTCTTCCAAAATATAGCAGAGGGAGGAACACTCCCAAATTCCTTCTACGAGGCCACCATCACCTTGATACCAAAACCAGACAAGGATGTCACAAAGAAAGAAAACTACAGGCCAATATCACTGATGAACATAGATGCAAAAATCCTCAACAAAATAGTAGCAAACAGAATCCAACAGCACATTAAAAGGATCATACACCATGATCGAGTGGGGTTTATTCCAGGAATGCAAGGATTCTTCAATATACGCAAATCTATCAATGTGATACACCATATTAACAAACTGAAGGAGAAAAACCATATGATCATCTCAATAGATGCAGAGAAAGCTTTCGACAAAATTCAACACCCATTTATGATAAAAACCCTCCAGAAAGTAGGCATAGAGGCAACTTTCCTCAACATAATAAAGGCCATGTATGACAAGCCCACAGCAAACATCATCCTCAATGGTGAAAAACTGAAAGCATTTCCACTAAGATCAGGAACAAGACAAGGTTGCCCACTCTCACCACTCTTATTCAACATAGTTTTGGAAGTTTTAGCCACAGCAATCAGAGAAGAAAAGGAAATAAAAGGAATCCAAATCGGAAAAGAAGAAGTAAAGCTATCACTGTTTGCAGATGACATGATACTATACATAGAGAATCCTAAAGATGCTACCAGGAAACTACTAGAGCTAATCAATGAATTTGGTAAAGTAGCAGGATACAAAATTAAGGCACAGAAATCTGGCATTCCTATATACTAATGATGAAAAATCTGAAAGTGAAATCAAGAAAACACTCCCATTTACCATTGCAAGAAAAAGAATAAAATATCTAGGAATAAACCTACCTAAGGAGACAAAAGACCTGTATGCAGAAAATTATGAGACACTGATGAAAGAAATTAAAGATGATACAAATAGATGGAGAGATATACCATGTTCTTGGATGGGAAGACTCAACATTGTGAAAATGACTCTACTACCCAAAGCAATCTACAGATTCAATGCAATCCCTATCAAACTACCACTGGCATTTTTCACAGAACTAGAACAAAAAATTTCACAATTTGTATGGAAACACAAAAGACCCCGAATAGCCAAAGCAATCTTGAGAACGAAAAAAGGAGCTGGAGGAATCAGGCTCCCTGACTTCAGACTATACTACAAAGCTACAGTAATCAAGACAGTATGGTACTGGCACAAAAACTGAAAGATAGATCAATGGAACAGGATAGAAAGCCCAGAGATAAACCCACGCACATATGGACACCTTATCTTTGATAAAGGAGGCAGGAATGTACAGTGGAGAAAGGACAGCCTCTTCAATAAATGGTGCTGGGAAAACTGGACAGGTACATGTAAAAGTATGAGATTAGATCACTCCCTAACACCATACACAAAAATAAGCTCAAAATGGATTAAAGATCTAAATGTAAGGCCAGAAACTATCAAATTCTTAGAGGAAAACATAGGCAGAAAACTCTATGACATAAATCACAGCAAGATCCTTTCTGACCCACCTCCTAGAGTAATGGAAATAAAAAAAATAAACAAATGGGACCTAATGAAACGTCAAAGCTTTTGCACAGCAAAGGAAACCATCAACAAGACCAAAAGACAACCCTGAGAATGGGAGAAAATATTTGGAAATGAAGCAACTGAATGGGAGAAAATATTTGCGAATGAAGCAAGTGACAAAGGATTAATCTCCAAAATTTACAAGCATCTCATGCAGCTCAGTAACAAGGAAACAAACAACGGAATCCAAAAAAGGGCAGAAGACCTAAATAGACATTTCTTCAAAGAGGATACACAGATTGCCAACATACACATGAAAGAATGCTCAACATCATTAATCATTAGAGAAATGCAAATCAAAACTACAATGAGATATCATCTCACACCGGTCTGAAAGGCCATCATCAAATAATCTAGAAACAGTAAATACTGGAGAGAGTGTGGAGGAAAGGGAACCCTCTTGCCCTGTTGGTGGGAATGGAAATTGATAGAGCCACTATGGAGAACAGTATTGAGGTTCCTTAAAAAACTACAAATAGAACTACCATACAACTGAGCAAATCCACTACTGGGCATATACTCAAGAAAACCATAATTCAAAAAGAGTCATGTACCAAAATGTTCATTGCAGCTCTATTTACAATAGCCAGGAGATGAAAGCAACCTAAGTGTCCATCATTGGATGAATGGGTAAAGAAGATGTGCCACATATATCCAATGGCATATTACTCAGCCATAAAAAGAAATGAAATTGAGTTATTTGTAGTGAGGTGGATGGACCTAGAGACTGTCTTACAGAGTGAAGTAAATCAGAGAAAGAAATACCGTATGATAACACATATAAGAAGAAAGAAAAAAAAAAGGTCATGAAGAACCTAGGGGTAAGATGGGAATAAAGACACAGACCTACTAGAGAATGGACTTCAATATATGGGGAGGGGAAAGCGTAAGCTGTGACAAAGTGAGAGAGTGGCATGGACATATATACACACGACCGAATGTAAAATAGATAGCTAGTGGGAAGCAGCCGCATAGCACAGGGAGATCATCTCGGTGCTCTGTGAAAACCTACAGGCATGGGATAGGGAGTGTGAGAGGGAGGGAGATGCAAGAGGGAAGAGATATGGGAACATATGTATATGTATAACTGATTCACTTTGTTATAAAGAAGAAACTAACACACAATTGTAAAGCAATAGCAATTATGCTCCAATAAAGATGTTAGAAAAAAAAGAAAAAGAGTGATGAGAGTGTGCAACCTTGTCTTGTTCCTGATATTAGTGGAAATGGTTTCAGTTTTTCACCATTAAGGACGATGTTGACTGTGGGTTTGTCATATATGGCCTTTATTATGTTGAGGAAAGTTCCCTCTTTTTATCATAAATGGGTGTTGAACTTTGTCGAAAGCTTTCTCTGCATCTATTGAGATGATCATATGGTTTTTCTCCTTGAATTTGTTAATATGGTGTATCATGTTGATTGGTTTGCATATATTGATGAATCCTTGCATTCCTGGAATAAACCCCACTCGATCATGGTGTATGATCCTTTTAATGTGCTGTTGGATCCTGTTTGCCAGTGTTTTGTTGAGGATTTTTGCATCTATGTTCATCAGTGTTATTGGCCTGTAGTTTTCTTTCTTTGTGACATCCTTGTCTGGTTTTGGTATCAGGGTGAGGGTGGCCTCGTAGAATGAGTTTGGGAGTGTTCCTCCCTCTGCTATATTTTGGAAGAGTTTGAAAAGGATAGGTGTTAGCTCTTCTCTAAATGTTTGATAGAATTCTCCTGGGAAGCCATCTGGTCCTGGGCTTTTGCTCGTTGCAAGATTTTTAATCACAGTTTAAATTTCAGTGATTGTGATTGGTCTGTGCATATTTTCTATTTCTTCCTGATTCAGTCTTGGCAGGTTGTGCATTTCTAAGAATTTGTCCATTTCTTCCAGGTTGTCCATTTTATTGGCATAGTTTCTTGTAGTAATCTCTCGTGATCCTTTGTATTTCTGCAGTGTCAGTTGTTACTTCTCCTTTTTCATTTCTAATTCTATTGATTTGAGTCTTCTCCCTTTTTTCCTTGATGAGTCTGGCTAATGGTTTATCAACTTTGTTTATCTTCTCAAAGAACCAGGTTTTAGTTTTATTGATCTTTGCTATCGTTTCCTTCATTTCTTTTTCATTTATTTCTGATCTGGTCTTTATGATTTCTTTCCCTCTGCTAACTTTGGGGGTTTTTTGTTCTTCTTTCTCTAATTGCTTTAGGTGCAAGGTTAGGTTGTTTATTCAAGATGTTTCCTGTTTCTTAAGGTAGGATTGTATTGCTATAAACTTCCCTCTTAGAACTGCTTTTGCTGTATCCCATAGGTTTTGGGTCATCGTGTCTCCGTTGTCATTTGTTTGCAGGTATTTTTTGATTTCCTCTTTGATTCCTTCAGTGGTCACTTCGTTATTAAGTTGTGTATTGTTTGGCCTCCACGTGTTTGTATTTTTTACAGATCTTTTCCTGTAATTGATATCTAGTCTCATGGCATTGTGGTCGGAAAAGATACTTAATATTTTCAATTTTCTTAAATTTACCAAGGCTTGATTTGTGACCCAAGATATGATCTGTCCTCGAGAGCCTTCCATGAGCATTTGAGGAAAATGTGTATTCTGTTGTTTTTGGATGGAATGTCCTGTAAATATCAGTTAAGTCCATCTTGTTTAATGTATCATTTAAAGCTTGTGTTTCCTTATTTATTTTCATTTTGGATGATCTGTTCATTGGTGAAAGTGGGGTGTTAAAGTCCCCTACTATGATTGTGTTACTGTTGATTTCCCCTTTTATGGCTGTTAGTATTTGCCTTATGTGCTCCTATGTTGGGTGCATAAATATTTACAATTGTTGTATCTTTTTCTTGGATTGATCCCTTGATCATTATGTAGTGTCCTCCTTTATCTCTTGTAATAGTCTTTAAAGTCTGTTTTGTCTGATATGAGAATTGCTACTCCAGCTTTCTTCTGATTTCCATTTGCATGGAATATCTTTTTCCATCCTCTCACTTTCAGTCTGTATGTGTCCCTAGGTCTGAAGTGGGTCTCTTGTAGACAGCATATATATGGGTCTTGTTTTTGTATCCATTCAGCCAGTCTGTGTCTTTTGGTGGGAGCATTTAGTCCATTTACATTTAAGGTAATTATCGATATGTATGTTCCTATTCCCATTTTCTTAATTGTTTTGGATTTGTTATTGCAGGTGTTTTCCTTGCCTTGTGTTTCTTGCCTAGAGAAGTTCCTTTAGCATTTGTTGTAAAGCTGGTTTGGTGGTGCTGAACTCTCTCAGCTTTTGCTTGTCTGTAAAGGTTTTAATTTCTCCATCAAATCTGAATTAGATTCTTGCTGGGTAGAGTAATCTTGGTTGTAGCTTTTTCTCCTCCATCACTTTAACTATGTCCTGCCACTCCCTTCTGGCTTGCAGTTTCTGCTGAAAGATCAGCCGTTAACCTTATGGGGATTCCCTTGTGTGTTATTTATTGTTTTTTCCTTGCTGCTTTTAACATGTTTTCTTTGTATTTACTTTTTGATAGTTTGATTAATATGTGTCTTGGCATGTTTCTCCTTTGATTTATCCTGTGTGGAACTCTCTGTGCTTCTTGGACTTGATTAACTATTTCCTTTACCATATTCGGGAAATTTTTAGTATAATCTCTTCAAATATTTTCTCAGTCCCTTTATTTTTCTTTTCTTCTTCTGGGACCCCTATAATTTGAATGTTGGTGTGTTGAATGTTGTCCCAGAGGTCTCTGAGACTGTCCTCAGTTTTTTTCATTCTTTTTTCTTTATTCTGCTCTGCAGTAGTTATTTCCACTATTTTATCTTCCAGGTCACTTATCCGTTCTTCTGCCTGTTATTCTGCTATTGATCCCTTGTAGAGTAATTTTAGTTTCATTTATTGTGTTGTTCATCATTGCTTGTTTCCTCTTTAGTTCTTCTAGGTCCTTGTTAGATGTTTCTTGCATTTTCTCTATTCTATTTCCAAGATTTTGGATCATCTTTACTATCATTATTCTGAATTCTTTTTCAGGTAACTGTCTATTTCCTCTTCATTTGTTTGGTCTGATGGGTTTTTACCTTCATTTGCTGTGTGTTTTTCTGTCTTTTCATTTTGCTTATCTTACTGTGTTTGGTGTCTCCTTTTTGCAGGCTGCAGGTTCATAGTTCCCGTTGTTTTTGGTGTGTGTCCCCAGTGGCTAAGGTTGTTTCAGTGGGTTGTGTAGGTTTCGTGGTGGAGGGTACTAGTGCCTGTGTTCTGGTGGATGAGGCTGGATCTTGTCTTTCTGGTAGGCAGGTGCCCATCTGGTGGTGTGTTTTGGGGTGTCTGTGGCCTTATTATGAGTTTAGGCAGCCTCTGTGCTAATGGGTGGGGCTGTGTTCCTATCTTGCTATTTGTTTGGCATAGGGTGCCCAGCACTGTAGCTTGTTGGTCATTGAGTGAAGCTGGGTCTTGGTGTTGAGATGGAGATCTCTGGGAGATTTTCACTGTTTGATATTATGTGGCGCTCGGAGGTCTCTTGTGGACCAGTGTCCTGAAGGTGGCTCTCCCACCTCAGTGGCACAGCCCTGACACCTGGCTGGAGCACCAACAGCCTGTCCTAGAAACAGCTCTGAATTTAAGGAGAAAAAATAGAAAGAAAGAAAGAAAGGATAAAATAAAATAAAGTAAGATGAAATAAGATAAAGTTATTAAAATAAAAAGAAAATTGTTAAGAAAGAAAAATTTTTTATGTTAAAAAAAAAAAAAACAGACGGACAGAATCCTAGGACAAATGGTGAAAGCAAAGCTATACAGACAAAATCTCACACAGAAGCATAAACATACACACTCACAAAAAGAGGAAAAGGGGATAAAATATTATATACTGCTCTCAATGTCCACCTCCTCAATTTGGTATGATTCATTGTCTATTCAGGTATTCCACAGATGCAGGGTACATCAAGTTGATTGTGGTGATTTAATCCACTGCTCCTGAGGCTGCTGGGAGAGATTTCCCCTTCTCTTCTTTGTTCGCACAGCTCCGGGCTTTCAGCTTTGTATGTGGATCTGCCTCTGCTGCAGGTTGCCTGAGGGCGTCTGTTCTTTGCTCAGACAGGACGGGGTTAAAGGAGCAGCTGATTCGGGGCCTCTGGCTCACTCAGGCCGGGGGGAGAGAGGGGTACGGATGCAGGGCAAGCCCGCAGCAGCAGAGGCCGGCGTGACGTTGCACCAGCCTGAGGCACGCCATGCATTCTCCCGGGGAAGTTGTCCCTGGATCATGGGACCCTGGCAGTGGCGGGCTGCACAGGCTCCCGGGAGAGGCAGTGTGGATAGTGACCTGTGCTTGCACACAGGCTTCTTAGTGGCTGCAGCAGCAGCCTTAGCGTCTCATGCCCGTGCCTGGGGTCCGCGCTGATAGACGTGGCTCCAGCCCGTCTCTGGAGCTCCTTTAAGCAGTGCTCTTAATCCCCTCTCCTAGCGCACCAGGAAACAAAGAGGGAAGAAAGAGTCTCTTGTCTCTTCGGCAGCTCCAGACTTTTCCCGGACTCCCTCCCAGCTAGCCATGGCGCACTAACCCCTTCAGGCTGTGTTCACGCCGCCAACCCCAGTTCTCTCCCTGCATCCGACAGAAGCCCGAGCCTCAGCTCCCAGCCCCCGCCCACCCCGGGGGATGAACAGAGAAGCCTCTCGGCCTGGTGAGTGCTGGTCGGCACTGATCCTCTGTGCAGGAATCTCTCCGCTTTGCCCTCTGCATCCCTGTTGCTGCACTTTCCTCCGTAGCTCTGAAGCTACCCCATCCGCCACTCACAGTCTCCGCCCACGCTGGGGCTTCTAGTGTGTGGAAACCTTTCCTCCTTCACAGCTCCCTCCCACTGGTGCAGGTCCCGTCCCTATTCTTTTGTCCCTTTTTTTTCTTTTGCCCTACCCTGGTACGTGGGGAGTTTCTTGCCTTTTGGGAGGTCTGAGGTCTTCTGCCACAATTTAGTGGGTGTTCTATAGGAGCAGTTCCACGTGTAGATGTATTTCTGATGTATTTGTGGGGAGGAAGGTGATCTCCGTGTCTTACTCTTCACCATCTTCTCAAATCCCCTCATGACTAGTTTTCTTAATCAAATGGCTACCATGAGGGTAGATACCAAAATGAGGTAAAGAGAAAAGCAACTATGTCTGCTTTTGTAAAATCCTACTCTTAAATACATACCAGCAATATTGTAAAAGACAAACATTTTTTAGCAAAGATAAAGAATAAAATTTATTGGGCAGCTACTAAATATCAAGCGTTTTGCATATAACATCTTGTTTAATCCTCAGAATAATATGTTCAGGTAGGTTTTATTACTCCTACTTTTACAGAGAAGGAAACCAAGTCTCAAAGATGTAAAGTTACTTGCTCAAGATCAAACAAGTATTAAACAACAGAGCGAGGATGAGATTCAGGTATAGCTGAACACAAAATGTGTACGCTTTCCTTAGGCTCTTAAAGGAGGCCACAACACATAACAGTCCAGAAGCCTCAGGCCTATGGTCTCTTTAAGCCAAATGAACTTTATTAATTGGTTGACTACTAAATTAGGCTGAAACAAGGCTGCTACATAAGTGCCTAAAAAGAAGAGAGTGTCAGACATACAAAATAAAAAGTTGAGTTTTGCCCAGAATATACAATAAAACTTTACCAGCTATTGATATGCCTATCAAATCAAATAAATCAAATCAATCAAAAAACCTAAAAAGAAATAAATAAAGAAAAAAACTCAAGTCACATGCTGATAAACTCACTGAGATACTGATAAACTTACAGAGCCAAGATAGAGATAAGCCAATGATTCATTTTAAGGAATAATTTTAAAAATTATCTTATCATCTAAGAATAAAAGTAAAAATGCCATGACATTTTTTACCTCATCACAAAATGCCATAGCAATTACTACAAATAACTGAACTTGTAATGCCAGCGTCATTGCTCTAGCTGATCAACTCTGTTAATCTAAAATATAACTGCAGTAGTCAAATGAGAAATGGAAGCCATCTAAGTTACTGGATGTTACACTCCTTCCCTAATAATTAGTTAATTCATTTTGGTTGTGGAATTTGCCTATAAATTCATTGGCCGGTAGGTTTTACCACAATGCTCTTTAAAGAAAAGCCTGGACATCCAGATCTCTTTTTGGATTTAAGCAGTTAAAACAAAAGAAAGTATATTCAACCACAGCACATACTGACACATTAGCATTCAGAGCACAGCTCAGGCATACACGCACGGAAACGCAGGACACACTAAATTCAATAAAGAGTAGAAATAAAGAAAAACATAGCAGAAACAAATCCAAGAGGAATAAAGAGGGTTAAAATGCATAAAACAATCTGGGTATATTAGAAATTAATTTTCCAAAATTAAGATACTGGCTTTCACTTTTGGTAATGTTAAATAGTTTCTAGTCAAAGGTACCAAGGAAAAGCTTAGCTATAAACCCAGGACATTCTTTAAAGATTGTTAAATTAAATCACACCATTATACACTCTCCCACAATGATAACGCCCAAGGAACTACAATAGCAGAAAACAAATCGTTTCCAACATAAATGAAGTATTTCTACATTAGTAAATAAGCTATAAATGCAAACCACTCTATTTAACAGATAATAGTTTTATTTCTTTATAGTTATCACTAAGTTTTGGTTAGATGAACCCCAAGTGTCTATACTGAAAGTAATTTATAAGGAATCCATCTTTTAAATGGCTTATAACGATTAAGTTTGGTATTTTCCTGTTTAGTGTCTTGGTGCATTCTATTTTGATTTAATAATATGGTACTGGAAAAACTTCTTGTATATGGTTTTAAACACTCTATGTAATGTTAAGCACAGTTCTTAGGTTTTGAAATTTTCGGGACTATTGATGCATAAAAAAGCATACCTTTAGCATTCTATTTCCCAGTAACTGCTGAAGGACTTTGTCAGTGCTGAAAACCCATCAAGCCCTTATTAAGAAAGCCAAGATGAAAACGAGAGCCTGATGCTTAAAAGAAAGCACCGTTCAAAGATACATGTCCTCTTGTTCTCTTAGTTCAAAGATTAAATCAAAAATCAATTGGCAATGTTACATATAATATACTATTTTGTCATTTGGCAGATGACAACTAAAGACATGGATCATTATTGTTTCTTAAAGTATAAGCTTTGTTTTCTCCTGTTTGTGACTCTTCTGTAAGCTATTTCCTATTTCTTTTCTTCAAGATTTTTCCCCTCCATCTTGCCAAAACAGGGCTTGAAATACAAATGGAAATAAACGGTGGGGGAACCACCTCTGAAAGGCTATGGTGAAACCAAAAAGAAAGAAGTTTTCACTGTCACTGTTTTGATTGAGTCATCTCACAGTAATGAGTCCTGAGGCTTGAATATTCTGCTTAAGGCACACTAAAGACAAAGCAGCCTCTTGCCAAGAGGCTTCTCCCAGTGTTCACACACAAAACAGGTTTTATATGGCCCAAGGTGGGTCACAACCCACAGAAAAAAGCCGTATCTTTACGGCTTCAGTCTTCATTTCAGCTCTATGGCCACTTAACAAAGCCCTTCTCTTCCAGATACATTCAAAGGCCTGTGTTCCTAATGGGAATCCATATATGGTCTTTCCTGGATGCATGGACTTCTCCCAAATTGTTTTCAAGACCCAGGGCACTCAACTGGAGAGCAATTCCACAGCTTTCATCCAGCTTGCAAAGGGTCTCACCAACCTGACAGTCACTGCACCAACACCTCCTCCAGCCCTTACACCAGGAAGCCATGGGATGAAAGGCAAAGCACATGGCCTTGAAACATAATAGTCTCAGGACCTGGGGCAACTTGCTTCATCTCTGTGGGCTTCCCTTTCCTGTCTATGAAAATACATATAAAAATACCTACTTCACAAGGAGTTGATGAAGAGAAAATAATTGGGATGCTGACCAAATTTTTCTACTTTATAAGAGTTACTCTGTTATGCAAAAAGACAAAAATTATTGAAGAAGCTTTTTAACTACCCAGGTGATAATTAAGGCTCCCAGATACTGAGGAATTGTCCCTGGTCAAACAGAGCTAGTGTCAAGACAGGGGCTCCACTCTGCATTTCTCATGCTTCTCACACCACAGACTACATTCACCATACAGTGCAAACTTGAGCCCAACAATAACAGAAATGGTGCTCAGGCTTCGGCCCACCAAAGAGGAAATAAAACCAAAACAATATCATATGGTGACATCAACCTTCAGAAACAAAGGTATTTAAAATTACCAAGTGACCCTTTTGGGGTCTACACACTTACCAGACCTTAAGAAAGCTGGTGGAGAAGAGACGACTGCATCAGGTGAGCTGGCCATTTCAAATTGTTGACTCTAATCATAAGCATCGCAGGCTAAACTATAGCAATTTTCAAAACTGTTTAGTGAAGGTTAGAAGCAATCAGCATTAGATTAATTGAAAGCAGTGTGAGCAGTTATTAACATGATGCGGTGTGCAACAAAGGCAATAATTGAGGTTCATTATAATTTTATTTTCTCTTTTATGACTTGAAAATTTGATTTTCTTTGCTTTGATAAGCTATATTTGCTTATATGGATGAGGCAGGAAATATATAATGGCCACTTATTAAACATTACATAAGAGTAGCATCGAGTAGCTCTACTGAGCAGTGAAGTGATTATGCTACTATGTAACAATGCTCAGAACTTTGCAGTGGCATCTATATCATAGTCAGGTTAGTCCAAGTTTCAAACAAAACTCACTTTATATACTCCTCTAAAAGTAACAAACAGAATCAGGGCGATTACTTTTAATGACACAGGAAGTCAATGATTCATTAAAGAAAGTTTATAGTCTACACGTCACAGCTATCAGAAGAATCTGAAACCTCAACTAATTTGGAGGGATGACTTCAAATGGCATCTCTTTTATTGCTATGATGTAAACATATAGGAACATCCCACATTTATACAATACACTCAACTACCTTGTACATGAAACTGGATTTAAGTGACTGCATTCAACAATAGTTAAATAAAATTTGATTTTTTTTTTCTCAGTAAAGAAAGAGAAGGTAGGTTTTCAAAGCTTACTGTTATGACACGCAGTTCAGAGGAAATTAAGACTGGAGAAGAAAATAAACCCTATACATTTATTAGAGGAAAAGAGAAATGCTGTAAAAGTATATGTTGAGGGTGGAGCTCAGTTTCCTGTAAGAAAACTCCAGTTACTCTCTTTGACAGGAAATTATCAACTCAATAACCCTTTTTATAGCCCAGATAGACTCACTGTTAGTGGTCAACTCAATACTTCAGTATGACACAAAAAGTTTGAGGAAAAGTGTGAAACAGAAATAGACGTGACTATTCTAAGTAAATGTACTAACACTAAAATGTACTAAGGACTAGTTTTTGAAAAATTCTCTCAAATGGTAGTTTTGCTATAACCCTAAGTAAATAAGTGCACAACTATTTTTAAGGTTTTGAAAACAGAATGGAATAAGCAACAAAGATTGGGTGGATTTCTCCTGTACGATTTATGAAATTACTTTCTTCAAAAAAAAAAAAGACTGCTAAGAACTCTGTTGTCTGCACAACAACTAGAACTTCATGAGTGGGAAAAGCCAAAATATAATGGGGTAGTATTAGCTGATGGGAAAAAAACAAAACCCTTAATACCAATGCAAATGCATAATTAGTCTTTCAATGTTATCAGATTATCGACTTTGACATTATCATCTCCCAACACTAATTTATATGGTAACAACAAGCCTTCAAAAGGGAAGATTCTTAGATGAAGACTTGTCATTCCACCATCTTTCCTGTTTATGGGAACACTTTTTAGCTCGAGATTACATCCAGCCAGACAGGAATAAGAGAAGTTTCAATCCTGGCTGTCAGATGAGTTATCAGCCACAAGTGCTAACTTCAAAATGTGACTCTGCAATTTGAACAAGTCAGCTCAGGACACTGTAACTACTATAAACTGCCTGCGCAGCGTCTTCTGACCTAGGTGGCCTCGGGTTTGGGAGCCACAACTGGGAACTAGGCGTCCTGGGGCCACTTGCCCAGGGAAGGGGCCCACTTCCTTCTGAGTCCTAACTATGCTCACCGTGACCCCCTTCGTGGCCTGAGGCCCGGTCTCCCTCAATTTCTGCCACATAGATAACTGGCTAAATCTCAGAACTTGTAATGTGAAAAGGAGATACGAAATAAGGCAACAAGCAGCCGCCAGTTTTCTAGGACCAGACCCTAGTCATATGTAAAAATGAGGGGAGGAATACAGACAGGGAGGGGACTCCCGGGAATGTGGCCACCGCCTGATTTCAAAGAAGACTCCAGAAGTCGGCACCACCACCTACTTTTCGAGAGGGAACACACACGAAATATAGTTGGGGAAGCAAAACGGAGCAAAGGTGGGACCACCACCTAATGGGGAAAGACATCAAGAGGAAGTCAGGGACCACCGTCTGCTTTCTAAGGGGAAACACGCGGGCACAGGTTCATTCCAGGACCCCCATCTGCCTCCTGCCCAAGGCTCTTGAGGGGGAGTACCCTCTACGGTGCGGGGGGAAAGGGGTGGCGCCCCAGCCAGCCAAACCTGAGCGCTTGATCCGGGCTCTTCGCTCCAAGACCTTCCAGCTCACTTCGGCCACGAGCCCCGCCATCGCGCTCGGGCCGCCGTCTTGGCCACCGCCCCCGGGGCCGCCTGTCAGCTCCTCCCGGCCGGCCCCGCCCCCCCGCGCGACACTGTCGGGAGGCGCACCGGCCGGAAGTGAGCGCGAGGGCGAGCTTCAACCTAGCTTCGCGGCCTCCCGAGCGTCAGTGGGGCAGCCCTACGGGAGAGTGAGACGGGGCCTGGACGCGGTCGTACGGGCGTCTGGGCTACGCTCTTTCTCTCTCGGCCGGCGGCACGGTGCTTTCCGGCTGCCGTCAAGCGCAGCAGTGGGCCGGCGGGCGGGGGCCGAGGGGCTGCCATGGCGGCGGCAGGCCGGCTGCTGGGCTCCTGGGTGTTGCTGGCGCCGCTGCTTGGGGGCCTCGCGCTGCTGGGAGTCGGGCCGGTCCCGGCGCGGGCACTGCACAACGTCACGGCCGAGCTCTTTGGGGCCGAGGCCTGGGGCACCCTGGCGGCCTTCGGAGACCTCAACTCTGACAAGCAGACGGACCTCTTCGTGCTGCGGGAAAGTCAGTGCTTGCCCGGCCCTCCCTCTGTTCGCGTGCCCCTCCCAGTGTTCCCCACACCCCTTGCCCGGATTCTCGGTCCTCCTGCATTTCCCGGCCCTTCTCTCCCAGCCCTCTCCCCCTTTATTTCCAGCATCCTTGCAGCTTGCCTTTTTTCCCCCATCTTTTCCAAACCCAGGTCCTGGCCTGACCACTCCACCGTTTGATCCACCCCCGAAAGCACTGGAAACACCCCGGTTTTTTGGGTTTTTTTCCCGAGACGACCGCGGCCGTCACTCACGCACTCCGCCCTTCTCATGGAATCACCTTGCAAAGTCCTTCCTGATTCCCAGTAGTCTTTGTAGCTTGCCTTTACATTCCCTCCCAAGGTCCCTTCATTCCTGTCTGCTGTATTTCCTCCAGTCTCCCTTCCCCTTTGATGAACTGGAAAACGTGCGACTTGACAATTTCCTCTCGTAGAGGACTTCTCCCTCCCTCTTCAGTTACCTTGTTCACCCTCCCCTTCCTTTGTCAGGGTCCCAGCTTTCTTGGAAACTACTGTTCCTTCCCAAGGGCCTAAACACTCCACAATTCTCACAAGTATTTCACAGGCACTACTAATAAACCCAGTGTCTCCTTGGAAAAGGGTTCTCAAACTGCAGGGTTTTCTCCCTTCTGGGCTGCCCTAGTCTTTTGTGTGCAAAAGACTTCCTTGCTTTGGCCACCACCCTAGTCTTCCAAATCTCTGTTTTCTTTTCCAGCTTGAGGTTCTTGGGAGTTCTTGGCTTTATAAACATCACTAAACAAACTTTTTTTTGTAAATCTTGATGCTGACAATGGGCATTAGAGGGTCTTAGTATTCTCTAGTACCCACAAAGCAGGTACTGTTTAAGGTCAAGGCTGTGAAAGAAGAAAGTGAAGCACTCATAGAGTTTGACTGACAGGATCTTGGCCCAGATCTCTTGGAGTCCTTGTCAGGACTCCAGAGCCTCTTGTGGACATTTCTCCATCTTTGTATGACTCCATGTACTGCAAGAAGGGTGTATACTGCCTAACCTATAGGCACTCCACCCAAACTGGAGACAGAGATTCTCCCCTTTAAAGATGCCCTGTGTTTGACTAAACAGTTTCAAAAATCTGATCCAAATGAGTGCTCATTGAACTCCAGAAATGCATCAACCTGGGGGATGGTTCTGTAGGAGCCACAAGAGGGTAGTCTTGGAGGATTCAGCTTTTTCTGCTTAACTATGACATCATGTCCTAGTTACTAGTCAGATACCCACAGTAGGAGTTTCTGTGTCCTTGGTGTCATGCATCTGTGCAATGGACTAAACAGCCTTATAAGAGGCTGAGTTGTTAGGTTTGGGGAAGACAAGACTTAACACGTAGTATAGTTATAAAGCATATTCTTTATATGCTTCCTTTAAGTCAATCAGCCTGACTCCTGGCAGAAGCCATTGGCTTCAATTTGCCTTGACCAACTACATTTTTCCTTGTTCATCCTTCTAGTTTCCCTGCTGCTTTGAATATTGAATTTGTGATATACTGTTAGGAATGTCCATTCCATTAGTCTAATAGGACCAACCTTGAGAGGGCAGACGAACTGGAGTAAAATAAAAGTTTTCTTATTGAAAACAGTGCCCAGACAGCTTCTTGTAACCACTAATCGTATGTTTCACTGGGAATCATTTTTCTAATGTATACTCGCTTCTTTTAGGAAATGATTTAATCGTCTTTTTGGCAGACCAGAACGCACCCTATTTTAAACCCAAAGTAAAGGTATCCTTGAAGTAAGTACAAATGTATTTGTTTCTGTAAAACAGTCATTAGTGTAATAATAGATATGCAGTAACTAGTTGGATTGTCTTTGAAATCAGTTTTACTCTGAAGTGGTGTTGTGGTACAAAACCACTAGTTATGAGGTATGAAGCAAGTAATTTATTAGGAAAATTAGTGAGCATACCAAAGTTTAAAAATGATTTGCTTTAAAAAATAAATAAATAATTTTGAGTGGAACCGGGTCTGTTCCTACATAAACACCTTTCAGTCCCTTGCAATCTGATATGCTTTCTTGAATGTCTTGGGGATTGTCCCTCATCCTGAGTGGATTGTACCTCATCCTGAGTGTGCCTGTGAGAGCAGCTCAGTCACAGGCTCATCAGATCAACTTTGTCCTCGGTGGTCTGAGGGAGGAGTTTGCACTGGGGTCAATGAACTCTGTTCTAATTTTTCATTTATTGACTGATAGGTGGTGACTGCTAGGTGACTCAGGTTGATTTTGAGGAAATTAAAATCAAACTGAATTTTTTAAATGTTCAAATAATAGTTATATTTTTTTTATATGACTGGCATTGCATGAAGCACAGTGACCATCATCGATAGTGAGCCAACGCAGTTTTGAAACTATAAGAAGCAAGGATTGATCACTGTCTGGAGGAAGAGATGAGTCAGTGCAGGCTAAAGTGGCAGCTTCTAGAAAGTTATGGGACTTGTGCTTGACCTTAAGATAAGTAAAATTTAGGTGAGGGCTTTCAAGCTTCAGGACACAGCATTAACAAGAGATGGTAGTGAAAAACAGCAGGTTGTGAAGAGGAGGTGGAAAGATTTGCCTGACAGAAGTGGAGGGTATACTTTGGAAAGTTATGGACTAGGAAGATGAGATCAGGGCAGACTAGGAACCTTCATAAGTATCAGAAAGAATTGACCTCAATCCCGAGAAAAGTGGGGAATCATTACAGGTTCTTGTTTAAAGGAGAGGTGGTGAAAACGGTATTTTAAATTGATTTGATTTACTCGTTAACCATGTGCAGGATGAATTGGTATGTAGAAAGATCAGAGATTACTTGGAAACTGCAAAAAATTTAAGAAGTCCCCACATTGGGTAATGAGTGCTCAGATTCTACAATATTTAACTTAAACATATGTAAAAAACAATTGGCCTTGAGTTAGAACATTGAGGCGTTGAGGGGAAAGTTATAGATGGATAAACAGATTATCCCTTTTGAGAAATGTTCCTTGATACTGGATGTCAGCATGCTTGGAGTGGGGAGGGAACAGAAGTTGATAAATATTACATCCAAGAAAGGAACTGCCTAGAAGTGGTTTTTCATGGAAGATTAAAAGTTAAGGAATTTGTGGGCTATTAAAGACTTGGGTTCCACTGAGTTTTTTAAAAATCCCAATTAATTTTTCTTTGATTAATGTAATGTTGTTTTATATACTTATAAAAGTTAGAAACTCTTGTATTTATTTAGTATAGTTTTGAAAAACTAACTGTCCTTCACTGTTTTCTTCCCCCTCTCCCCTGTTCCTCTCTCAAATGCAACCACTTTTAAAACTTTGAGCTGTTTCTTCTGATGTTTATTTCCATATTCTAAAATAAGTTTTTATACTGTAATTTCTTGAATTACCATCTTCATCTCTTGGATTTTTTGTTAGCATAGACAAAGATTTAGCATCTTTAAATTGGCTCCATCTCCGTATAGTTATATCGTATTTTAGCTTGGTCAGTAATCATTGTATAAATTCTGGCCATGTAGATTATGTGTACTTCAGAGCCAAGCAGTATACAGTATTTCATTTCTCTATGGTTTTTCCCTCCAAGAGTAAATGATTGTTTTTTAAAAAATAAATTGCACTGTTTTCTGTGTACCTATCCTTAATTTCTTTGCAGATGTTCCATCATACCTGCCATATACCTGTTGTGCTTTTTCTTTCTCCCATTGAGTCCTCTGCACTCCTCCCCAATCTGAATTCATTCTCTAGGCCTTCTGCAGAGTTACTGTTTGGAGACTTTCCCTTTGTCATTCTTTGTTTGATCCCTATCTCTTGGATCCTGTGCCATTTTGTTCTTTGCTTCTTCATTTATTTCACTGGAGTGTATCCTTCAAGAAATTCCTGAGAAAGGATGTCCCTCCATTTCCAAAACCTTTTTCTACTCACTCTTTGATTGGCCTATAGTCTTCTAGCTTCATCGGTTGCAGGTTTTAAATCCATTGCTATTCTTTTTCCTAATCCTTCAAATATGACTTATTTTTAATTTTTGAAGCTATTAGGGTCTCTTCTTTATCCCTTTTCTCTGAAATTTCATAATATGTCTTGGTGTAGACTTTTTAATTCATTATTCTAGCCTCCCTTCAAGCTAGAGCCTTCTATGCTTGGGACGTTTTTGAAATGTTCTTATGTTATTTCTCTGATTATTTTTTTTGTTTTCTCTTTCAGGAATTCCTACTAGTTGATTATTGGACTGCCTAACTCCATCCTTTATTTCTTTATTTCATTTGTGTTTTTGTCATTTTGTGTTTTTTCCCCATGGGAAGTTTTCTTAATTTTATCTTCGGCCTTCTATTGAATAGTTTTATGTTAGCTGTCATGTTTTCTTTTTATCTCCAAGAAGTTTTCTTTGTTCTCTTATTGTTCTTTTCTCTTAGCATGCTGTTCTTTTTTTTTTTAATGGATGTATTTTCTTATGTCTTCAAGTGTGGTTTTGAAGTTTTCTTTTGTTTCCTCTGTTATCTCTGTTTTTTTCAGATTCCTTATTAGTATTTGTTTTGGCTCTCTTTAATACTCATAGTTTTCTTTAAAAGGCAGGTAACTCTTTATTATACTATATCAAGAATAAGGTACTAAAGAGCTAATTGGAAACTCTGCGTAATGGGACTTACCTCCTGTCTCCTGCCCTGTGGATATGTTCCTGGCTGACTGGCATCCTAGGAATTTGGCAGAGTTGAGGGCAAGGGCCAAACTGTTCCTTTGTAGACTTTCCATTAACTCCCTGTTTTTAGCGTAAGGCCAATATCTTACCCTCTCCTTACATCTCTAATGCCTGAAAACTACTTGGTTGTTGGCATGCTGAGCAAGAAGGAGAAGGGACCATCACAGAAAAGGTGTTTTCAGCCTTACACCTTACTTTTGTCTTCTGCTATTTCAGATGACTCCAAATTCTGAGCCTTTCAGAGGTTCTTCAGGGCAAAAAGCTTCTTGAGCCTTTTCTCCAGGCACTTCAGCTTATACAGTTGACCATTGAATGACATGGGTCTGAACTGCATAGGTCCACTTACATACAGATTTTTTTTCACTAAATACATACTGCAGTACTACACTATTCCCAGTTGGTTGAATCTGTGAATGTAGAACCAAGGATGTGGAGGACCAAGTATAAAGTTATACCAGCTATGGATTTTCAACTGCAAGTGGTCAGTGCCTCTAACCCCATGTGTTCTTCAAGGGTCAACTGTAGTTTCCTTGCCCTGCTAAGGCAGATCCTTTCATGATCTCTTTGTCTTTGAGGGTTATGCTTTTTTTTAAAAAAAAAAATTCCATATCATTTTAGTAGGTTCTAAATGAAGAAGATTCTTCTTCATTCTTCTAGGTTCTTTAGAACCTAGAAGTAGGTTCTAAAGAAGAAGAGATAAATTCGTGTGTCAGTCTGTTATTTTGTAAAGTTCTAATTCCTATTTTTACAACCATAAAGAAGGGCAATTTTAGGAATAAAACCTGATCAGGTTAAGTTCCCATCTAGTCCTTTGTAATATATTACTGACTATTTCAAGGTACTTTTTGACCCCAAATCATTAATTTATTTGAACAAGTATTACTGCCAGGTATGTGCAGCATTTGTATGACTGCACATGCATACATACACAGGTACACATACAGAGGTATACACTTAGATGCAGCTTGCTACATAGTAGCACGTGCAGTTGCTATATCATCATTTTTAAAGACCAGTTATTTTTCATGGAATGGTTAAAGCATTGTTGGAATTCTTTGAGGAAACTGGCATTACAAAAAATATTTTATCATAGTGAGGATCAATTTTAGAGGCCAACCCAACTGAATTTGAATTCCAGCTATTCCATTTAACTAGCTGTTTAACAATGAAAGCTACTTCAACCTCAGTTTCCTGGTCTGTTCAGTGAGAATTACGATACCTATTTCAGGTGATGGAGATTATCAGATAATAGCTATTAAGTACTTGATGTAATATCTGAGACATAGTAAGTAGCTGAATTAAAATAAAGCTATTATGTTGTTGTTTTTCTTAGTCTTACCCTTGTCAGTATTTTCCTCATTTTCACTTTAAGTAAAACCTATTATATATATTTTTATATTCTTGATGCCGTTTAGAACATAATTATCCATAGGCTGTTTGGAAACTTACTGTCTTGCTGTTTGTTCTTAAGTAGAATTAAATGTAAATTGAATTTAAGGCCTATTTTTTGATTGGGTCACTCAGACAGCATTATGACAAGACTCCAGAATGTTTTGTTAAGTTTTCAAGGTTAATGTAAACCATTTTAGAATATTTTATTATTAAAAATGTAGAATTAGGTATGTATGTTTTGTTAGTGTATTGCCAGGTTTGGTCAAAAAGAACTTATTTTTCATTGCAAATCTTGAAATAAAATGACAAGTTTTCACTGTAAATTTCAAATCTGCATTAAAATCTAAAATTAAGTAATCTATAGATAATATCTTTTATAAAATGACAGTGATACCCTCAGTGCTTTAGCAATTGATAATGAGCCTCCATTTATGTTGTTTTTTTTTTTTGGTCGCACTGTGCTATTACAGTTCCCTGACCAGGGACCTGACCCCCACCCCCTCATTGGAAGCCCAGAGTCTTAACCACTAGACCGCCAGGGAAGTCCTTTGAGCCTCCATTCGTATAAACACCATCCATATGTCCTGGTATCTTTGACAAAAGAACTAGGTGAAAGGATTAAGCCAATGCTTGAACATAAAACTGTGCTTCCTCTTAATAAATATTTCAACTTTTTCTTGTTTCTTAAAACCCTCTGCATCCATCCTGAATTCTTTCATAGACCAAAGAGGCCTACATACATGAAGGATGATAAGCTATTAAAAAACAGAATGTAATTAATCAGTTCTGTGAATTTTTAAATTTTGCATTGAAAATATTTTTGTATGGTATAAATATAGAAGTGTACTTTTCTATTATAGCTCTACTGGAATGTTTGTTTATTAAAATGTTTGTTTCTTTTAGGAATCACAGTACATTGATAACAAGTGTAGTCCCGGGGGATTATGATGGAGATTCACAAATGGATGTTCTTCTGACATATCTTCCCAAAAATCACGCCAACGGTGAATTAGGAGCTATTATCTTCTGGGGACAGAATCAAACCTTAGGTGAATTTGTTTTAAGAGTTTTTAATATTTATCACTGGATATTAAAGGAGAAATATGCCTGGTATTCTTAGGTCAGTGTAACAAAAATAATGTTCAGAAATCAGTTCAAAAATGCAGTTCTTGAGTGTCAGTAATTGTCTCTAAAAACTTCTTTAAAAGTCTTTTTTCTGGTTCTTCTTTTTCAACCTAGAACTGGTCTGCAGTCAGCTCCAGGGAACAAAATCTACTTTGTTAGCTTATGGAAGACAGAATTTATTAAAGGTTTTTTATGCTTTACAGAGTTATTGTGATGACTAAAGAACACACACGAGGTTGAACTTTCAGGAACAATCCTCAAAGCCTTCGAAGAAGCTATTGCCTTTTTACCATCAGAAAGTGGCAAGTTGCACGACAGGTGCCAGAATGACACTTGCTCACCAGCAAAATGGATGCCATGCACCCTCCCCCTTAGTACTTACAATTCAGTGATCAGACATTAAGACAGAAATGGCAGAAACACAGCCTTCACCTCATTCCTGCCTTGGAAAACTCACCATATCTAATTAGCAAGGCTTACATTTTATTTAGAATCTTAACTGCAAGGATATCTGAGAAATGCTATTTTTGGTTTCTAGTCTCCCCAGTACAGGAAAGCACAAAAAGTTTAGAGTAAAGGTTGAGAGTCAGTCTACCATATCTACCCACAAATCTTCAAGTCTTATCTGAAAAGCCAATTAATTATACCTAAATGGACAACTTTGTTCATGGAGCCAGACTGAAGAAAGGAGGAGAGGAGGGCATGGACGTTTTAGAGTCTAGTAGTCTTGCATGTATTGGGTTCTTTATATCAAAACCTTAATTGTCAACTGCTCTACTGCTAAATTGTATGTAAAGAAGACTCATCTAAGAGATTTTCAGAATGAAGACTCAAAAGGAAGTTATTGTAATGCTGGTCTTCACTGTAGAATAAACTCTCCCAATATATCTTTACAAACTTGATGTCCATTTAAGTTAGATTTATAGTGTCTCATTAATGCTAATAGTTGGAATTAATTAGAGATAAATTTTGAAAAGAATGAAAGAGTATTTTTCCCTAAGTGCAAATATCAAAAATAATGTGTTATAAAATGCCTTTTCATTTATATATTTTCTTTTTTTTTTAACAGATCCTTGCAATATGACCATACTCAATAGGACTTTTCAGGATGAACCATTAATTATGGAGTAAGTATGTGCTTGCTTCCCTTTGAATGATTTTATACTTACAAACATAAAATCTTTCACATAGGAAACTACTTTGCTAAGTTGTATTGACTCTAAATTCATTCTCCATTTAAAGCTGATAGGGGCCTGTCCTCTGAATTATATATTTATTTGCCATGATGGAAGAAAGAGAAAGGTGAAATTCATTATTTTGCAGAGAGGGAGAGATTTGTCTTTTTGGTTTTGTTTTAAAAGCTTTGAATGTGTCCATGATGGATCTTTGTTGATTCTAGCCATGTCGTTACTCAACTAAGAAAACTGTTTTTGGATAAAAGTGTTAGTGCTTGATTGACAGATACGAAGGGTAGAGGATTTCCTCTAGAGACCTAGAAAGATTTCTGTATTAAGGAGAAACTTTGTCCTTTTCACAACTCTTCCTTAGTATTATCATTTATCTCCTCAGAGTAGACTCATGTACCAGGATAAAGTTAATCCAAATTTCTGTTAGGATTCTGGTAATGATGTAGATATCAATTCGGGTAGTAAACAATGTATAGCCACATTCTTGTTTCCAGTGCTGCCTTTTGTACAGTTATTAAAATCATAGTCATACATCAATAGGTCAGTAACCATTAGAAGTCTGAACTTTAATTCACAGATTAATCTTTTTAAAGGTGCTCAGCTTGTTTTTTTTATAATTGGGTGTTTTTCATTGTTGTTACAATATTCAGTGGCTAGTATAAATTTTTATACCAACTAGGGATTACTTTTGTGGGTTATTTCTCCTAAGCCTATCTGACTAAATAAGGAGGGTCATGATTCTGAAATAACGGTCTCCTTATCACTCAGAGACAGGCTAGGCTATGTAGAGGTTACAGACAACACCAAAATCTCACAACAAAAGTTTATTTCTTGCTCACACTGCAGGTCCAGTGTGGGTCAGTGATAGGCTCTTTTGCCAGCTCTCAGAGTGTCTTACAGGCCTCATCGTCTGTGGAGCTGTACCGTCATGTTCTCATTGCCAAGGTGACTGGAGGGTCCAATAACGAAAATTAAACACTTTGGCCTCAGAGTGAAACACGTCATATCTGACATTCCATTGATTGCAACAGATACTGACTGTTGTATGTCTACCACACCTCCCCAAAGTTTGTTTTTCTTTTTAAACTAAATTAGAAGTGAGAATTTAATAAAATAGCTGCTTAATGTTTTTAATGTTTTCTTTTTAGCTTCAATGCCGATTTAATTCCTGATATATTTGGTATCACAAATGAATCCAACCAGCCACAAATACTATTAGGAGGGTGAGTAAATATTATTATATCCATGTAATTAATTGTACATGTTGCTGTTGGAGGGACTGTGTATCTATGTGAACGGATTGCTTTAACCATTGGGGGAAAAAACCCCAGCTCATTGGAAATCCTTGTTTCAGATTTTTAAAAGGACATTTGGTCAACATATAAGCTTTCTCAAACACTATGGATTTGACCTGCGACTGGTTTCTGTGTAGAGCCAGTTTAATCCTTTTATCCCTCTGGAAATTAGAGATACAAACTTTGCAAGTCCCCATTTAAATATTGGTTCATTGGATGTTTTTAGAAATGGAAAGATTTAATTTAAATAGTATGTATAGCTGCCGTCTTGATTGAATTCTCTACCTTAGTCATGTTAACTCCCAGATGTTCATTGATAAGCCTTGTTCCTTCTGTTCAATGAGCAATTAATAATTGCCTGAAAATATAAACATTCCTTCTCTAAGCTCTGGAAACTTTTCCATATATACTCTTATCCTTGATCAGTTTGTATGCTAGGATTCTCTTATTATCCAAGAATGCCATTCTTAGGGAAAACTGCCTGGAATCTTGCATTTCAAAGATCTCCATTATAATTCCTCTAGATTTAAATAGAACTGCCTTCCTAACACAAGAATTCATGATAGCAAGATACTTTTCATGAGATACCTTCAACTTGGTTAATTTTTTCTGTATTTGATAAGGCAAACATTTTAAGAGTACAGAACACATTTATTTATTTTTTTGACTTTCCAGCAAGTGCAGAGAACCACCTTTATCAGTCTGTCTTCCCAGGCACTATAAATCTAATGAATTTTCCCTCTGTGTTTTGGAGACGTAATGTATTTTTATGATTAGTTTCTGAAATGTGATGCACAGGCACAAAGACAAGTAAATTATCAAAATGTGAGCTGTTCTGAGGTGAAACTGTTACATTTCCTATCACCTTTTCTTAAAAGTTTTCCATAAAGAATATGAGTATTTTTATGCTAGTCATAGTGACCTTTGAAAGACTTGCTGTGAATCTTTAATGAGAAACCTGTTTTTTCCTCAAACTTTGAAAAGTACCTGGAAGAGAACCCTGCTTTAGAGACCAGCTGGATGGAGATCTTGCTTTGCCTTTGCGGCCATGTCTGGGAGGAACTGAGTGTGGGTGGGCTAGGGGAAGGCACAGGTGACTCCTACCATAGCAAGCCCTGCTTGTTTGTCTTGGGTAGACATGTGATTGAGAATGTGATGGTGACTTCTGGCCTGGTTTATTTCATGGTAATCTCCATTTTAGTGAAAGAAATACTTGGAATATTTTTAATGTGATGTGGTTTCACCTTTGGAAATTTAAACTTAAGAAACAGCTATTGTAGATAATTGAAAAAGTAAAAACTACTAGATATTGTGTGATAATGTCATAGCTTATTTATTTGTTCTGAATTCTATGTTAGATTGTTTTTTCCTCTGATGCTTCTTTAAAAACTTATTCTGGGGCTTCCCTGGTGACGCACTGGTTGAGAGTCCGCCTCCTGATGCAGGGGACACGGGTTCGTGCCCCGGTCCAGGAAGATCCCAGATGCTGTGGAGCGGCTAGGCCCATGAGCCATGGCCGCTGAGCCTGCGCGTCCAGAGCCTGTGCTCCGCAGCGGGAGAGGCCACAACAGTGAGAGACCACAAAAAAAAAAAAAAAAAAAAAAAATTATTCTGCCTAAAGATATATTGACTTTTATTTTTTATACATTATTCTCTGGCATACTATAGTATACTGGAGTAATTCTCTACTATTTTATGATATTTCTCATTTAAACTTCAGTTACAGATTAAACAATAGTAGCTAACCATATTATAGGTAACAAGTTTGTATCCAAGATTTATCCTGTTACCTTTGTCCTGATAACTTTTAAAATGAAATTATAAAAATTGACAGAAAAGAATTTTTGTCAAGAACATTGTTAGGATGACTATTGCTTGCGTTATCATTATTCAGACAACAGAAAGCTGAATATGTCTCTATGGGGGCAAGCATTAATACGTTACTAAAATAAGAAAAATGTATTTCGCCATATCAATTTTATGTTACAGATATATGATTAGGTGTATAAGTGAAAAAGCCATTAGTATTGACATTTTGGACCATTTGCATGACTAATGATTGGCAGCCCAGTCTTTTAAGTCTATTAAAGACTTAAAAGTCTATTGGCAGCCCAGTCTATTAAGGAATCTAACCAACTTTTGCAACTCAAATATTATGCCTATTTATGCCAGACCCAAGATTATCTTAAATTTAATTAAATTTGGCTAGCACCTTAATTTTATGGGAAATTTTGCAATGGTCTTTAAATAGAATGCTAAATGCTCCCATGGGATTGTGCGGGAAAGTCCATGGCTATAAGTGGCCCAGTACAGGCATGGAAACAGGAGATTGCCCACAGGTAAAACTAACATCAGTTCGGCTGGAGTAAGGGTGCAGATGGTCAGCCTAAGCTGGAAACAGTGATAGGTAGAAGAATCCCTTTTAATTGGTACTGTGGGGGTTATCTGATAGGGACAGGAAGGGTGCTAAACCTCTGCTGAGGTGCCAGAGATAATTGAAGTGTGTTAAATGTACAAAGGTGAGGATTCAGGTTGCGCCTCCATCTCACTTTATAATGACTTGAAATAATGTAATAATGTGCCACATTACTTAGAAATAACACCTAGCTATTAAGTGTTAGAGCAGCTTTTGCAGTGATGAGGTTATCGTTAATGAGCATTTTCTGTAAAAGGGTATTTGAAACTGATGTTGCATAAGCATTCAGGATATTGTTTTTAGTATTGACGTGAAAACACTTGTACCTGTAATTTTAATCAAAGCCAAATGTAATGTTGGTCTGTTCATATTTTCTGTGACTCATATACTGAGTTCAAACACATTACTGGGTCAGGCCCAAGTTGTATACCTGGGAATATTAATCCAGGTATGTGACAAACAAGCACTTTTGCCATACTCCATTTACTTCACAAACATTTGCATGAATATTTTGAATGGAATATTAATGGCACTGAAAGCAGCCATTTTTAACTTATTTATGTGAGTGGATATTTTTCCTCCATTAGCAGAAAAAACTATCTTCTATTTAAATATAGGTATTTAATCTCAATTCAGAAGGAATAAATCCCTGTTTTTCTATGTAATCTTCTTACATTATAACCAATGACTGATTTATTAAATCACCCTTCATTTTTACTGCTGATTTGTTTGTTTGCTGGTGCATTACAGAAAATTTTGCAAATATTTATCTTAATGAAATAATGATATTTGTCATTTAAATCTATTTAGAAAAAATATGAAAATTAAGAGATTTATAACACAAAAGAAAACCAAATAATCATCAGGACAGCTTTTAACTTTATAGTCAGCATTAGTACTCATAGTCTTAACAGAAAAAGGTAGCTTTGAGATGATTCATATTTTCTTAGAATTTCCCTAGCAAGCCCCTCCCTTTCTCACCTTATACACCATTTGTATTTTGAGCATTGTTGTTTAAAGGAATCTATTAGGACTTAAGAAATAAGTTTTTTATTGGTATTTCCATAGAAACAGAGCATCAGTTTTATAACTTTTCTCTTTTCCTAAAGAAACTTGGCTATTGGAGATAAATTCATTGATTCTCTCGTTTCTCGCCTAAACCTTTTCTTTTCAAAATTAAGCCACAGAAATAGTGAAAGCTTTAGCAGATAACTTAGAATTGTATATGCTGTGGCTTAATTATTTCAAGTGACTTGTTATTCAAGGATCCATAATTTTATTTCCTGGAGTCCCACCAGAAGCTTTTGGGGAGTCAATTAAATGACGCTTGATTCCCTGGTGATTTATTATACTGCTTTGTTTTATGTTCTGGTTGGCAGTGTTGTATGTAAGTGAACTTTTGATTGTTTCTAAGTGAATTTAAGAGGTTATTCTCAAAATTTACTCACTTTGCTTTTAGTTAAATCTTAAAATTTTTAAGATATGTTTTCTTTGTAGTAATCATTTAGAAAGAGAGCTTCTTTTGAGTTTTTGTGCAAGTAAATTCAACGGTAATTGGTCATCATTAATATTGATGATATTTAAAAGTGTTTTGAATTCAACATATTTCTATTAGCATATATCAAAATTTTGTTTCCTTCTTTGAGAGGAAACCATTTTGTTTTATTTTATTACGATTTGCATGTATTGAAAAAAGTCAATTTTAAAACAAGCATAGAGGACTTCCCTGGTGGCGCAGTGGTTGAAAGTCTGCCTGCCGATGTAGGGGACACGGGTTCGGGCCCCGGTCCGGGAAGATCCCACACGCCGCAGAGCTGCTAGGCCCATGAGCCATGGCCACTGAGCCTGCGCATCCGGAGCCTGTGCTCCACAACGGGAGAGGCCACAACGGTGAGAGGCCCGCGTACCACAAAAAAAAACCCCAAAAAGACAAGCACAGAATACCAATGAACTGTACACTTAAAAATGGTTAAGATGGTAACTTCTATGTTATATATATTTTACCACAATAAAAAATAGAAAAAGAAAAACAAACAAGCACAGTTAGAGAAGCTATGTGTATACAGCAGACTTTGAGTAAGCTTGGTCTATATTATCATTTCAATTTAGGGTAAAATGAATCAAAATAACTTATAATTCCTGAAAATACAGGTTAAGTTCTCTTTCATTAGAGTCCTATTGTATGTTTTAAAAATGTATATTCTGTTGAAAATGCCCTACAAATACTTGATTTTTAACAGTCTGGAGGCCTAGGCTCTGAGCTGCATGAGTTCCTGAGTACCATAGTAGTCCTGAGTAGAGATGGGGGCCTGTGCTTCTCCTCAGACTGCCTACTCTTCTGTCTTCCTGCCCTAGGAGCCAGTGCTGCTAGGGCCGTCTCTCAGGTGTAATATCACTGTTGCACACCCTGTGGAGGTAGGAACATTTGGACAAAGTAAGGATATGGCTGAAAGAAATCGCCACATTTTCTCTTATGAACATAAGGTGCTATTTGTAAGAGGTCCTTAAGATTTATCTGGTCTGACCCATACCTTTGAATTCTAATAGAGGCCCAAGAGTGAGTGAATAACCCATCAAGTATTTACCAATGTAACTCTGTTCTTCAGCCATGCTTCTTTTCCCACTCTTCTCTCATGTGTTGTACTCCTCACCATGCCCCTCCTGAAGAGGCATAACTGAGGATTGCACAGCTTATTGTCCTCTGTGAGGCTCAGGGTTGGATGGGGAAGGATGAGAAGAAAGAGAATCCTAAACAAGCCTATTTGCTTTTTAGAATATCTACTTAGTAACTCTGGGGTTGGCAGTTTCCATCAGTTGTCTCATATTTTTCCCACAACGGGTAGCTGTGTAGTTCAAGAGGCGCTGTCAAGGAGCCAGCTAATTCAAAGGTTAAGTGACCACTGTAAGCTTGCAATGTAAATAAATGGTAGATCTGGGATTTGAATCTTGGTCTTCCAAATTGTAAAGCCTTTGTTCCTGCCTTCAACTCTGTATAGCCATTACCATTGTTATAGTCACAGAGGGCCTTTGGTGGTGCTCCAACATGGTTAACTTAGACTTCCTCATAGTATAGTGGTTGTTTTCCAAGAAGAAGCAATACAAGAGTATAGACAGAAGCTGGAGATCTCTTTAAGGCTTGGTACTGGCAGTTAAACAGCATCACTTCTGTGGCATTCTAATCAAAGAATTAGCTAATATTCTAGGAAATTTGAGGATTATGTACTCTACCTCTAGATGTGAGCGTGGCTTAACTGAAATGTAAAAGAGCATGTGGGATGGGAAATAATGTGGTCATCTTTGGATACACAGCATGGTAGGCTGTGTTTATTTACTTTACCATAGGTAAAGACTTGCAAAGGAATATGCAAACACAGATCATTTAAGCAACTAGATCCTCAGGTTTCATAGGTACTCCTACCTAAAATTGATGAGCCTGAAAACGTACCTATTTTCACTATAACTTTCTCCTCCTTCATATAAGAATGCCATGTTCTTTACCCTTCCTAAATCTCACTAATTATACATTTCCTGGGGAGTAAAAACCCGTACAGCACGAAACAGGTATACTAAACTAATAGAATTTCCAGTTCTTCCTCTTCTCCTATTTCTTCCTATTTCTCTTCAGATGAAGCTTGGTAGCAAAAAGCATTTTGATCCACATTGATATGTTCTGAATTCAGATGTGCTAGAGTGGGGTTGTGGGAGTAATGACAGTTTTTGTTTAATGACTTTGCCTCCTGCATTCCCTGACTACTGTCAAAGAATCTGTAATTATTGAGAGAGGGTCCTGGGAGAGCACAGCACAGAGCATCCGTAAGAAACACCAAATTCAGCAAAGCAGACCTTTTAGCTCTTCTTAGTACTCTATCCCTAAGACACGTAATTAAATGGAAGGAAGGTACTTTTCATGCCTATGTAGTTTTGGATCATGCCAGTGATTGTTTCAGATGTGACCAGAACGTTCTCAAGGACTGCCAAACCTATGGATAAAACTTTTACATAATTTCTTTTATATTTGGTATGCATTTTTCTGTAATGTAGCTAATACCTACTTTATCAAATCATATCAAGAAAATTCCATTTAAAGTCAAATATTTTATCTTGTCTTATGAAATGTTTACTATTTTCTTTCTCCTATTAATAGAAAATAAATTTACATGCTGGCTCCTGAGCCAAATAATTTTTTGTAGTATATACCTTTCTCATTTATTAAAGTCATAGGGAAAAATTTGGTATGTCTAAAGAAATAAGAAAGAAATTGTGTGATTTCTCATTTTTATAATCTGTTTTTATTTACTCCAAAAGCCAGATACCAGAGTCAGTATTCACATACATTTAATGGACTGTTATGACTTTTATCATACTTATTGTACTATAAATTATTTTAGCTGTACTTTACATTGCAGTGCTTTAAGTTCACTAAAGAGAAACAGCATGTTGCTTTACTATCTTGTTTTTATCAAAATTACCTTAATTTTGACTGCTTTTAGTAATCTTTCCTACAATATATAATCTGTACTTTTTTCAGTACTTTTTGTAATGTTCCTTGAAACACATGTTAACAAATTTATTTGAATTGAAAAAATGAGGTCAAACTCTTTCTGACAGAAAATAACTTTCATTTGGAGATTGGTTTGACAGTGAGGACTGGCTTTGCTAACTGGATTATATACCAGGCATTTTACATAAATTGAATGAGCTAAATCAGCAGCTCTAAATTCTTTTTTTTTTTACTTTCATTATGGAAAAATTTAAACATATGCAAAGGTAGAGCAAATAGGGCAATGAATTTGCATATAATACACCTGTCATTCAGCTACAGTTAGCAACTCTTGGCCAGTCTTATTTCATTCACAACTTTTCCTTCATTTCTCTCTCTAACTCCCTCCCCAGACATTTTTAATCCATAAATATTTAAGTATATATCTCTAAAAAATAAGGATGTTTTTAAAATACATAATTACAATGTATTTATCATACCTAAAAAATTAAGATTAATATTAAATTTCCATGGAGATTTTAATGAACATATATGAACAAGATTTCTTAGCATCTGTATCTATAAAGATGAAGAAAAGGAGTAGACTTTATGCTGAATCCTGTTTCATTCTAGCAGTGTCATGCTAGTCTAAAGGTAAGTAAACTAATATATTTTAAAGCTCCATTCATTTCTTCAAAAAAATGCATTTCCAATGAAATTTTACCTTTGATTTAATAAGCTATCAAAGCTTTTTCATCAGTTGTACAGTAGTAGTTAAAATAACTCAACCTCAAAGAGATTTTTTTTTAAAACACCTGGATGCATAAAGCCAGTTTAAATACCAATTTGAAGATGTACATTTCTTTGGAGACATAAAAAGACTAGATATAAAAACATTTTACATCATGATAAAGTTCTATAACAGAAATAGAATAGAAGTACAAGTCCAAGGATAAAGAGTAGAAGAGCTTTTTTATGTAGTTTGTGGGTGTATGTGGATGATGGTGGATAATAATCAGTATGGTGTCTATATTCTACTGAACACATTTTTAAGAGTAATCATTTTAATTTTTTTATTGAAGTATAGTTGCTATAAAATATTGTAAAGGTGACAGGTGTACAATATAGTGATTTACAGCTTTTAAGGTTTATATGCTATTTATAGTTATTGTAAAATATTGGCTCTATTCCCTGTGTTGTACAATATATCCTTGTTTTATACTTAATAGTTTGTACCTCTTACTCCCCTGCCCCTATATTGCCCCTCCTCCTTCCCTCTCCACTGGTAACCACTAGTTTGTTCTGTATTATATCTTTGAGCCTGCTTCCTTTATGTTATATTCACTAGTTTGTTGTTTTTTTTAGATTCCATATACAAGTGATATCATATAGCTTTTATCTTTCTCTGTCTGACTTATTTCACCTAGCATAATGCCCTTCAAGTCCATCCATGTTGCTGCAGATGGCAAAATTTCGTTCTTTTTTATGGCCGGGTAACATTCCATTGTGTGTATGTATACGTGTGTGTGTGTGTGTGTGTGTGTGTGTATGTTACACACACACATATATATATATCACATCTTTTTTATTCATCTGTTGTTAGATACTTAGGTTGCTTGCATATGTTGGCTTTCATAAATAATGCTGCTATGAACATATCTTTTTGAATTAGTGTTTTTGTTTTAGATATATATACCTAGGAGTGCAATTGCTGGATCATATGGTAGCTCTGTTTTTATTATTTGAGAAACCTCCATACTGTTTTCCACAGTGGCTGTACCAATTTACATTCCTACCAACAGTGTATGAGGGTTCCCTTTTCTCTACATCCTCACCAACATTTGTTATTTGTGTTCTTTTTGATGATAGCCATTCTGACAGGTATGAGGTTATATCTCATTATGGTTTTGATTTACATTTCCCTGATAATTAGCCAGGTTTAGCATCTTTCCATGTGCCTGTTGGCCATCTGCATTTTCTCTTTGGAAAAATGTCTATTCAGTTCTTCTGCCCATTTTTTAATTGGGTTGGTTGTTTTTTTGATATTGAGTTATTTATATGAGCTGTTTATATATGTTGGATATTAATCCCTTATCAGTCATATCATTTGCAAATATTTTCTTCAATTCAGTAGGTTGTCTTTTCATTTTGTCAGTGGTTTCCTTTGCTGTGCAAAAGCTCTTAAGTTTTAATTACGTTTCATTTGTTTATTTTTTGCTTTTATTTCCTTTGCTTTAGGAAATGGATCCAAAAGAATATTGCTGCGATTTATGTCAAAAAGTGCTCTGCCTATGTTTTCCTCTAGGAGTTTTATAGTATCTAGTCTTACATTTAGGTCTGTAATCCATTTAGAGTTTATTTTTGTATATGGTGTTAGAGTATGTTCTGATTTCATTGTTTTACACGTAGCTGTTCAGTTTTCCCAGCACCACTTATTGAAGAGACTGTCTTTTCTCCATTGTATATTGTTGCCTCCACTGTCATAGCTTCACTATAAGTGTGTGGGTTTATTTCTGGGCTCCCTATTCTGTTCCATTAATTAGAGTAATCATTTTATTTTAAAATATCAGTAATTAGGGGCTTCCCTGGTGGCGCAGTGGTTGAGAGTCAGCCTGCCGATGCAGGGGACATGGGTTCATGCCCTGGTCTGGAAAGATCCCACATGCCGCCGAGCGTCTGGGCCCGTGAGCCATGGCCGCTGAGCCTGCGCGTCCGGAGCCTGTGCTCCACCACGGGAGAGGCCACAACAGTGAGAGGCCCACAACCGCAAAAAAAAAAAAAAAAACAACAGTAATTCTAATAGGTTTAAAGATTACATGCTTTTGTAGCATTGAAAATATTTATATTACTTTCTTAGAAATGAACTTCTAGGTATTAAAGGATATAGTTTTTGTAAATTCTTTTAAGAGTCTATTGGAACAAAAGTTTTCAAGACCACTGGACTAGGCGGCTTAGAGAAGCATGCTAGACCCATCTTCACGCTAGACTTATCTCCTAGTAACTGCTTTTACCTGGGTATCTTTTTTTTTTTAATAGTTCAGTTGTATTACATGAATGTTGTTGTTGGTTTTTAAATTAATTAATTAATCAATTATTTTGGGCTGCACTGGGTCTTCGTTGCCGTGTACGAGCTTTCTCTAGTTGTGTCGAGCAGGGGCTACTCTTCATTGCAGTGTGCGGGCTTCTCAATGTGGTGGCTTCTCTTGTCACGAAGCACAGGCTCCAGATACCTGGGCTTCAGTAGTTGTGGCACACGGGCTCAGTGGTTGTGGCTCACGGGCTCTAGAGCACAGGCTCAGTGGTTGTGGCGCACAGGCTTAGTTGGTCCGTGGCATGTGGGATCTTGCCGGACCAGGGATTGAACCCGTGTCCCCAACATTGGCAGGCGGATTCTTAACCACTGCGCCACCAAGGAAGTCCCTTACCTGGGCATCTTAAATAATGGCAACTCATTGTAGGCTGATCATTGAAAAGTGAGTGGATTAGCAGTCATTTATAAGAGCAGTTACCGTAATAGGCAACTAAAAGCTACAGTTGACATTAATTACATTTAAATTCATCCTTTGATAAATGCTATTCTTTGAGATTAAAGATGATGATGCCTACAAATTAGAACACCTTGACATAATTATGTTTCCTGTTGGGGACAAACTAGTAATTGGAATTTTCTACAGAGGTCAAGAAATGTCAACAGATTCAACATGACTCAGAACTGCCCACTTTTTCATCTCTGCTGTTTCTTCTTTTGTCATCAGAGCAGTTTACATCTGTGACCTTGGCATTCAAATGGAGTTAAGGAAATTATAGTTTATATGGGTATAGTTGCTTGAAAATTATGGTGTCTGCTTCTTACTGAAAAGCTATGTTGTGTATAAAGAGCAACATTAAAGGCAGAAGGAGAAATGAATTTTATTTTCACCTATTTAAATTTTTTTTTCACCTATTTAAATTTTTTAACAATTTAATTATCTTAGGCAACTTAAGTTGTCAGTCATCTTAAAATGTACCATGAAAGAATCAAAAGCTCTTTCTCTGCCCACCTATGGTAGTCATCAGAATGGTAAATAGACACTGTATGTAAAATAAACTATAAGAATCTGCTAACTGCCTTTTAAGAGATGTTAATGTAAAATATCAGAGTATAGGCAACAAGTGTAAAACTTAAAATACTGTGAAGAACTTGAATATTGATTTGAAATGTTCAAGATAGCAATATTACAATTAATATTTTATTATGAGTTGCAAACTCAAGTGTCTGATGGGGCCCAGAAGGAAAACAAAGTGAGTGAACACTTTGGGAAGCTTCGGACTTGACCTGCCTGGAGGCTCTAGTTCTGTGTGAAAAGGGCCAGTTGCTTGCCAGACCTTCTGATATTTCAAGAGAAGTTGGAAATCCTGATTTTTATTTGAAATCTGATTTTTAATTTGTTTTACCTCTGAATTCAAACTTTTTTAAACAATGTGTAGATCAAATAAAACACATTTTATGCTGAATTTGGCCCATAGTCTGCCACTTATGACTTTTGCTTTATCACTGTTCTAGATTCTTCATTTGAAATGTACGTTTTGTTAAATAGTTCCTAAGACAAAATGTCACAAGTTAGTTGAGGTTTTCCAAAATTCTAGCTATAACTTGTTTCAAAGCAAACCTGTAAAAAACTCTATGGGAAATTAGATCAATAACTAGCATAGTAATTAAATACTAGCATAGTAATTAAAGACAGCCACACGATTAACCTCATGGAGCTCAACTGTGTAAAAGTTTGTGTTTTTTTAATTCATTTTCAGCATATAATTACAAATTTGTTGGGAACATGCAAAACTCTCCTGAAATGACTTTATGTCAAACTTGTCATAGGATCTCTAGCCTGAGCCTGATTATTTTGTATGTAATTTAAAATTTAAACTTTAATGCTTAGAATTTAAAGAACTGATGAATAAATGGCATATCTTAAAGAGAAGTGAACCAATGATTATTAAATTGGACTTAATTGAAATTATTTTAAGCATTTCTAACCTTGTGTAGTATGAAAGAAAAACATGACATGAATGCTTGGTATTGAATTACCATACAACAAATGCTAAATATAACTTTTCAATATATATTAATATTTTCTTATTATCATAACCCTATATTATGGGGTTTTAGTTAAAGTAATACAATCAAGTTGTAGGAATACTGCTTGGTTTGGTTTTTAGTGTCTTGTTTAGGTTATAGATAAGGCCCAGTATGTGCTAAAAAGAATGCAGAAGAAGGTTACTGGGAAGAAGTTACTGTTTGTAGAACCCTTTGCATAGAGAAAATTTTCTCCTGTTGAATGTTTACTCTTTTTTCCAGAATCCACCTACCAATAACAAATTAGTCAATTGTTTCTTCCCACTTTCCAAACACTTCAAAACTAAATTCACAGGTGAACCTTGTTTGCTGTCTACTCAATTGGATACTGTGTTGACAATTAACTTAGACTTAATTAGTCTTTAATTGCTCTTTGGAGATGACATATCTATGCTTCCATATTGGACTGGAACATAATACTGTGAAAAAAATAGCAAATTCTAACTAGAAGTAGAGAAGAATAGGAGATGCTACTTAAGACTACGATTCAGTTCAGCCAGTATTTAGGAGCCAGGTCCTGGTTACGCATTGTAGATACAAATATCTATGAGTCAGGGTACCTAGGATACACTCTCAGAGAAATAGTTCCTCAAGTAACTATAATGCAAACTAAAGTGCTATTACTAGAGAAAAGTATAATAGTGAAACAGTGAGAGAGGAGTAAAGGCCTTTTGGAGGAAGCTGATTTAAGTAGGGCCTTGATAAATAGGAATGCCTTTGACACTGGAGTGTTCTTCACTAGTGAGGAATTGTGGGGAAATGATTTTATTTAAACTTGCTCTTCTTTCTGTAGTTCCTAATAGTTAACCAGTATGACCTTCCTGATTTTGACAAATGCACTATGGTTATATTAGATGTTAACATTAGGAGTAACTAAATGAAGGATATGTGAAAACTTAGTACTATTGGTTTTTTTAATGATAAAATTTGCATAACATTATTAAAATTAACCATCATTGTGTACACTTCAGTGAGATTTAGAACATTTACAACACTGTGCAACCATCACCTAGTTCCAGTGACTTTTCATCTCTCCGAAAGGAAACCCTGTACCCATTAAGAAGTCACTCTCCCTTTCCTCTCTACCCCTGCACTTGGTAACCACTAATCTTCGTTCTGTCTCTAGGATTTTCCTATTATGAGTATTTCATATAAATGAAATCATACAAGATGTGACTTTTTGAGTCTGGCTTCTTTCACATAGAATAATATTTTAAAGATTCATCCATATTGTATCATGTATCGGTACTCCAGTTATTTTTATGACTGAAAAATATTTTCATTGTATGGGTATATGACATTTTGTTTATTCATTCATCCATTGGTAGATGTTTGGGTTATTGTGAATAGTGCTGCTAAGAGCATTCATGTACCAGTATTTGTTTGAATACCTGTTTTCAATTCTTTTTTTTTTTTAACATCTTTGTTGGAGTATAATTGCTTTACAATGTTGTATTAATTTCTGCTGTATAACAAAGTGCATCAGCTATACATATATCCCCATATGCCCTCCCTTTTGCATCTCCCTCCCACCCTCCCTATCCCACCCCTCTGGTGGTCACAAAGCACCCAGCTGATCTCCCCATGCAATGCAGCTGCTTCCCACTAGCTATCTATTTTACATTTGGTAGTGTATATATATGTCAATGCTACTGTCTCATTTTGTCCCAGCTTACCCTTCCCCCTCCCCATGTCCTCAAGTCCATTCCCTACGTCTGTGTCTTTATTCCTGTCCTGCCCCTGGATTCATTAGAACCATTTTTATTTTATTTTTTTTAGATTTCCTATATATGCATTGGCATATGGTATTTGTTTTTCTCTTTCTGACTTACTTCACTCTGTATGACAGACTCTAGGTCCATCCACCTCACTACAAACAACTCAATTTCTTTTCTTTTTATGGCTGAGTAATATTCCATTGCATATATGTTCCACATCTTCTTTATCCATACATCTGTCAGAGAACACTTAGGTTGCTTCCATGTCCTGGCTATTGTAAATAGTGCAGCAGTGAACGTTGTGGTACCTGTCTCTTTTTGAATTATGTTTTTTTTAAGGTATATGCCCAGTAGTGGGATTGCTGAGTCATCTGGTAGCTCTATTTTTAGTTTTATAAGGAGCCTCCGAACTGTTCTCCATAGTGGCTGTATCAATTTACATTCCCACCAACAGTGCAAGAGGGTTCCCTTTTCTCCACACCCTCTCCAGCATTTATTGTTTGTAGATTTTTTGATGATTGCTATTCGGACTGGTGTGAGGTGATACTGCATTGTAGTTTTGATTTCCATTTCTCTAATGATTAGTGATGTTGGGCATCCTTTCATGTGTTTGTTGGTAATCTGTATATCTTCTTTGGAGAAATGTCTATTTAGGTCTTCTGACCATTTTTGGATTGGGTTGTTTGTTTTTTTGATATTGAGATGCATGAGCTGGTTGTATATTTTGGAGATTAATCCTTTGTCAATTGCTTTGTTTGCAAATATTTCTCCCATTCTGAGGGTTGGCTTTTTGTCTTGTTTATAGTTTCCTTTGCTGTGCAAAAGCTTATGTTTCATTAGGTCCCATTTGTTTATTTTTGTTTTTATTTCTTTACTCTAAGAGGTGGGTCAAAAAAGATCTTGCTATGATTTATATCAAAGAGTCTTCTTCCTATGTTTTCCTCCAAGAGTTTTTTTTTTTTTTTTTTTTTTTTTTTTGCGGTACGCGGGCCTCTCCCATTGCGGAGCACAGGCTCTGGATGCACAGGCTCAGCGGCCATAGCTCTCGGGCCCAGCTGCTCTGTGGCATGTGGGATCTTCCCGGCCCGGGGCACGAACCCGTGTCCCCTGCATTGGCAGGCAGACTGTCAACCACTGCACCACCAGGGAAGCCCCTTTCCAAGAGTTTTATAGTGTCTGGTCTTACATTTAGTTCTGTAATCCATTTTGAGTTTATTTTTGTGTATGGTGTTAGGGAACGTTCTAATTTCATTCTTTTACATGTAGCTGTCCAGTTTTCCCAGCACCACTTACTGAAGAGGCTGTCTTTTCTCCATTGTATAGTCTTGCCTCCTTTATCAAAGATAAGGTGACCATATGTGTGTGGGTTTATCTCCTGTGAAATTTTTTGTTCTAGTTCTGTGAAAAATGCCATTGGTAGTTTGATAGGGATTGCATTGAATCTGTAGATTGCTTTGGGTAGTACAGTCATTTTCACAATGTTGATTCTTCCAATCCAAGAACATGGTATATCTCTCCACCTGTTTGTATCATCTTTAATTTCTTTCATCAGTGTCATAGTTTTCTGCATACAGGTCTTTTGTCTCCTTAGGTAGGTTTATTTCTAGGTATTTTATTCTTTTTTTTGTAATGGTAAATGGGAGTGTTTCCTTAATTTCTCTTTCAGGTTTTTCATCATTAGTGTATATCAATGCAAGAGACTTCTGTGCATTAATTTTGTATCCTGCTACTTTACCAAATTCATTGATTAACTCTAGTAGGTTTCTGGTAGAGTTTTTAGTAATCTCTATGTATAGTATCATATCATCTGCAAACAGTGTGTTTTTCAATTCTTATTGGTATACACCTAGGTATAGAAATGCAGAGTCATATGGCAATTCATTGTTTAGCTTTTGGAAGAATTACCAAACTGTTTTCCGTAGCTAATGCACCATTTTATATTCCCATCAGCAGTATACAAGAGTTCTATTTCTTTTAGCAGTTTGAGACATCTGAGTTAATTTTTGGTATATGGTATGAGATAGGGGTATAAATTCATTCTTTTTCATGGCTGAAAACTTTGGAATTAATATTTATAAAAGATAATCATTCTCCAGTCTCGGGAAAATATCACCCATGATAATATTAAGTTATTTTTCTTACACTTAAGGAATTAAAGATATAAATATAAGAGCTAAAACATAAAAGTCTTAGAAGAAAGCATAGGGGTAAATTTTCATAACCTTGGATTTGGAAATGGATTCTTAGATCTGACACCAAAAGAAAAAAGCAACACAAAAAAATTAGAACTGGATTTATCAAATTAAAAGCTTCTACACAGCACAGGACACTATCCAGAAACTGAAAAGACTGTACAGAATGGGAGAAAATATTGCAAATCATGCATCAGTTAAATATCTAGGATCTAGTCTATATAAAGAATTCTTACTACTCAAAGCAATAAATAACCCAATTTAAAAATAGGCAAAGGGGGCTTCCCTGGTGGCACAGTGGTTGAGAGTCCGCCTTCCGATGCTGGGGACGTGGGTTTGTGCCCCGGTCCGGGAAGATCCCACATGCCGCGGAGCGGCTGGGCCCGTGAGCCATGGCCGCTGAGCCTGCGCGTCCGGACCCTGTGCTCCGCAACGGGAGAGGCCACAACAATGAGAGGCCCACGTACCGCAAACAAAACAAAACAAAAAACATATGTATATGTCCACATAAAAACTTGTACATGAATATTCATAACAGCATTTAATTGTAATAGCCAAAAGTGGAAACAAGTCAAATGTCCATCAACAGTTGAACAGATTTACAAAAAATATAGCCATGTAATTAAATATTATTCAGGGATAAAAAAGACTGAAGTAGTGACACATGCTACAACATGGATGAACCTGAAAATATTATTCCAAGTGAAAGAAACCAGGCACAAAAGGCCACATGTTATATGATTCCATATATATGAAACGTCCAAAATAGGGAAATCCATAGAGCCAGAAAGCAAATTAGTGTTTGCCAGAGACTTGATGGTGGGGAGAATGAGAAGTTACTAATGAATACAGAGTTTCATTTTGAGGTGATGAAAATGTGAAATTAGATAGTGGTGATGGCTGCACACTGTGAATATACAAAAACGACTAAATTGTACACTCTGGAAGAGTGAATTTTAGAGTATGTGACAGAACTAAGAATAAATGCGTTTTTAAAATATCTTGCATGCAGATATTTTTGTTTTAAAACAGTGCTCATTTGATGTTTGCCTTAAGAAAAAAATTTTTCTTTTAGGAATTTATCATGGCATCCTGCATTGACCATTAAAAGTAAAATGCGGATTCCACATTCTCATGCGTTCATTGATCTAACTGAAGATTTTACAGCAGGTGAGTTGCACATAAATGTAAAGTATTTCTTTTAGGCTGCCAAAGAATGATGAGATTTTTACTGTTTTCCTAGTAGTCATTTGCTATTGAATTGAACATTAAGACCAAAATGTTAGAAGGTTATAAGGAAGTTAGTGATATCGGAAAAATGTAAAAAGTATTGGATGCAATAAATAAGTCTTTAGTTATTGTTTTTTGCTGTTTGTTAACCACATCAAAATTTGGATTATTGACTAATAAATGCTGTAAATTTAATTGTAAGAAAAATATTTACCTTATGTGTTAAAGAATTTCAAAGACTTCAAAAAATTTTTATTATGGAAAATTTTAAATATAGAAAAGTAGGCAGAATAGTATGATATACGCACATTTAATCATCACCCAGCTTCAACAATAATCAGTATATGGCCAATCTTGTTTCATCTGTATAACCACCCATGAGCCCTCCTCCCACCCTGATAATTTTATAGGAATTCCCAAGCATTGTATCATTTCATTTATAAATATTTCAATCTGTATCTCTAAATGATAGACTTTTTTATTTTTGACAACCTCACGATCATTTTCAAACATTAAAAAATTTAACAATATTCTCTTAATAACAAATGCTTATTCACTATTCAAAATGCCCCAATTCTCTCCTAAATGTTTCTATCAAATTAGGAGCTAAATGAGGTACATACATATGAAGAAAAAACACCTGTCTTACAGAATTTCTCGAAGTGTGGATTTTGCTGATAGTGTCCCCGTGATGTTAATATGTGACTGTGTCCCCTGTATTTCCTCTAAGCCAGTGATTAGATTTAAGCAGCTATTGATGATCATTGTCAAGTCCACTATTTCAAAAGGATTTACAAAATCATAGCACCCTAAATCTATCACTCCTCAACATATATTATCAGCTGGAATTTTCTATTTAAAACAAACAAACAAAAGGAATATCTATTATTATCTTTGTAGTCACCCGAAGTACAGTTGAGACAGGCAGGTTAAATGCTTAAATTTTCTTCCTTCTCATTTTTTTCCAGTTTTTTTTAATGTGGTAAAATACACGTAATGTAAAATTTCCATTGTGACCTTTTTTTTTTTTTTGCGATACACGGGCCTCTCACCATTGTGGCCTCTCCCATTGCGGAGCAGAGGCTCCGGATGCGCAGGCTCAGCGGCCATGGCTCACGGGACCAGCCGCTCCACGGCACATGGGATCCTCCCAGACCGGGGCACGAACCCGTGTCCCCTGCATCAGCAGGCAGACTCTTAACCACTGCGCCACCAGGGAAGACCCCATTGTGACCATTTTTAAGTATGTGGTTCAGTAGTATTAAATACATCCATAGTATTGACCATCTAGCTCTTTTCATCTTGTAAAACTGAAACTCTACACCCATTAAACCGTAACTCCTCATTCATCCCTTTCCCCCAGCTTGTGGCAACCACTGTTCTACTTTGCTTTTTGACCACTAAAAGTACTTTGAATAAGTGAAATCATACAGTGTGTGTTATTTTTAACTGGCTTATTTCACTTAGTGTAATATCCTTAAAATTCATCCATGTTGTAGCATAAGTCAGAATTTTCTTCGTTTTTTTTTTTTTTTTTTTTTTTTTTTTTTTTTTTTTTTTTTGCGGTACGCGGGCTTCTCATGTTGTGGCCTCTCCCGTTGAGGAGCACAGACTGCGGACGCGCAGGCTCAGCGGCCATGGCTCACAGGCCTAGTCGCTCCGCGGCATGTGGGATCTTCCCAGACTGGGGCACGAACCCATGTCCCCTGCATCGGCAGGCGGACTCTCAACCACTGCGCCACCAGGGAAGCCCAACTTTCTTCCTTTTTAAAGCTGAATTGTATATAACCACATTTTGCTCAGCTTCCACATTTTAGCTGTTGTGAATAATGTTGCTGTGAACTTTCATGTACAAACATCTCTTAGAGATCCTGCTTTCAGTTCTTTGGGGTATATATCCAGAAGTGAAATTGCTGGATCATATGATAATTTTGTGTTTAATTTTTTGAGGAATGGGCATCACAGAAACTTTATCGTTTTACATTCCCACCAACAGTGTACAAGGGTTCCAGTTTCTCCACATACTTGCCAGTATTTGTTATTTTCTTTTTTTTCATAGTAGTCATTCTAATAGGTATAATGTGATATCTCATTGTAGTGTGGGTTTGTTCTGTTTCTTTGGTTTTTTGCCACTCCACGTGGCTTGCTGGATCTTAGTCCCCAAACAGGGATTGAGGGATTGAACCCGGCCCCAGCAGTGAAAGCACTGAGTCCTAACCACTGGACTGCCAGGGAATTCCCTCTTTGTAGTTCTGATTTGCATTTTTCCTAGTGATTAGTGATGTTGAGCACCTTTTCATGTCCTTATTGGCTATTTGCATATCTTTTTTGGAGAAGTGTGTACTTAAGTCCTGTGCCCATTTTTCAATTGGGTTGTTTCTTTGGTGTTGTTAAGTTTTAGTTAGTCTGTGTTCATAATATTGCTCCCTCATCAGATACATGATTTACAAATATTTTCTCTCATTCTGTGGGATATCTTTTTACTCTGTTGATAGTGTCTTTGTATGCAAAAAATTTTTTAATTTCATGAAGTCCAGTTTTTCTGTTGTTTCTTTGTGGCCTTGTGCCTTTGGTGTCCTATCCAAAAGGTCATTGCCAGATGCACTGTCATGAAGCTTTTGCCCTATATTTTCTCTTGAGAGTTTTATACTTTTATCCCTTACATTTAGAACTTTGAACCATTTTGAGTTAATTTATATATGTGATGTTAGATAAGGGTCCAACTTCATTACTAGCACCATTTATTTTTTTTTAATATTTATTTTTTTGGCTATGTCAGGTCTTTGTTGCGGTGCACAGGCTTCTCTCTAGTTGTGGCATGGGGATTTTCTCTCTGTAGTTGTGGTGCACAGGCTGCAGAGCGTGTGAGCTCTGTAGTTTGCAGCACTCGGGCTCTCTTGTTGAGGCGCTCGAGCTCAGCAGTTGGGGCATGCAGGCTTAGTTGCCCTGCAGCATGTGGGATCTTAGTTCCCTAATGAGGGATTGAACCCATATCCCCTGCACTGGAAGGCAGATTCTTTACCACTGGACCACCAGGGAAGTCCCATAGCACCATTTATTAAAAGGACTTGTCTTTTCCCCACTTACCACCCTTGTCAAAATTCATTTGACTGTATACTCAAGGGTTTATTTCTGGGTTCTCTGTTATTTCACTGATCTATATGTCTGTATTTATGCTGGTACCTCACTGGGGTTTTTTTGGGTTTGTTTTAAACTTTTTATTTTATATTGGAATATAGCCAATTATGTTGTGATAGTTGCAGGTGCTCAGCAAAGCGACTCAGCCATACATATACATGTATCCATTCTCCCCCAAACTCCCCTCCCATCCAGGTTGCCACATAACATTGAGGAGAGTTCGCTGTAGTACTATCCTGGTTTAATTACTACAGCTTTGGAATATGTTTAGTAATCGGGAAGTGTGAGTCCTCCAACTTTGTTCTTTTTCAACATTGTTTTGACTATTTTAGGAGGTCCCTTGAGATTCTATACAAATTTTAGGACAGGTTTTTCTGTATCTATAAAAAGTGCCATTGAGATTTTGGTAAGGATTGTTCTGAATCTATAGGTCACTTTGGGTAGTATTGACATCTTAACAATATTGTCTTTCAGTCCATGAACATGCAATGTGTTTTTCTTTATTTGTCTTCTTAATGATTTCTTCCAACAATGTTTTATAGTTTTTAATTATATAAGTCTTTCACCTCCTTGGTTAAGTTAATTCCTAAGTATTTTATTCATTTTGATTCTATTATAAATGAAATGTTTTCTTAATTTCCTTTGTGGATTTTTCATTGTAAGTGTTTAGAAATGCAGCTGATTTTTGCATGTTAATTTGTATCCTACTACTTTTCTGAATTCATTTATTAGTCTGAACAGGTTTTTTTTTTTTTTGGTAGAATCTTTAGGGTTTTCTACATATAAGATCATATCATCTATGAACAGAGATAATTTTACTTTTCTCTTTCTAACTTGGGTGCCTTTTATTTCTTTTTCTTATTCCTCCCTTTTTTTTTTTTTTTTTACCAGTTTTCAAACACTTCTAATCAGCTTTTGCAATTACATTTTTATATAGTATACTAATTGCAAATGAGTAAAGCATGCCTGGTGGTTGGTAAAAGTAATAAAACTTCCTTTAAAAGTATTTTATGAATTTACATTCCCAAAATCGTGCAAGAGGGTTCCCTTTTCTCCACACCCTCTCCAGCATTTATCGTTTGTAGATTTTTTGATGATGGCCATTCTGACCGGTGTGAGATGATATCTCATTGTTGTTTTGATTTGCATTTCTCTAATGATTAATGATGTTGAGCATCCTTTCATGTGTTTGTTGGCAATCTGTATATCTTCTTTGGAGAAATGTCTGTTTAGGTCTTCTGCCCATTTTTGGATTGGGTTGTTTGTTTTTTTGTTATTGAGCTGCATGAACTGCTTGTAAATTTTGGAGATTAATCCTTTGTCAGTTGCTTCATTTGCAAATATTTTCTCCCATCTGAGGGTTGTCTTTTGGTCTTGTTTATGGTTTCCTTTGCTGTGCAAAAGCTTTTAAGTTTCATTAGGTCCCATTGGTTTATTTTTGTTTTGATTTCCATTTCTCCAGGAGGTGGGTCAAAAAAGATCTTGCTGTGATTTATGTCATAGAGTTTTCTGCCTATGTTTTCCTCTAAGAGTTTGATAGTGTCTGGACTTACATTTAGGTCTTAAATCCATTTTGAGTTTATTTTTGTGTATGGTGTTAGGGAATGTTCTAGTTTTATACTTTTACATGTAGCTGTCCAGTTTTCCCAGCATCACTTATTGAAGAGGCTGTCTTTTCTCCACTGTATATTCTTGCCTTCTTTATCAAAGATAAGGTGACCATATGTGCGTGGGTTTGTCTCTGGGCTTTCTATCCTTTCCCATTGATCTATATAACTGTTTTTGTGCAAATATTATTTGCTACCTGTTTTTCAAAAAAGTTGAGGAGTTAAAGCGTAAAATACTTTTTTAAAAATTTTATTTTAATTAATTTATTTTTTAACATCTTTATTGGAGTATAATTGCTTTACAATGGTGTGTTAGTTTCTGCTTTATAACAAAGTGGATCAGCTATACATATACATATATCCACATATCTCCTTCCTCTTGTGTCTCCCTCCCACTCTCCCTATCCCACCTGTCTAGGTGGTCACAAAGCACCCAGCTGATCTGCCTGTGCTATGCGACTGCTTCCCACTAGCTATCTATTTTACATTTGGTAGTGTATGTATGTCCATGCCACTCTCTCACTTTGTCCCAGCTTACCCTTCCCCCTCCCCATATCCTCAAGTCCATTCTCTAGTAGGTCTGTGTCTTTATTCCTGTCTTGCCCCTAGGTTCTTCATGACCTTTTTTTTTTTCTTAGATTCCATATATATGTGTTAGCATACAGTATTTTTCTCTTTCTGACGTACTTCACTCTGTATTACAGACTCTAGGACTATCCACCTCGCTACAAATAACTCAATTTCGTTTCTTTTTATGGCTGAGTAATATTCCATTGTATATATTTGCCACATCTTCTTTATCCATTCATCTGTCGATGGACATCATTCCATTCATATTCACACACACACACACTCACAGACAGACTTGTTTTTTACAATTCCTTTTTGAAGAAAGGTATATTTTACGTTTGAGGTTTTAGAAACTTAGTTTCTTTCAGTTCAGTAATATTAGATTTCCTTAATCAACACCAACTCCGCCTGTAAGGAATTTTTTTTTTATGAAAGAGGAAGTGATTGTTGTCAGATGTTGGAAAATATATCCAAAGAGGTATCTCAGTAGATTTTACGTTTTATTTGAAAATGACATGAATACAAGTCATCCCATTACAACAATTGGAAAATCCAAAAGTAAATATGTATAAATTCTTTAAAGCATACTTTTAATTGTTGAAGTACTGTTGAACTTCACTAATTTTTTTTCCATTTTAACATCTTTATTGGAGTATAATTGCTTTACAATGGTATGTTAGTTTCAGCTTCACAACAAAATGAATCAGTTATATATATACATATGTTCCCATATCTCTTCCCGCTTGTGTCTCCCTCCCTCCCATCCTCCCTATCCCACCCCTCCAGGCGGTCACAAAGCACCGAGCTGATCTCCCTGTGCTCTGCGGCTGCTTCCCACTAGCTATCTACCTTACGTTTGGCAGTGTATATATGTCCATGCCTCTCTCTCGCTTTGTCACAGTTTACCCTTCCCCCTCCCCATAGCCTCATGTCCATTCTCTAGTAAGTCTGTGTCTTTATTTCTGTTTCACCCCTAGGGTTTTCATGACATTTTTTTTTCTTAAATTCCATGTATATGTGTTAGCATACGGTATTTGTCTCTCTCTTTCTGACTTACTTCACTCTGTATGACAGACTCTAGGTCTATCCACCTCAATACAAATAGCTCAATTTCGTTTCTTTTTATGGCTGAGTAATATTCCATTGTATATATGTGCCACATCTTCTTTATCCATTCATCCGATGATGGACTCAGGTTGTTTCCATCTCTGGCCTATTGTAAATAGAGCTGCAATGAATATTTTGGTACATGACTCTTTTTGAATTATGGTTTTCTCAGGGTATATGCCCAGTAGTGGGATTGCTGGGTCATATGGTAGTTCTATTTGTAGTTTTTTAAGGAACCTCCATACTGTTCTCCACAGTGGCTGTATCAATTTACATTCCCACCAACAGTGTAAGAGGATTCCCTTTTCTCCACACCCTCTCCAGCATTTATTATTTCTGGATTTTTTGATGATGGCCATTCTGACTGGTGTGAGATGATATCTCATTGTAGTTTTGATTTGCATTTCTCTAATGATTAGTGATGTTGAGCATTCTTTCATGTGTTTGTTGGCAGTCTATATATCTTCTTTGGAGAAATGTCTGTTTAGGTCTTCTGCCCATTTTTGGATTGGGTTGTTTGTTTTTTTGTTATTAAGCTGCATGAGCTGCTTATAAATTTTAGAGCTTAATCCTTTGTCAGTTGCTTCATTTGCAAATATTTTCTCCCATTCTGAGGGTTGTCTTTTGGTCTTGTTTATGGTTTCCGTTGCTGTGCAAAAGCTTTTAAGTTTCATTAGGTCCCATTTGTTTATTTTTGTTTTTATTTCCATTTCTATAGGAGGTGGGTCAAAAAGGACCTTGCTGTGATTTATGTCATAGAGTGTCCTGCCTATGTTTTCCTCTAAGAGTTTGATAGTTTCTGGCCTTACATTTAGGTCTTTAATCCATTTTGAGCTTATTTTTGTGTATGGTGTTAGGGAGTGATCTAATCTCATACTTTTACATGTAGCTGTCCAGTTTTCCCAGCACCACTTATTGAAGAGGCTGAACTTCACTAATTTATTCAAAAAAGCTGTGGCTTGACGGGGGATGTGAACATAGATATGTGATTTCAGGATGTATTCTTCAAAGAAGTAACACCAAAACATTTTCATTTCTGCTTTACTCTCCCATCCTAAAGTCAATATCCAAGAGTGAAGAATGAAAGGGAATACTGGTGGAAATGCTGGCCTTAAGTACAGCTGTGAAATAGGTGAAACCTATCTTGAGGTCCCTTCATCTGTACTTGGTCTCTCTCATCCTCTTGGGGCTCTGGTGACATTACTGTCTTTTCTTCAGCCAGCTGATGTTCTCAAACTGACCCCCAGTTGCCCTGAATTTTCCACAAAGTTAATTTCATCCCTTGCAGTAAACTTTTCCCTTACAATCTATCCCAACAAAAGTTTTGCAGTGTATAATGCCTAGCCCAAGTGAAAACAAGGTAAAGGTTCGCTGCTACAGATTTTCCCTGGCCAAACAGGACATGCATTTCAAAAGAGGCCTTGGGATTCAAGGGATTCATACCTTGCTATTGAGGAATTAATTCCTGAACTTATTGTTTACCTGTGTCCTGCCTTATAGAGCATGTGGGTCATCAAAACCTTCTTATAGGTTTGCCATAAATAAAAGGAACAGTCTGAATCATTGATCATTTAAATTAGAGATTTATTATATTTAAATAAAAGAAGACTCACTTTAAAAGGAATATCATAAATACTGGCATTAAAATTTTAACAGATTATAACATAGGTATACACAGGAAACATAACCTCTTTGTTTTCTAAAATCAAGGCTCTGTGCCTTGGGCAGGTATTGGAGAAATGGAATTTAAACTTCTCAATTAAAATTATGTATCTTGGTCTCTTGAGGGTTTTAATTTATTGGTTAAATTTTCAGTTTTTCTGGATATTAACCCATTTCTCTTCTCCTAGCAAAAATGGCAACTGGGTGAGCGTAAGGATAGGCTTATATGTCCTCAGGGAATTGGAAGAAGACGTCTTTCTTTGTATCTGCTCTGAGGTTCTTACACAGCCATATTGATGGCCCTTGTGTATTAAGTAACTTGCTGGTATTTGGCAGCTGGAGACCTCCTGATCTCTTCTCCTTGCTCAGTCAGAGCCTCACAGTCTTCCCTGGTTGACTTGATCCTGCCTTGAATCTGATTCTGTTTTAATGGATTCCTCTGAAGCTCCACCTCTTCCATTCAGCCCTCTGACTTGGATTGTCCACTGTTCATCGTCTACCATGGAATTCATTTGCCTTCTACCATAGTAGTAGCCCTTGGAAGATCCATTGGCCCTCGGCTTGGCTACTGTTGATATTCAGCACAGGGGGTCTTAAGTCCCTTTGCCACACGTGAAATTGAAGGGAAGTTTGAGAATACTAGGTTACACCCTCCATGCTCTGTTTTTGTTCTGTGAAGATAACCCCTGTACATAGCTATCATCTCAAAAGATAGGCTCCTCCCTGAATTCCAGTAGCAGGGTCCTGGTCTTCCTTTGTACTCTGCTTTCCTTTCAACTTCATCATTGTTATCCCCCTCGAGGTTGAACCCTCACATTGAGGGTGGTCAGGGAAACTGGCCTTGACTCTACTCTGTCTTCCTGCAATCTCCGACTCCTCCTCTTTACCACAAGCCTTCTCATTGCTTCCCTAGGTAGCTAACATCCAGACTTGAGTTGTTTCTACCTGTGACTTAAAGTAAAATTTGTTCAGATCCTTAGGTTTTTCTTTTAATATGTAAACAGAATTCTGGGGATTTAGATATCTGTTTTCATTCTTAACAAAGTCTGACTTTAAATACTTTTTTCTGGATAGAGACTCAATAACTGCCATTTTTGGAAATCAAAAGCTGAATATTCTCTCTTTTTTGCAGTCCTGCTCTAATAACCCTAATCTTTTCCTAGGCCAGCAGTTCTCTAAGTGTGGTCTGGGTATCCCTGAGGATCCCAAAGACCCCTTTGGAGGGTCCATGAGGGCAAAATAATTTTCATAAAAACTATAAGACATTATTTGCCTTTTCACTGTCATTCTTGCTCTCATTGTCTCACAAGTGTACAATAGAGTTTTCCAGAAATTTAAAAACATATAATGACCTCATCGTTCTGACGTCTTGTATGTGTGCTTATGTATTCTTATGTTTTAAAAATGTTTCAGTTTTAAGTTTTATAGTAAATTATATCAATAGATATAGCTCACATAGACAAAACCTCTTTGGGGTCCTCAGTAATTTTTAAGAGTTTAAAGAGATCCTGTCACCAAAAAGCTTGAGATCTGCTGCCCGAAGTAAATGGATGCTTCTAGCTAACTGGGGTCACTGTACAAAGTAATGAGAAAGAGTAATGTAATATCCTTCATACATACATACATTTATCAAGCAAAGATAAGATCTTGGCTGTGACAACTCAGATAGATTATAACAATTTCTCTAAGCATTCCCCGACCCCTCTTTCTTGTTCCTGCCAAATAATTATCATAGTCCTAGCATCTGACACACAGCCAAATGTAGGAACTTAGAGGCTGATCTATTGGTGAGGTGTTCAGTTCCTTCACATGGGTTCTCAGAAGAAGAATTGCTGAATCATATGGTAGTTGTATTCTTAATTTTTGAGGAACCTCCGTATTGTTTTCCACGGTGACTATACCAATTTATAATCTTACCAGGAGTGCCCAAGGGTTCCCTTTTCTCCACATCCCCAATAGCATTTGTTACCTGTCTTTTTTTTTTTAATATATAAATTTATTTTATTTTTTATTTATTTCTGGCTGTGTTGGGTCTTCGTAGCTGCGCGAGGGCTTTCTCTAGTTGCAGAGAGCAGGGGCTACTCTTCGTTGCAGTGCGCGGACTTCTTACTGTGGTGGCTTCTCTTGTTGCAGAGCATGGGCTCTAGGCACGCAGGCTTCAGTAGTTGTGGCACGTGGGCTTCAGTAGTTGTAGCTCAGGGGCTCTAGAGCACAGGCTCAATAGTTGTGGCACACAGGCTTAGTTGCTCCGCGGCATGTGGGATCTTCCCGCACCAGGTATCGAACCCATGTACCCTGCATTGGCAGGCAGATTCTTAACCACTGCGCCACCAAGGTAGTCCTTTTTTGATGCTACCCATTCTAACAGGTGTGAGGTGACATCTCGTAATTTTGATTTGCATTTCAATGTGACCTGGAAATTTCTTTAATATCACAAATCCTTTTTCACTAATTCATCAATTTCAATAATTATTTACTGAGCCTCTACTCTGCAAGGCATTATACTAGAAACCAAGGGATCAAAGATGAAAAACAAGATCTCCAGACTCAAGAGCTACAATGGTATGAATCTCAAGGATGTCATTATAGCAAGACAACACTCTGTTCGTGCTGCATTCAGAAGTTTAATTGAGCATACTAATTGTATGCTCATAACAGCATTGTATGCTGTTTCTTAAACACTGCAAAGCAAGGTCCAATCTCAGGGCTTGGGTCAAGTAGCTGTTTTCTCTGCCTGGAATATTATTCCTTCATATATCCATATCACCTCTGTTTTGCAGAAAGCTTTACTTTCTGTTTCAAGGTTCATAGGATTTGCTGGCAAAATAACCACTCTACACTCAGTTAAACAAGAATTTAGAGAGACTTTATTGAATTAACAAAGATTACAGTATACTAATTAAGAAAAGAATAGTATAACTAAGAAAGAAAAGACAGAGGTTTATACGTCACCAAATTGGGGAAGCACCTACATCCAGATCCAAGCAGTGCTGGGAAGTCCCTTGAACAGCAGTCTCTGGAGTCCCAGTTGGGAAGGCCCCAGGCGGTGCGTCTACCCCACGGGTAAGACTTTAGTTTGCCACTCGATGGAGCCCAGCTTTTAGCAACAGGCCGCAGACTGATAACAGTCAGCCTACGTGCAAGTTTGCAGCTCTGGTTGTTGTCATAAATGCCTTGGTCTTAACTCTAAGTCTTGGATTGTTCTTGATCCCCAGGGTCTGGCCAGACCCTCAAGGTGCAAGAAATCCCATGACTTACTCTCTATCTTATCTAATGGATTACAGATGTGTGCTGGCACCACCCCTGCTGGCCTGGGTGTAGCTCAGCAGTTTGGCATGCAGCCAGCTGTAGAGTCATTAGTACTGCCTCTGAAGCCTGAACAAGACTACTTTACCAGCTTCCCCAACAACCTCTTTCAAGTTATTTCTCCAAATAAACTTTACTTCCTTCACATCTTCACTCACATGTCATCTTATTTGTCAGTGAGGCCTGCTGTATCTGAAATTGCAACTTTCACGCACTTCCCTGTGCTCTTTCTCTGCTTTCGTTTTTCTCCAAAGCCCTTTCACCTGCTGAAATAATATAAACTTATTTTTATTATGTCTTCTTATACTATATCATAAATTCCATGAGGGCAGGGATTTTTTTGCTGTTCTGTTCACTGTTGTTTCTTCAGTGCCTAGAACAGGGCCTGGCACTGAATAGGGACTTGATGAATATCTGTTGAATAGTAAAAATTTTGGCAGCAGAACAGAATCTGAAGACAGCTAGCATATTTTTATGTGCTCAAACTGTCCCTAATTGGTAGGCCTCTTTCAGCTAAAGATTTAACAGCTAACCAACAGCTAACTCTTGATAAAAATGGTATTTGTTTCCAGAAGTTCAAACACATGATTAAATGGGTTTTCTTTTAAAACACCACAAGGGATTTCTCAGAACTATATACAAAACTTAAAAACTTTGGCAGTGGGAATTTCATCTAAGCAGATGTAGAAAATAATGGAGACATTTCTCAAGAGTTCTGTCCATTTTTCTAAAAATACAAATTAAACCATTCCAACCCTTAAGATAACATAAGGTTATCTTATAAATCCCTTCTAAATGCATTCAGTTTGAACTGATTCAGATTCTTTTCTGAGTAATAGCTGATCTCTATCAGCAGAGATGAAGAGACCTGTTTACTAAAAACTGCAGTTGTTTTTGATGTTATCTGATAAGGATAGGGCACCAGGGAGACAAAGTATTAGGAAATATCTTTTTGTAAGCATCCTATAACTTTTCTGATACTTTCTCTGATACTTTCACACGTTTATACCTAAACACTTCTGTGTAAATTGTAGCAATTTACACTTGCTTATCTTATAACTATTAGTACCTATTATTAGTACCTGGTCTTAATCCAGAGATGCCCACCCCTTCCTCACCCCTCCCCCCAAAAGTCTTATCACAGTATCAAATCTGCCATAATTTTTTTAGTTTTTACCTGAGAGTCAAGAATTAATAATAAAAATAATCACTACCATTTATTGAGCACTTAGAATGAGCCTGGCCCTCTTCTAAGCAGTCTATATGGATTCACTTATTTAATCATCATGACAACATTATGGAACAAGTTCTGTTATTAACCCCATTATGTATACTGTGAAACCAACATAGAGAGGTTAAATAATTTCCCCAGAAATTACACCATAAAATCCCAAAGGCTTTCTGCCTCTAAACTTACACTTTATTATACATTTTACATAACTTTAGAGCTATACTCTTAATATTGTTGTGGTCCTAAACCCTTCTGAGAATCCGGGGGAAGTTATAGAACCTCTCCCAAGAAAAAATGCCCATAAAAATAAAATTTTATGTTCATGAATACCCTAAGAACTATCCATAAATTCTCTCAAAGGATCCCCAGTTAAGAATGAAGTAATACAGCTCACTTTAAATGTTCAAACATTACAGACATATATGATGCAGAACACAAAAGTCCCACATTACCTGATATTAATGTTGTTATTGCTTTGGTTTGTGTTTACCAGATGTTTTTTTAAGCATGTGATTTTATTTTGGGTTTTTTTTTAATGATTTAAAGACTATATTAAAATGTAAAGCCTCTACTCATCAGAAGATATCATTAAAATAAATTGGGAAGACAGCCACAAGTTGGGAGAAGATATTTGCAACATATGTAACCAAGCATGAACTGAGTTCCAAAATAATTATAAATCAAGATAAAAGACCACCTACTATAAAAATAGGCAAAAAATATGGACAGGCATATCACAAAAGTACAAATAGGAAAGGTCAATAAACGTACATGTTCAACATCTACAGAAATCAGAGGAATTAAGTGAAAGCATTCTGCATTCAGCACTGACGTTTTTTGTTTTTTCTTTTCCCATTTATTTACTCTGAAAACTTCCAAGCATTCAGAGAATATTTTAAAACTTATTCAATACTATTCACCTTGAACAATTTTTAACATTTTGCTATATTTTCATATATATACATGCATGCATGCATACATACATACATAAGTAAAGAGAGAGGGTTTCCTTAAACTATTTAAAAGTGAGTTGTGGACATCTTGACACTTCACCTGTAAATACTTTAACATGCATCTCCAAAGAACAAGGAAGTTCTCCTACCCAACCACAATACCATTATTACACCTAAGAAAATTAGTAGTTATCCCATAAAATCATATCCCATAAAATCACAGTTATTCCAAAAATACCTTACATAACTTCGTTTCTTCCCTATTAAGGACCCAGTTAAAACTCACATATGCATTTGGTTATTATTTCTCTATAATCTCCTAATCTAGCTATACTCTTGCTTTTTTTTTTTTTTTAAATGATATTGATTTTTTGAAGAGTCCAGGACACTTGTATTATATAAGGTTCCACATTATGGATTTATCTGGTTGTTTCCACATGATGTTTAACTTTTCAGCACCAGCTTCTTAAAGTAAAAAATAGAAGGTACTCCAGTAAGCTCAGTGATATTGGCTTGGTATGTTTTTACAAAATAGATGAACTTTTTTTTTCATTCATTATGAAGAAAAGGAGGGAAAAAATACTATAAATATTTCAACTATCTTTTTAAAAAATTGAAGTATCAAGTGTAATGAGTGCTTATTATATTAGTTGTATTTCCACAAAAACAGTAGTATGTGGGTCATTGCAGTTATAGGGTCTCTTTGTGATCTTTTAAAAAACATTAAATATTTTTAAGTTACTTTTTTCTTATATTAGTGCAATATGTTGATTATTGGGTAGAATAACAACATGGAATTTCTTCCTTTGATTCAAATTAAGTAGAATTTGTTGCATGAAGTACAATTTTTTCTCATGTGTTAAAAACAAAACTATATTTCAGTACACGAGATTCTAATATGTTGTACATCTATTCTTTGGGTCTATGCAAAGATATTTATGCTCATGTTTTATATTCTAGAAATAAAAATCATCACTTACCTATAAGCTCAGTCTATAAAAACTGTTGAGATCAAACAAAATAGTTCAAGTCAATTGGGCATTTGGTAACAAGTGGAAATATATTCCAGATATTTATCACAGAACGGTAAGTGAACAGTTTGTTAACAACCACACACACTGGCTCCAGGTGGCCAGAGCCAAGCTCCTGTAGGGAGCGGTGGCCGTGGCATCCACCCAGGTCGGGCTTTGGGTTCGTCTCCTCACAGCCTAGGTTTTGCGCAAGTCCCTTTTGTCCTTTGAGACTTTGTCTCCTCATTTGTAAAAATAGCTTGATACGGTGGCTTTAGAGTGTTCATCACCAAGAACTATAATAAGAAAATATTTTCTTTCATAACCTGTACACACAGTTATACCATGTATGTTTATAGATACATACCTATACATGTATAAACGCTTTTATATTTCAACACTTACCCATACTATGTGTGTTATACTTTATTTTAAATTGTTGACGAAATTCATTTCATGACCCATAAAGAGTTTTGAGCCCTTGGTTTGAAAAAACGATTCAGTTAGTTTCAGATTTACTACCAAAATGATTCTGCCACTTTGGTCATTCAGTCAGCAAACATTTATCGAGCATTTATCACGTGCCTATGTGAACAAAACAAATCTCAAAAAAACCCTGCCTAGTGGCTACAGAGAGGGGCCTCAGGCAGAAGCTCTGATGCTACAGGGACTCCTGAAAGGCCAATGGACTTTGGAGACTCCTGTTTATGCTCTAGGGTGAGCCTTTCAAAGAGATACTTGCTCACCACAGCCTGTGGACCAGCCAGCCTGTGGAGGTTGGTCAGATGGTCGCCATCTTCTTGATTAGTTTCACCTGCTCCTCCAGGAAGCAGCTCCTCAGGAAGTCACAGAGGTGGGAGTCTGTGTGGGCAGAACCCAGGGCACGCAGATCCAATAGTGCCGGGTTCAGGTTCTTCTCCCTAAGAATGGTGGCTTCCACAGCATCCTGGGTTTTACCCCACTCATCTTGAGAAGGCTTCCGTGCATCCTGGAAGAGGGTGCGGCCGCAGCACTGGTTCTGCATCTTCAAGAGATGCTGGGCACCCTCACACTTCTCCTCGGCCAATTGGCAAAGAAAGTGGCCTACACCATCCAGAGTCACATTGTTGCTGTCAAAATAAAAGCCTAGAGAGAGCCGTGTGGCTGACAGGGTCTTTGTGCTCTGGCCAGGTGTCAGGCCTGTGCCTCTGAGGTGGCAGAGCTGAGATCAGGACATTGGCCCTCCACATATCTCCCGGCTCCACATAATATCAAACACCGAAAGCTGTCCCAGAGATCTCCATCTCAACACTAAGACCCAGCTCCACTCAACGACCAGCAAGCTACAGTGCTGGACACCCTATGGCAAACAACTATCAAAACAGGAACATAACCCCACCCATAGCAGAGAGGCTGCCTAAAATCATAATAAGGTCACAGACACCCCAAAACACACCACCAGATGAGGTACTGCCCACCAGAAAGACAAGATCCAGCCTCATCCACCAGAAAACAGGCACCAGTCCCCTCCACCAGGAAGCCTACACAACCCACTGAACCAACCTTAGCCACTGGGGGCAGACACCAAAAACAAAGGGAAATACAAACCTCACAGCCTGTGAAAAGGAGACCCCAAATACAGTAAGTTAAGCAAAATGAGAAAACAGAGAAACACACAGCAGATAAGGAGCAAGGTAAAAACCCACCAGGCCAAACAAATGAAGAGGAAATAGGCAGTCTACCTGAAAAAGAATACAGAGTAATGATAGTAAAGATGATCCAAAATCTTGGAAATACAAAGGAGAAAATACAAGAAACGTTTAACAAGGACCTACAAGAATTAAAGAGCAACAAACAATGATGAACAACACAATACATGAAATGAAAAATTCTCTAGAAGGAATCAATAGCAGAATAACTGAGGCAGAAGAACGGATAAGTAACCTGGAAGATAAAATAGTGGAAATAACTACTGCAGAGCAGAATAAAGAAAAAAGAAGGAAAACAATTGACGACATTCTGAGAGACCTCTGGGACAGCATTAAATGCACCAACATTTGAATTATAGGGGTCCCAGAAGAAGAAGAGAAGAAGAAAGGGACTGAGAAAATATTTGAAGAGATTATAGTGGAAAACTTCCCTAATATGGGAAAGGAAATAGTTAATCAAGTCCAGGAAGCGCAGAGAGTCCCATACAGGATAAAGCCAAGGAGAAACATGCCAAGACACATATTAATCAAACTATCAAAAAGTAAATAAAAAGAAAAAATATTAAATCAGCAAGGGATCCCCATAAGGTTAACAGCTGATCTTTCAGCAGAAACTCTGCAAGCCAGAAGGGAGTTGCAGGACATATTTAAAGTGATGAAAGGGAACAACGTACAACCAAGATTACTCTACCCAGCAAGGATCTCATTCAGATTCGATGGAGAAATGAAAACCTTTACAGACAAGCAAAAGGTAAGAGAATTCAGCACCAGTAAACCAGCTTTACAACAGAAGCTAAAGGAACTTCTCTATGCAGGAAACACAAGAGAAGGAAAAGACCTACAATAACAAAACAATTAAGAAAATGGTGATAGGAACATACATATCAATAATTACGTTAATTGTAAATGGATTACATGCTCCCACCAAAAGACACAGACTGGCTGAATGGATACAAAAACAAGACCTGTATATATGCGGTCTACAAGAGACCCACTTCAGACCTACGGAGACATACAGACTGAAAGGGAGGGGATGGAAAAAGATATTCCATGCAAATAGAAATCAGAAGAAAGCTGGAGTAGCAATTCTCACATCAGACAAAATACACTTTAAAATAAAAGACTATTACAAGAGACAAAGAAGGACACTACATAATGATCAAGGGATCCATCCAAGAATAAGATATAGCAATTGTAAATATTTAGGCAACCAACATAGGAGCACCTCAATACATAAGGCAAATGCTAACAGCCATGAAAGGGGAAATTGACAGTAACACAATCATAGTAGGGGACTTTAACACCCCACTTTCACCAATGGACAAATCATCCAAAATGAAAATAAATAAGGAAACACAAGCTTTAAATGATACATTAAGCAAGATGGACTTAATAGATATTTATAGGACATTCCATCCAAAAACAACAGAATACACTTTCTTCTCAAGTGTGCATGGAGCATTCTCCAGGATAGATCATATCTTGGGTCACAAATCAATCCTTGGTAAATTTAAGAAAATTGAAATTGTTACAAGTATCTGTTCCGACCACAATGCTATGAGACTAGATATCAATTACAGGAAAATAATCTGGGAAAAAAAACACATAGAGGCTAAGCAATACACTACTTAATAACCAAGAGATCACTGAAGAAATCAAAGAGGAAATCAAAAATACCTAGAAACAAATGACAATGAAAACACGATGACCCAAAACCTATGGGATGCAGCAAAAGCAATTCTAAGAGGGAAGTTTAGAGCAATACACTCCTATCTCAAGAAACAAGAAGCATCTCAAATAAACAACCTAACCTTACACCAAAAGCAGTTAGAGAAAGAAAAAAAAAAACCCCGAAGTTAGCAGAAGGAAAGAAATCATAAAGATCAGATCAGAAATAAATGAAAAAGGAATGAAGGAAACGATAGCAAAGATCAATAAAACTAAAACCTGGTTCTTTGAGAAGATAAACAAAATTGATAAACCTTTAGCCAAACTCATCAAGAAAAAAAGGGAGAAGACTCAAATCAATAGAATTAGAAATGAAAAAGTAGTGACACTGCAGAAATATAAAGGATCATAAGAGATTACTACAAACAGCTATATGCCAACAAAGTGGGCAACCTGGAAGAAATGGACAAACTCTTAGAAAAGCCCAACCTTCCAAGACTGAACCAGGAACAAATAGAAAATAGAAACAGACCAATCACAAGGACTGAAATTGAAACTGTGATTAAAAATCTTCCAACAAACAAAAGCCCAGGACTAAATGGCTTCACAGATGAATTCTCTCAAACATTTAGAGAAGGGCTAAAACCTATACTTTCCAAACTCTTCCAGAATATAGCAGAGGAAGGAACACTCCCCAGCTCATTCTATGAGGCCACCCTCACCCTGATACCAAGACCGGACAAAGGTGTCACAAAGAAAGAAAACTACAGGCCAATATCACTGATGAACATACATGCAGAAATCCTCAACAAAATACTAGCAAACAGAATCTAACAGCACATTAAAAGGATCATACACCATGATCAAGTGGGGTTTATCCCAGGAATGCAAGGATTCTTCCATGTATGCAAGTTAATCAATGTGATAAACCATATTAACAAATTTAAGTATTAAAACCATGTGATTATCTCAGTAGATGCAGAGAAAGCTTTCAAATGTGTTCAACACCTATTTATGATGAAAACCCTCCAGAAACTAGGCATAGAGGGCACTTACCTCAACATAACAAAGGCCATATATGACAAACCCACAGCCAACATCATCCTCTGTGGTGAAAAACTGAAACCATTTCCACTAAGATCAGGAACAAGACAAGGTTGCCCACTCTCACCACCATTCAACATAGTTTTGGAAGTTTTATCCACAGCAATCAGAGAAGAAAAAGAAATAAAAGGAATCCAAATCAGAAAAGAAGAAGTAAAGCCGTCACTGTTTGCAGATGACATCATACTCTACATAGAGAATCCTAAAGACTCTACCAGCAAACTACTAGAGCTAATCAATGAATTCGGTAAAGTAGCAGGATACAAAATTAATGCACGGAAACCTCTTGCATTCCTGTACACTGATGATGAAAAATCTGAAAGAGACATTAAGGAAACACTGCCATTTACCACTGCAACAAAAAGAATAAAATACCTAGGAATAAACCTACGTAAGGGGACAAAAGACCTGTATGCAGAAAACTATAAGACACTGATGAAAGAAATTAAAGATTATATAAACAGCTGGAGAGATATACCATGTTCTTGGATTGGAAGAGTCAACATTGTGAAAATGACTCTACTACCCAAAGCAATCTACACATTCAGTCCAATCCCTATCAAACTACCAATCGTGTTTTTCATAGAAATTTTAGAACAAAAATTTTCACAATTTGTATGGAAACACAAAAGACCCCGAGTAGCCAAAGCAATCTTAAGAAAGAAAAATGGAGCTGGGGGAATCAGGCTTCCTGACTTCAGACTATACTACAAAGCTACAGTAATCAAGACAGTATGGTACTGGCACAAAAGCAGAAATATAGCTCAATGGAACAGGATAGAAAGCCCATAGATAAACCCACCCCCATATGGTCACCTTATCTTTGAAAAAGGAGGCATGAATATACAATGGAGAAAAGACAGCCTCTTCAGTAGTTGATGCTGGGAAAACTGGACAGCTACATGTAAAAAAATGAAATTAGAACACTCTCTAACACCATACTCAAAAATAAACTCAAAATGGATTAAAGACTTAAATGTAAGGCCAGAGACTATAAAACTCTTGGAGGAAAACATAGGCAGAACACTCTATGAGATAAATCACAGAAAGATCCTTTTTCACCCACCTCCTAGAGAAATGGAAATAAAAATAAACAAGTGGGACCTAATGAAACTTGAAAGCTTTTGCACAGCAAAGGAAACCATAAACAGGACGAAAAGCCATCCCTCAGAATGGGAGAAAATATTTGCAAATGAAGCAACTGACAAAGGACTAATCTCCAAAATTTACAAGCAGCTCATGCAGCTCAGTGTCAAAAAAACAACCCAATCCAAAAATGGTTAGAAGACCTAAATAGACATTTCTCCAAAGAAGATATACAGATTGCCAACAAACACATGAAAGAATGCTCAACATCATTAATCATTAGAGAAATGCAAATCAAAACTACAATGAGGTATCATCTCACACCAGTCAGAATAGCCATCATCAAAAAGCCTACAAATAATAAATGCTGAAGGAAGGTATGGAGAAAAGGGAACCCTCCTGCACTGTTGGTGGGAATATAAATTGATACAGCCAGTATGGAGAACATTATGGAGGTTCCTTTAAAAACTAAAAACAGAACTACCATATGACCCAGCAATCCCACTACTGGGCATGTACCCTATGATAATCATAATTCAAAAAGAGTCATGTACTACAGTGGTCACTGCAGCTCTATTTACAATAGCCAGGACATGGAAGCAACCTATGTGTCCATCAAGAGATGAATGGATAAAGAAGATGTGGTAAATATATACAGTGGAATGTTACTACACCATAAAAAGAAACAAAATTGAGTTACTTGTAGTGAAGTGGATAGACCTAGTGTCTGTCATACAGAGTGAAGTAAGTCAGAAAGAGAAAAACAAATACCGTATGCTAACGCATATATATGAAATCTAAAAAAAACGGTACTGATGAACCTAATGGCAGGGCAGGAATATAGACATAGAGAATGGACTTGAGGACGCAGGGGGCTGTGGGGAGGCTGGGGCAAAGTTAGAGTAGCAGTGACATATATACACTACTGAATGTAAAATAGTTAGCTAATGGAAAGCAGCAGCATAGCACAGGGAGATCAGCTTTGTGCTTTCTGACCACCTAGAAGGGTGGGAGGGAGGAGATATGGGGGTATATGTATAGCTGATTCACTCTGTTATAAAGCAAAAACTAATACACCATTGTAAAGCGATTATATTCCAATAAAGATGTTTAAAAATAAATTTTAAAAATAAATCTCCTCCATTTGATAATAACCTTCATGGTCCATCACCCACACCTCATTTCAGGCACCAGTCCATGGACATACCTAGTCCTTATCTCCCAGAACTCCTGACCACAACCTCCTATCCTTTTTGCTCTTATTTAACCTCTAGGCAGCATCTTACATAAATTTTGTGTCCTTGTTATACTTCCTCTCATTGACCATGGTGGAACCTGGTTTTCTTTCTTCTCAGAACCTTCCATGGGCTTCTCTTCCTCTCTCTGATCCATAAATGTGGGTAAAGTTCAGAATTCTGTCCTCAACCCTCTTCCTTTTTTTAACACTAAACACTCTCCTTGGGCACTTCCATCAATTTGTCCGTTTCCATGGCTTATGTCAGTTACATTAGTTTTGCTGCCATCTCCCAAATACATATCTCCTATCCCAGGTCTCTCTTACGGATTTTACCACTCCTGTAACCCATAGACATTTCAAAGTCAACATGTCCAAAAGAGAATATGTTATCTTTCCTTCAAAACCTCCTTATCCTGCTTTGCTTTCTATCACAGTGGTGGCAGCATCTCCTCAGTTGTCAAGCCATTTACAGGAGTCATTCTTGTTCCCCTTCTTTCTCACCCCTCACATCCAGTCAGTTCCCAGATATTCATGATTTTACCTTCTAACAAACTAACCACTAGTTCAGCTGCCGATTTATCTTGCTTACTTTATCTTGCTTACATTACCGTGACAGTCTTCTGATTGGTCTCAGCCACCAGTTTCCTTCCTTGAAGTCCAGTCTTTAGGTGGCATTCTAACATCTACAGTAGAGATTTGATCTTATCACATGCTTATTGAAATGTCTTAGTGGCATTTCATTATCCACAGGAAACATTCCATGCTCCTTACCATGGCACACAAGGACCTTCCTGGTCTGGTTTCTGCCCAGTGCTCCAGCCTTAGCTCTCACTAACCCCCATCTCCTTACGCTTCATGCACAAAATAAATACTCTGAACTCCCCCTACCCTCCTTTCTCCTAGCTGACTTTTATATATCCTTTAGCTCTCAGCTGAGACCTCTCTTTTTTTTCTGGGAAGCTTTCTCTGACCCCCAGTGTAATGGCTACTACTCTATTATAATTGCTTGTTTGCTTGTCTTTTTCTTCTTAAAGAGTGTCAGCTCTTAAGCCCCTGCTTCTGACACAATCCTGGTTCCTTGTGATACCTATTTGAATGACTAAGGAAGAATGAAAGAAAGCCAGTTGCTAAGGAAGACAGTGCACCATTGTGGTTAAGAATGCAGGGTTTGTATCCAGTGAATCTAGATTCCAGTCTGGCTCTACCACTGACCAGCTGAGCAAATTATTTTGCCTACGCTTCAAACTCATCTGTAAAAATGAGAATGTTAATAGTTCCTACCTTGTACGGTAAGGAATAAAGTTAGAAAACACATGCAAAGTATCCAGCACTGTGCCTGTAGTATAATACAATAAGGTTATTTCATTCCATTCTAATATATGAACAGGTAGAACTAAAAAGCTGTCTATCACTGCATTCTTTTTGACAATAAAAGCACATATACGTACGTAGAGAACTACATGACCCACTGACAGATTGCTTACTTAATATCAAGAGACACAAGGCATACTATTATATGTGGCCTTCAACCCCTGAAAATATTAGAAAAATTAACTGACTTGCCAACTGGATAAAAATACAACTGTTGTGAGGTAAAACAAAATCTGTACTTGTTATAAGAAACTGTGAGCCTAACTACAGTGTATTAAAAATGTACTTTATAAGTGCATGCTGCATGAAATAGAGGGGGACTTTATTGTAGCTGATAACAGATGGAAAGAACATGAGGTTTCTGAACTTTTTCTGTTGGAAACATGTCTACTGAGGTATGTCTCAAAGTGTTTTTTCTTAAAGAAGGAAAATAAAATTTATCGCCTGTTAAAATTCACTTAATAGTATTACTCCATTTACCCTTTATCTCATTTTCACTGAATCTATTATCTATTAATAGATGATACCAATTAGTTTACTAGTACCTTGATAAAATTTCTTATGCTCTCTGCAATCTGTCAGAGTAGCCCTAACCCTCAAAATTTGATCTGTGAAGCAAGGGAAACACTTAGCTGATTAAGGGGGAGAAGCTCTCTTCTTCTTGATGTGGAAAGTTCTTCCAGTGGGTTTTATCTAGTCTGATCCATGCATGTGGTTTGATTTTTTTTTTAATTTTTTTTTATTGAAGTAGAGTTGATTTATAGTGCTGTGCCAATCTCTGCTGTACAGCAAAGGGACTCAGTTATACACGTATAGGCATTCTTTTTTTTTTTATTTTTCTCATGCATGTGGTTTGGAGAATTGAGCTCTCTCTGATTAATGTTCACTAAAACATTGTCTGGTAAATAAGTTTTCCATGAGTATAGAAAGAGCACCAATGAAATCATCATATTAGCTCCTTAATGTCACTAGGGCTCCATTTGATACACTGGAGAAGGAATAAGTGACACTTTGGTATTATGGTTATTATTCTGAACAGAATGCCTGCCAGCAGATTAAATTCTTTACCTGTCAGAAAGAGTCCTATTTATTTGGGGGCATTATTGCCTTGGTGACCTTGTTTGGTGTCTAATTTATTTTCAGGGACAGGAATAGGAAAGGCAACCTGAATCAAGATAGTATTTTCTTCTTTGAAATAGATTGACTTGGTTATATTCAGGCTTTTATAAATTACCATCATTATAGAAAGTAACTGCTAACTGAAATGAGATGAACAAACTTATAGGACAGCTAAAAAAAAAAAAAGTGGTACAAATTTGTAAGCTTGAGTTATTAATGATTTCCTTCTTGTAGAGAGGGGTTAAAATGATTGAAGAAGTTTAGTGACCTATGTTTTGCTTTCATGAGTATTTCCAAAATTAAGCTGTACAGCTTGCACTCTGTTTTTTCAGGAAGTATTTAGATACTTCTTATATTATTGATTCAGGCCTTTTTTTCTTTACCTGCCTCATGCTTCCTGCCATTTCTTTGTTCCTCAGCACCTCTAAATAGACACTGGAAATGAAGAGACAGGAAATTAAATTTTTTCATGTTTTCTCTATTTTTAGTAGTTGAAGGGTGTGTGTGGTAATGCTGTTAAAAGCACTGTAGCTAAAAGTCTGAATGTCGGGCTAGCCAGCTGTGTGTGCTTTGTTAACTATAGGACCTGATGTCTCTTACCCAGGGACTTACTGTTGTTAAGGAGATGAGATCAATGAAGCATTAAAGAGTGATGAAACTTTTGCTTAAAAGTGCTTGTAAACTGAAAAGACAAATTATTGATAAGACTGCAATCATACATAAAGCCTCCCAACTCTATGATGTGTCATTTCTTTGCTCAGAGATCTTCAGTGTCTTCTCTTTATCCTCTTCTCTTTATCCTCTAAGTCAGTTGCTGGTTTCTTAGCCTGCATACAGGGTGACACTAGCCTCCTTTCCAACTTTATCTTCTGACTTCCTCTGCTGGTAACCTACACTTCAGCTGAACTAAAGTCAGCTTTTTCCTGAATGGGCTCTAGTTTTCCTCATTGCAATGCCTTTGCTTATGCTATTTCCTCTACCTAAGAGTTTCTCAGTCATGGCATTATTATTTTGAGCTGGATAATTCTTCGTTGTGGGGAGTTGTCGTGTGCTTTGTAGGATGTTTAGCAGTAGCCCCAGCCTCTACCCTCTAAATACCAGTAGTAACCAAAAATGTCTCACACATCACCAAATGTCCCCTGGGAGGCAAATCACTCTTATTTCTGCCCTGTGTTTCTGCAATCTCCTACTCCTTTGAGGCTTTTGCCACCTAGCTGCAGCAACCATCTTCCATTTTTCTTTGCTGACATGTACCAGTTTCCTAGCTTACTGGAGATACAATGCCTCCCAGGCAGTTGTCTAACTCCTGCCATCACTATAGATGATTTCATTGACCACAGAGATGACCTAGCCCAGCACCATGACCTCCCCACCTCAGCCACCTCAGTGCATTCCCTGTACCTTGTAGGTACCAGAAAGTAAACTGTCCCCCAAATCACTAAGCAGATATCCCACTCTCCTACCACACCTCCTATCCTTCTAGGCCGTCTGTTCAAGGGTCTCCCCTGCAACACTTCTTGGACTTCGCTGAGACCTCCAGGCCACTGACTGACCCTGCTATTTTAAATCCACCCATTCCCCCCTCCAGCATGGGCTTCCCTCCCTATCTATGGTACATCATTACAAACAGTCTCTTGGAAATAACACTTCTCTCATGCTGTCACACTCAGACAGTAATCCTAGGTAAACCCAGTCACCTACAGTCTTTCTCCAAGAAAAACACATTATAATCTCTGAGTCAAGAGACTGTCTCTGAACTCACTGTCAACATTCTGAAGTCAGACCCTCTTCAGAGGGTTTTATTTTGTTTTATTCTGTCTCGTAGTTCCTGAACTTTTTCTTCACTTTGTCACACTTTGAAATTAAAGTCTCCTTTCTCATCCTGATACACGCCAAACAAACACACCTTTTTTTCCTTAAAAGCAGCACAGAATATATCTGTAAGTTACCTCTATTAGATCTAACTTTAAGTTTTTCTGTCCTCTTAGGCCAGAGTTAATTTTTTATGATTATTAAAAATATAGTGCTGATGAAAGAAAGAAATGGGTTCTCTTACAAAAACATTTAGAGTATGAACTACTAAAAAATAGTTCTTAAAGCCTGCTGTGCTGTTCAGTAAATCCTTTCCCATTGCTTACAGAAACATTTCTAGTATTAATCCTGGAACAAATGTTAATTATATACTGAAGTATGTAAAATGTTTAATATCTCAAAGTATGAGTCCTAGTCCATTTTCATAAGCGAGAGAGCTCAGTTTACCTTGGAGTCAATTTAAGAGACTTAAATTAAAAGCTATATATTTTAAATGACACTGACCTGTTAATGTGTTATGGTTACCTCTAGCTTTATTAATCCCCCACACATAAAACAGCCAGATTTTTGATGAAGTTTGTTATAATTCCATGGTCTTATATTTAATGACTAACTTTACATTTACAGTAAACATAAAGTCACTTTTTCTGAATAAGAATTTTTCAAGTTTTCTTTATTCATTTTTTATTTCTATATATAACAAATATACAACATAACCATTTTTAAGTATACAGTTCAGTTGTATTAAATGCATTCATAATGTTGTCCTACTGTCACCACCATCTTTCTCCATAACTCTTATCCTCTTATAAAACTGAAACTCTACCATCTTAAACAATAACTTCCCCGTCTCCTCTTCCCCCGAGCCCTTGGCAACCGCCATTCTACTTTACACCTCTATGATTTTGACTACTCTGCATACCTCATGTAAGTGGAATCATAAAGTATTTACCTTTTTGTGATTGACTTATTTCACTTATTATAATATCCTAAAGGTTTATCCACGTTGCAGCATGTGTCAGATTCACTTTTTAAGGCTGAATAATATTCCATTGTATGTATATACGGCATTTTGCTTACCCACTCATACCTCGATGGACACTTGGTTGCTCTACATTTTACCTATTGTGAATAATGCTGCTATGAAAATGGGTGTACAAACATCTCTTAGGGATCCTACTTTTGATTGTTTTGGATATACACCCAGAAGTGGAATTGCTGGATCATATGATAATTCTATTTTTAACTTTTTGAGAAGCCACCATCACAGTAGCTTCACCATGTTTTATTCCCACCAGCAATGCATAAGGGTTCCAGTTTCTCCACATACTTGCCAATATTTGTTATTTTCTGTTTTTTCATAGTAGCCATCCTAATGAGTGTAATGTGGTATCTCATAGTTTTGATTTGCATTTCCCTATTATTTAGTGATGTTGAACATCTTTTATTCCTGTTTGCATGGAATATCTTTTTCCATTTTACTTTCAGTCTTGTTGTAGCTTTGGATTTAAAGTGAGTCTCTTGTAGACAGCATATAGTTGGGTCATGTGTTTTTATCTCTTCAGCCAATTTCTGCCTTTTCGTTGTAGAATTTAAGCCATTTACATGTAAATTAATTACTAATAAAGAGGGACTTTTATCATTTTTTTTTTTTGACTTTTTTTTTTTGACTTTTATCATTTTGCTGTTTGTTTCCTATATGAGCTGTAGCTTTTTTGTCATTTCCAGAATTACTATCATCTTTTGTGTTTAGTTGATTTTTTTTGTAATGAAATGTTTAAATTCCTTTCTCATTTCCTTTTGTGTATATTCTGTATCTATTTTCTTTGTGGTTACCATAGGGATGACCCTTAATATTCTAAAGTTAAGACACTCTAATTTGAATTTCTACCAGCTTAACTTCAAAACATAGACTTCATAAACTCTTCTCCTTTACTACTCTATCCCCACTCCTTTAAGTTGTTGATGTCACAAGATTCATTATGTGACAAAAAACATAAATTAATAAGTCTTTTAAATGCATTAGTCTCTTAAATTATGTTGTAAAGAAAATGTGTTGTTACAAACCAAAGTTATGATAATACTGATTTTTAGAGCAGTGATTCTTTTTTTTTTTCTCCCCACAGTGGGCACCAGTCTCGTTCCAACTGCAGCTCCAAAGGGGCACACCATGACCCTGGGGCCTAAATTAGAGCTCCACTGCTACAGCCGGTGGTCCTGTTGTTCCAACCCACCCCTCCCCGCGGTAGAGTAGTGATTCTTTTAAACAATTTATATATTATTATGTAGAAAACAAAAAGTGGAGATATAAACCATTGTTACAGTAAGACTAGCTTTTATAATTGCCCGTGTATTTACCTTTATTGAGATCTTTATTTCAACATATAGCTTCAAGTTACTGTCTAGTGCCCCTTCATTCCACCCTGAAGGATTCCCTTGAGCATTTCTCTCAGAGGAGATCTAGTGGTCACAGACTCCCTCAGCTTTTGTTTATCTGGGAATGTCTTAATTCCTCCCGTACTGTTGAAAGACAGTTTTGCTGGATATAAGATTCTTGGTTGATTTTTTTTTTCTTTTAGCATTTTGAATATATTGGCCCACTGCATTCTGGCCTCCAATGTTTCTGATGAAAACTATTTTTTAATATTACTGAGGATTCTTTAGATGTGATAAATCACTTTCAAGATTCTCTCTTTGTCTTTTGAAAGTTTTGATTATAATGTCTTGTTATAGGTCTTTTTGAATGCATCTTTTTTTGAGTTTATTGAGCTTCTTGGATGTTTATATTCACATCTTTCATCAAATTTGGGAAGCTTTTGCCATTTGTTTTTCAGATTTTCTCTCTGCTCCTTGTGAAACTCCCACAGTGTTCCCATAGGTCCCTTAGGCTCTGTTCATTTTTCTTCAGTCTTTTTTCTCTGTTCTTCAGATTCAGTAATGTTCATTGCACTACCTTCAAGTTCACTGCTTTTTCTTCTTCTGCCTGCTCAGATCTGCCTTTGAATCCCTGTAGTGAATTTTTCATTTCAGTAATTGTACTTTTTAGCTCTGAAATTTCTATGTGGTTTCTTTTTAGGTCGTCTCTTTGTTGGTATTTCATGTACTGTTTGAAATACACCATTTCATTCATATACTGTTTTTGTGACTTTCTGCACATCTTCCTTTAATTCTTTGAGCCTCTTTAAGAGCATTGTTTTAAAGTCTTTGTGTAATAGATCTGTCATCAGGTCTTTTTCGTGATAGTTTGTGTTGATTTTTTTTTTCCTTTGAACGGGCTGTTCTTTCCTTTTTGTTTGTATGCATTGTGATTTCTCATTGAACATTGGACATTTGAATCTTATATAATGTGGTAACTCTTGAAATCATATCCTCCCCTTCCCCAGGTCTTGCTGGTTTTTGTTATTGTTTTTGTTTATGATTGTTGTAGGCTCTCTCAGTGCCAAGGGTCAGCCTGATGGGTAAACTTAAGGTCTTCTCAGGTCTTTTCTGGGCCTGCATCTTTCCCTGGACATGCACAGTTACTTTCTAATTTTTCCCATATATGCATTTGCTTTTTAATGTCAAGTATTTAATGTCTGGCTTCTTAACAGGGTAAAAGAGAAAAATGAAGGAGGGTGGGTGGGTGAGTGGAGAAGGGCCCTATCCCTTTAAATCCCCCTGGTAGCCGCTTCAGCTGGAAGGGAGGTGGGTTGCAACAGTGTAACAACAGTGGCTGTGCCCTTGCCCTTTTTCTCTGCACCTCTATAATCAGAAGCAGCAATCAGTGATCCGAGAACACATCTCTGATATTTGGAGGTCAGGGTCCTTTTTGCCCACCATAACTGCTCCAGGAACATGTGCACAGCTGCCTTCCATGGAGCTGGAGGTGCAGTATGAGTGGCTGATACTGTGCTAGGAGCTGAAATAGACCAAAATTAACTGCAGTTTATCATGCAGGCCTTCCCCTAGAAGTTGCAAGCCTTCAATAAACTATAGAATTCCAAAATGAGTACATCAGATAGATTCTGCAAGTGCAGTTGTTTTCTTGATGAGGAGACAGAGTCTTGGTGCTTCCTATTCCTACATCTCCCCAGAATTTTTTCTTTAATGTCACTCCTAACTCTGAAAAAAAACTCAAGAAGATCAATTCCATAAGCACTGTAGAAAAGCCAAATTTGCCTGTTATCTCTTTGCCACTTGTTCTTATAGAATCTCTCCAATCTGCCAAGGATCCTATCTTGAACTCCCAGAATACTTCATCACCAGTACAGTCCTTTGGATAGTGTATTGTGCATGCTGTATATCCTTAAGCTACTGGTTATCTAATTATGCTAGAGGAATAGAGGCTCAGGCACCCTCAAGAATGATGAAGTCAGAAAAAGAGCAGATATATTAGGTGGACATGTCCTTTGCCGGTGTTACAGATTGGGGAAACTCTGGGGACCAGGTGACCTACCTTATTTCTTCCGGAGCATTTAAGCTCCAATCATCCTAAAATGGCAATGCCACCACTTTTCTAGCTCTCTTTCTCTTTATTATATTGTTTTGTTTCTTTTCCCTCTACTTTTTCATTGATGTTGCTCCTCAGAGGCTACAGCTTTTGACATGTGCACCGTCACCTTGGGATGACAGGAGTAGCAGGGCTCTCTGTCTCTTTCCCTGATCATACTCACCTGTTAGGCTCCACTAATTGCCAGCTGATTGCTCTATTATTTTTAACAACACCTTGGGGCATAAATTGCTTAGTAGTCTGGTATAGTTAAATTTGGACTGCTTTGCAGGTTAGTTTTTTAGATCAGTGTTTTAGGTTGTTCAGACCCCCAGGAAGGTTCTTCATATTTATTCTTCCCCTAGTTCTCTCTAGTAAACTATCTGGTCTGTGATTTAGATTTTTTTCTTTATTGGAGTATACTTGCTTTACAATGTTGTGTTAGTTTCTGCTATACAGCAAAGTGAATCAGCTATACGTATACATATATCCCCTCTTTTTTTGATTTCCTTCCCATTTAGGTCACCACAGAGCATCGAGTAGAGTTCCCTGTGCTACACAGCAGGCTTTCATTAGTTATCTATTTTACACATAGTATCAGTAGTGTATATATGTCAATCCCCATCTCCCAATTCATCCCACCCCCTCTTCCCCCCTTGATATCCATAGGTTTGTTCTCTATGTCTGTGTCTCTATTTCTGCTTTGTGAATAACATCATCTATACCATTTTTTTAGATTTCATATATATGCGTTAATATACAACATTTGTTTCTCTTTCTGACTTACTTTACTCAGTATGACAGACTGGGTCCATCCGCGTCTCTACAAATGACCCAATTTCATTCCTTTTCATAGCTGAGTAATATTCCATTGTATATATGTACCACATCTTTTTTATCCATTCCTCTGTTGGTGGACATTTAGGTTGCTTCCATGTCCTGGCTGTTGTAAATAGTGCTGCAGTGAACATTTTGGTACATGACTCTTTTTGAATTATGGTTTTCTCAGGGTATATGCCCAGTAGTGGGATTGCTGAGTCATATGGTAGCTCTATTTTTAGTTTTTAAAGGAACCTCCATACTGTTCTCCATAGTGGTTGTATCAATTTACATTCCCACCAACAGTGCAAGAGGGTTCCCTTTTCTCCACACCCTCCCCAGCATTTATTGTTTGTAGCTTTTTTGATGACGGCCATTGTGACCAGTGTGAGACACCTCATGGTAGCTTTGATTTGCATTTCTCTAATAATTAGTGATATAGGTTATTTGTTCCATGAAGCTGGCAACCTCCTGTTAATTGCTTTCCTGCCATTGGTTTTGAGTGTGCCCTTAGGCTTGAACTTCCCCTCTTTCTGTTGTCACTTCCTTAGACAAGAACCTTGGTGTTCTCTGTGTTACAGCCTGCCTCTCCTCCTGGCCAGAATCTCTGAGCCATGGCTCCAGAGATGGAAGTATAGCCAATGATGTACTTCCCTCCCAGTGACACCCACACTTTAGGAGCAGAGCGCAGGGTGAGGGTGGTAGTTTCTGATCTTCTTGGTTTGTCTCTCCAGCATGGAACCAATAGCCTACAAATGAGCTGGGATGCAGGTTATCAGAGCCCTGTTGTTTTGAATGTGCTGTGCCTGAGGTAGATCCTCCACCCCATCAGTGGGGGCTGAGTTGAAGAAGAGATTCTCTGACATCTTGGCTACACTTGCTTGGAATTTAGCCTCTGTAGCATGTTGCTGGGAGAGACGAGAAATGCTGGTACCTGCCCACACCTCAGGAACATACCATAACCCTCGATTACACTAGAGGAATAGGTCGGTATAGAGGAATAGTTTGATTGGTACCTGGGGAGAAAGGGTGCCCTATGGTTTTGTCTGCACCTGCCTGAAGCAAAGCTTCTATCACACTGAGCTAGGAGGGAAAGGGAGAGGCGAGTCGTGGTTCAAATGCCACAGACTCACTATTCTTACCGAGTTTTATTTTCTTGAACGAATGTTTCTTCATCTAAAACAATTTCCAGAGACTTTAAAAGGTTGGGTTTTTCAATGATTTTCCCCAGTTATGCTTGTTTTGCTAGGGAGCAAGTTTGCAGTACTAGCTCCTCACAATGCCATTGCAGAGATGGAAATTTCACATTTGGTGGTCTTCTGCCAACCTAAAAGTAGTCCATCATAATGCCAAATGGTGGATTTTGTTTAAACCTATGGCATTGAATTTTGTTGCTCATACTTTTGGGGAGGGGGGCTGTTTCAGGTTGAAGGTTTATAGTGGATATGGGATTATTATAACATGGGATTATTCTGCTCTGTTAGAGATTATTGTATAAATTAAATATGATAAATTTACAAAGCATCAATTGAACTTTCCTATCTGGCTTAACAAGCCATTCCTTCTTATTTTTGGTACAGTGTTTTAATTAGGTTTTTAGTTTTAAATGATTAAGTTCCAATTCTTACATAAAGCCCTTTGACATTAAAAAAGAAAGGTTAAATCTCTTCTTATTGAAGTGAGCACTCTTAACATGACCTATAAATAGCATTCTACACTACATTACAAAAGACAGAGAAGACAGTTTTAAAATTAGAGTTTTATTAGTAACTATAAGGCTTACTATTTGCATTACAATTGTGTGTTTTCCATATTGTTAAAGATATACTTTTGGAGTTAACATTAAATTTCTTAAATTATTTTATGTAGCTATTTGAAAGGAAGTTTTAATGCATTTAATATACACTTTTCATGTTTAATCAATACTGTACTTACTGTACTTCTGCTTTAAGAGAAGTATATTTCTAATTTCACATGTGAAGTTTAGAGACTACTTTAATTCCATAATCTTGAGAAAATTATTTAATTATCAGAATTATCATTAACTTCAGATTTCATATGGCTGGAATGGGTATATGAGCAATTTTTGTAATTGTACTTAGTATATTACATTAATAAGCTTTACCTAACATTTGTTTTTGAATGAGTTAGAGGCCATGAGTATGTCTCATTATTTTAACAAGTTGCTTTAACTTGAAGTTTCTTAATGATCTGATTGTTTGGTTTTAACTTATTCCTATAAAAAGTGCCTTATATGCTGTAAAATGACATGTGTTGGTAGCATTAGCATTTCACTGATGTATTGCTTCTAAAACTAATTACCTGTTAAGTTTGTGACCAGCAGAAATGTTATCTTCTAAGTGAAGCCCTCCCCAAATTCCCCCCAACAGTACCTCTGTTAACTCAGTCCCGATCTTATATGTTCATAATTCTAGCTGAGCCATTGCCATGTGCTCTTTCCAGATCTGTCTCCTCCAAGGAGACAGATGTTCTCAAAGGCAAGGAGCATGCCTCATTTCTGTTTAACCAATACCTAACTGAGTGCCAAGCACATAGGATATGCTTAAAAGATGTTGAATGGGGCTTCCCTGGTGGCGCAGTGGTTGAGAGTCCGCCTGCCGATGCAGGGGACACGGGTTCGTGCCCCGGTCCGGGAAGATCCCACATGCCACGGAGCGGCTGGGCCCATGAGCCATGGCCGCTGAGCCTGCGCGTCCTGAGCCTGTGCTCCGCAATGGGAGAGGCCACAACAGTGAGAGGCCTGTGTACCGCAAAAAAAAAAAAAAAAAAAAAAAAAAAAGTGTTGAATGAGTAGGTAGATAGATACAAAAGAAATCTTAAAGATCATTTAGTCTTATCACACCATTTCAAAGGCAGGGAAATGAAGCCCAGGGAGGTTAATGCTTTGCTTTACTTTTAACAATTTATTGGAATTTATTACACATCAAGCATTTTATTACTGCACTGCTCTAGATTCAGCAAAAATATTCCCTTCTAGTATGTTCCAAAAATGATGCACAGAAATAATATAGATAAATTATCTCATTAAGTCCACTATTATTCTAGTCTGCAGAAAGTTCCTCTCTGGTGTTTAGAAAAACAAGTTAAGAATAGAAGACAGTACAGAAATCAGGAGTTTCTAGAGGATGGGACGTAACTGCCTACTGTCAGAGATTTGCTTTTGAGTAACTGAGTTTGAATCATTTTAAATAACTCATTTTGTATGTTTAACTCTTCTTCTCTTGGATTTATAAGAGGAATAATCTGCTAAACTCTGCTGACCCATATGTATTGTGTTTTGCAGTTCAGTCTGACATAGCAATTATCAGAGACTGACAGCTTCTACTCATAAATTTTAGAGCATTTATCACAGTGATTGAATCATGCCACTTAAATAAATTATTTTTAGGTTGAATTTGGTTTAAATGTCTAGCCACTCTTTTTGTGCGCAAAGTTGAGGTTTCTTCTCTAACCCTAGCCCCTGAGTAGGAGCCCATCATGTAGTGAAAACTAAGAATTCTGTTAAAAATCAAACAACTCATTAGACAGAAATGCATAAAAAATAAATTTGGTGGAAAGGTCCTTTAACATCAATATAGGTACTCAGAAATCCTAGATGCCATGTTTCACCTGCCTGAAGAACTGGTTTTGGATAGTCGTGCTCGTGAAGGTGGCTTCTAAATAATTAGCAAGTATGACATCTTTATACCTTTGTATAAATTTGTAATATACACTTAGTGTGTATATTACATTAATAAGATAAGCTTTACCTAACATTTGTTTTTGAATGAGTGGACCTGATAAGGAAGGATCAGGAATGAAAGGGACTAATGGAAGTAGGTAGCCTTATTGTATAAACCAAATGTATGAAGACTGATTTCATTGCCCTAAGAAAAATCATCAGGCCAAATGCAGTTCTAAAATTTGTATTATAAAACCTTCATTCAAGAAAATTAACTTTAATGAGAGCTAATAGAAAATCTGAAAATCTTAGTGATGATTAATGCCAAGTTCCTGTACTCCAGATCTTTCCATCATTAAGTATTATAATCTCTAATGAATTCTTTACTTTCTGGAACATAGAGGATTCTTCTAGGAGATGAAGTGTGTTCTCATATTGGAATTTTAAATTAATGTGTGTTAACCCATAGAAACATTACAAGATTGGAAAAATTAAAACTGCGGACTCGGGGGACTTCCCTGGTGGTCCAATGGGTAAGACTCTGCACTCCCAATGCAGGGGTTCCGGGTTCAATCTGTGGTCGGGGAACTAGATCCTGCGTGCATGCCACAGCTTAGAGTTCACATGCCACAGCTGAGTCCACATGCCACAGCTAAGAAGTCATCCACATGCCATGGTGAAGATTCTGCATGCTGCAACTAAGACCCGGCACAGCCTAAACAAACAAACAAACAAAAAACAAATAAATAATTGCAAACTCCCCCAGATTCCTTAAGACCCCGATCTCATAGGAGTAGAGGAGATAAATGACTTCAACTGAGATTCATCTAACACTACGGAATTCAAAATATTAATAAGTCTTTGAAGATCACTAATTTACCATAATTACCTTGATTACATTTCTCTTAAAAATCTAACATCCAAGTTATAGAAAATAAATTCCCTATAATAAAAATGTAGTAATTATAATATATCCAGTTCTCACTTGTTAATAATACTCCTCAAATGAAAATTATAACCCCCTTAAACATTCAATTTCAGGACACTTAACAGGCTCCCATCAATCTAACCTATTTTTTTTCTTACAACAAAAATACTTCTGATGATTTGACTGATAAGAGAAGGCAGGGCGGGAGTAAGTTTATTGTTTACCCAGCGTTAAGGGCCTTTAGTCTTATAATAATGTGTACCTGTGTTCCAGAGTATTGTGTCTAAGTGTCTAGTCAGAGCTCTCTGCTAAGCATAGAGAATCTTCATTTGGGCCCCAATGTTTCAGGATAGGAAAGAGAAAGAAAGGGAAAGGAAGTCTAGATAGAAGTTTATGAACTTAAAATTGAAATTTTAAAATGATTCTTAGAAATTTGGACTTCTTCCTTAGAATAGTATCTTGTGAATGGGGACCCATTCAAACAGGTTCCTCACCATCTACTAAATTAGTGCATTAGTACAGAATATTATCTGGCAGTGTTTGGTATAGGGAATATAGGAAGTAGGGTTAGTTCTCTGTGAACAAATATGTAACCAAAGCAATAATCTATCAGGTTTTAATCTAGTACCTCAAATTGACTTTGCAGAGATGTTTTTAATTTTTTCCCATGCTGCTTAAAATATTTTGAATTATATTTCAATATTTCTCAAATATGATTTTCCATATTTAAAAATTATATTTCTGTAGCAACAACAATTGGCTGGAGCTAACTAGTTGCCGTCCTCTTTGGTCGGTGATGGACTCTTTTTAGTTCCTCTCAGTCCCCTACTTCCTACTGTCTCCCCCATCCTGAGATCTCTAGTCAGTTTGTATGCCCTGTGCCTTTTTACTATTTGATCATCTTGGTTGTACCAGGACCTCTTAACTTCTTTAAGTTAGAGCCTCATGCCTTACAGCGTTTGAGTTGATGACCTCTGAGCTTCAGAATGCAGTTAAACTGCTGCCGCAAAAGGGAAGAGTTGTTGGCATTAGCTGGTTTATCTTAATGATTTCAGCAGTTACATAGCCTTCGGTGTACTGTTTTATGAACAAGTGGAAACAGATGAAAGATAATTTTATTCTACACTCTCATGCTGCCCTTTCGCTAGTGTAACTGGGACTAAGAAAGACTGGACAGTACTACAGAACAGATGTAAACATGAACTTGGCAGATCCTCCTGGCTCAAGCATAGAAACAGTACAGAATACTGCTTTGAACCATTCTTTGTGAAAATGTCTGATGCTTCTAGAAAATACCAAAAATGTTTTATTAGCTATGTTTTTTCCAAATGAACCGTAAACTCCTTTGGAAATACAGTGACTCAGTATCCAAGGAGAATTTCTTCATGCAGGAACTATAAATGACATTACGAATACTACTTTTTAAAAATTTCCATTGGAATATTTTTCTTAAAAAGTTGAGATGTCACACTGAAGGGGATACAGTGCCAGAAATCACAATTTTTAATCTCTTCCTTTATACCATATCAAAAGGATGTTAGGTGTCCATTATTAATGATTAACCTTTGTTTTGATTTTTCCTAACATGGTTTAGTTCACATAGTCCAACTTCCAATTTAAGTTTCTAAAACTCCTAAGGCTTCCTTTTGATGCCAACATTAACGAAAGGGTTCTTCATTTGAAAGGAAGGCTGTGCTGCACTTGGCAAGGATTAAAATGCAGTAGTTTAATCCTTTCACGCTATGAATGGAGATAATTGAAGCATAAACCATTTAAAGTTTTTGTACACACTTACTTGACTATGTGTCTATATTTTGAGAAGAGACTGCATGAACATAGACTATTTTCACTATTTTACTTGTTAAAAGAATCTAATGAACAAGGATTTAATTGAGTTTGGGGTTTATATCTTGAATTTTTCAACTAACTTATAATGCAATCTTTTGGTAAGGATTATTTCTTCAACTGAATACCAGTGATGTCAGCTATCATCATATTGTTTCTATTAGCATTTTTAAATTAGTTTTCAAAACAAGGGCAAACACCTATCCAGAATATGTATCTACTCTTATAAAATGAATTGCTGCCACTTCTAGAGTAGATGAGGTCCAATGTAATCACCATACCCCCAACTCCTTATTGTGCCTCATCTTGCACCCCATCTTCCCTACCCCACCCCTTAACCCCTACCTTGATCAAGTGCTCTCAGAATGCCAGTACATGTTAGCTAGGTCCTGCACTTAATTCAGGCTGTAGTCCCTTTCTCCCTCAAATGTGCACACATTCCTGGTTAGATTATCTTGTAACTTAACCCCACTTTTTGGCTTAGTGACAGCAGAGAAGGTGGGACAGATTGTAGGAAGTGGGAAGAATGTTGCCCAATGCAGTTAGAAACTTCTCCATCATCTTCCAATAAGAGAGAGCTCTAGCCTTTAGGGGAAACTTCTCCTTCATCTTCAAACAAGAGGGAATGTCAACCTTTAACAGTCCACTCCTGCAGGCTCTGAAAATCCATTCAAGTGAATCTTGGGATTCATGATTTTCAGGTTACCTATCCCATGGGTCAAATATCATTTTTTCCCATCTAGGGCTCTAACCTTAACATAGCAGACCTGCTTAGGTTGAGAATTTAACCTTTTTGGAAGCTCTTCTACTCTTACCATTAAGTCCTGGTCTTAGTCGTCAGCTTTCCTTGCCCTCCTGCTACTGGAGGTGAGAACCTCTTGTTTTGCTCTCGAAGAGGCCCTCTGGCTTTCACATTTAGCTTTTAATTTCTCATTAATCATGCTCAACCTTTGTGTCTTTCCTTTATTTCCTAAATTGAGCTTAGCAATAGCCATCAAACTCTGCTGTCCTTATAGTTAGTGTTTATCTAATATTTCTCAAAAAGCCTCGAGTATCACACCCAGTGGAACATTCCCTTCCACCAGAATACTACCCAAGACAGCATCAGTAAAAGACAGTGTGGCTGTCTGTGCACTGCTTACCCCCAGTGAAGGAATCTTTATTGCCAGTACCGTGATAGGTGATCCAACTCCAAAATCTTAGTGTCTGCTTTCTCAGATCACTTTTGGTATTAACTGTTGTAGATTGGGTTCCCTGCAAAGAAAATTCTGGGATGGAGATGAGTGTACAAGAAGTTTGTTTTAGGGAGTGCTCTAGTCAGTACGAGTGGAAGGGAAAAGTTGGACTATGATTCAGTGTCAGTAGAAGCCTCAGCTGACCTTGGGACCTCTGAATGTGGAATGGCCCTGCAGAGTTGTCCTGAGTTGTGGTGAGGGGGTCTAGTCTTTACTCCTCTGAACTGACTAGTTATTGAATGCAGGCTAGCACAGAAAAGGTCACAATCTTTGGCAAGGTAGTACTCTTCAGCCAAAACTGTCCTCCAAAGGGCTGGTTTCTTAGGGCTGTCTGCCAGCAGCATTTCCAGCAGCTGAGGGAATAAGCCCTTCATTTCTGTGAGGGATCTCAGTGGCATGTCACAGCATCCATTAGTTTTACTGAGTACATTTCCTTTCGTTTTATTGTGTAAATTACTCTTTTTTTTAAATATTTATTTATTTGTTTTTGGCTGTGTCGGGTCTTAGTTGCAGCACGTGGGATCTTTCGTTGTGATGCGTGGGCTCTTCGTTGTGGCACATGGGCTTCTGTCTCTAGTTGTGGTGCAGGGGCTCAGTAGTTGCAGCACGTGGGCTCTCTAGTTGCGACGCACGGGCTCCAGAGTGAGCGGGCTCTGTAGTTGTGACGTGCTGGCTCCAGAGCACACAGGCTCTGTAGTTGTGGCTCACGGGCTCTCTAGTTGTGGCTCACATGCTCAATAGTTGCAGCACATGGGCCCAGTTGCCCCGTGGCATGTGGGAGGGTAAGAACTTTATCGCTTTGTTGACTAAAATTTTTTTCTAGCTGTTGTTTCATTCTCATTTCATTCAAAGTCTGAGGCATGATTCTTCATATTGAATTTTTAATAATTAATTGTCTCTAATTTTCTTTCTCTGCATAATGAATTATTTATTTTTCTATAACCTCTTTATATAATTGAATGATGAAATGAAATTTTTTTAAAATCTGTTTTATAAGGTACTTACAATCCCTCATGTCACTTGACTGTTTTTCAAAGTCTTAATAAATAGCCAGTGAAGCTGTGAAAATAGAATCAACAAACATCATGGCAGTGGCAAAAAATGAGCCTGGAAATGTAGGTAGGTAGGTTTTCACCTGACAGATGATGAGATTATTCCTATATCCTGGAAGAGAAGAAATGAGATCAAATTTGCACTTTTGTTTTTTAATCATGCTGATGGCAGTGTGAAGGATACATGGGCGAAGGAGAGAAGATTGGTTGTAGGTATATCATCACATAAATCGCAGATATTGTTTGGGAGTTTTCCTAGAGGAGTATGGAAATAAACACTTCATTGGGAGTATATGTTTGACAGATTAAAGAAATTATCTTAGTAAAAGACTACATTTCTATATCCATCTTTAGTGTGGTGAAAATAAATGCAGAGATATTTGATACATTGACATCGACAGTTGTTCCACTTAGTTTTGAGTTCAACTAATAATAAAAGTGAACAGGTTACTTAGTTTTCCTAGGATTCTATGAAAATCTTTCTTATTGTAATTATTACATAAATTAGCTTCATTAAATTAACATGAAGCCTTTACAGAAAACATTAACATATCAATGATAGTTTTCTAAACACATTTAATGGGATTTAAAAAAAAAACTTTTCTTAAAGGTAGTTGTGGTCTTTATACCACGTTCATCTTTTTAAAGCGCAAAATAGTAATGTCATTTTAATATTCCTATGAGTCAACTCATCATTTTAAAACTTCTCTATTTATTAAGTAAAATTGCCATTATCAAACATAGTAAATGCTGCTACTAGAATAGACTTGCAGATTACCTGGCTTTTGGATTAATAGGTTGTTTGATTTGACTGTCAACCTACTGTTTTTCAAAAAATTTTATTAAAATTCTTGCACTTTTTAATAAAACTTTTTTAGTTGGAATATATGAAGACAATTCTATTAAAATTTGAAATACAGTTTATTGTTCACTTAACATGAGTGCCAAAGATTGTGGATGCTGTAATACTGTTATTTAAAATCATGATGAAACCTATGATATATAGGTAACTGTTGCTTTTAGGGTGAGAAAGCAAAATGTGATTATGATTAGAATATCTTTTTTAAAAATGTAGCCTACCTTAGAATTAAAATGTGTAAGATAAAAAAGTAGTACACATAATTGTTCTTAAAAATAAAAAATGCTTTTGAAGGACTAATACTAAATGCTTCCTTTAAATACATTTTCCTTAATTGTACTAATACAGGGTCATCTGCTTTCTTTTCTTTGATTTCTTTCTTCTCGTTAAAATGTAATTTTAGGGACTTCCCTGGTGGTCCAGTGTTTAATTAAGACTCTACAGTTTCACTGCAGGGGGGCACAGGTTCAATCCCTGGTCAGGGAACTAAGATCCCACATGCCACATGGTGCAGCCAAAAAAAAAAAAAACAACAGTAGCATTCATCCTTGATCTTGTAAGAGGGTCACATTACCCACCATCGATGACACTTAGATCTGAATCATGTAAACTATCAATAAACATCATTCGATGTACAAAAAAGTATATATATATGATATATATAATTTTAAATACATTTAAGTACAACTGTATTAAAACTATTTTTATGTATTGTACTTCTTCCTGTTTTTAAATGTACACATCAGTAACAGAACTTACAATTCTCTTATTTTCCTCCTAGATTTATTCCTCACGACATTGTCTGCCTCTAGTACCTTCCAGTTTGAGATATGGAAAAATTTGGTAAGAAATCTTTTCTTTGAAGCATTTTTAAATGATGGCTTTCAGTAAAAAAAAGCACACAGTCTTAGAAAGTAAAATGAAAGTAATCACTTGGTCGGTTGGTTTCAACATAAATAGGACAACTTTAAGAGCTTTTGGTTGCATTGCTGCATTCAAACTGCTGAATATTGCTGAAGGAAATGATTCTTTCAGCATCAATTTCTCTGCAGGTTTTTAGGCATGACCTGCCAATTAAACCAATCAGTCTTCCCTAATGCGCATGTTAACAGGGCCCCTGCTAGGCTGTCAGCTGTTGAGAGAGATGCCTGTCACTTAAGTTGTCAGCATGATGGTTTGATGAAGAAAACCCCTTTTAAAAGACTAATTTTTCCTACTTGCCTTCAGGCGTATATACAAAAATAAGAACAACAGATACTAAATTTACTGGCAAGTTGACGAGGCAATATAGTTTTTTAATTGCAAGTAGAATATTCCCAAACTGACGTCATGGTTTTACTTTATTTTTAGCTTGATGTAGATTATATGAAATACTAATTAATGAAGAATAGACTACCCAGATTTTTAAAGTTGAATTATAGGTACATAATGGAGGACAGGATTTGAGGACAAGCCAAATTGGCCAACTGAGTGACATTCATCAAATAATGGTCGAGTATTAAACCTCACTTTCCTCATATGGAAAACAGGTATAAGAGTGTCATGTCAGCTTCATAGACTGTTTGTGAAGATTAAATGCAACAATGTGTGTAAAATACCTGGCACACATTACACACCAAATTTTAATTTGAGATCACTTGGTTTCCCAGCTGTTTACTCCAGATTGTCTTTTATTCAATCTAAATTAAACCCATAGCATTTTGTAGATTTTTGTTAAAATACTCGTGAAAAATAAACAGATTTTTAAAAATGTAAAGTGCAGGCTCATGGAAGAAGACTCATTATCAGCCATCTCTTATAGAAGAGTCATGACTCAGATTTCTTCATGGAAGGAAACTAGGATTGGGCAAGAGCTTTGTTTAGACAAGATTAGGGCTTTTAAATACTACTAACTACTTCCAAACTAAGCAATTTGATCCTTTTTTCTTTTCTTTATGAGGCAAGGAAAAAGAAAGACATCTAAACCAGAAAGATTTATCTTTGTTTAATGTACAATATTTTTTAATATAGTTGTATTTGTTTTTCTGATGATAGAAATACAGTTATATTTTTAATGATTACCATAAATGAAAATTTCCACTAGTGGAGGATACTCGTTTTCAGGTAGCCTTGAAAACAATACTTCAAGTGAATCTTGAGGTATTAGAAAATGAGAAAATCAATCATTTTGATTAACAAACTAGTATCCATCAGGGGGAGAAAAGCCTCATTATAAATAAATATAATATATATATATAAAATTACAGACTACTTTTGGGTATATTATTTCCTCTCAACCTAGGCTGATTTAAAGGTCATAAAGTGAAGCAACTCAACAGGAGAAAAATCTTCATGAAGAGACTCGATTTTGATTGGACTCTTTTTTTACCTTTCTTGTTTTCTTTAAAGAAAATAAATTATCTATTTGACAGTAGAGACTAAGGGTTTTTCATGTGGTAAAACAGCTGGGTCAATAAGGTACTCACGTTAACAATAATATAAAAGTCATTAGTACAAAGTAAGGGGAATGTAGACTCAAAATTAACTTGTTCAGATAAAGTGTAGGTTTTGTAAAATGGGAGGATCATTTTTAATTAGAAGTTGGGCAAACAATTCACAGTAACACACTAATTGACAAAAAAAAAACCCTCAAACCCTATAAAACCATATTAGCTAATAGAAGAATATGCGCTGCAGCAAATCTTTTTAGGTAGTTTGGGCACAGCCCCATGGTAGGTGCTCTGGGAGATCAGAAGTCGACAGAAGACGAGGAGGAGGGCTAAGATGTGAGTGTAGGCAACTCTGACTGGTATGATGAGAGGTACAAACCTCATGCTGCAAGGAGTTAAAAGACAGAGCAGTTGCTTCCATTTGGACCACCCAGGATCATCCGGGAAGGCTTCAAGGAAGATGTGTATTTGAAATGGCTGGTACAGATGAGCAGGATTTTAGTGGTTGAAAGTGAGAAGAAGGAAGAGGGCAAGGGCATGCATGGGAAACACAGGACATAGAGTAGAAAGTGGCTGGTTTGGGCCAGAATATGAAAAGATACTGGAAGGTTAGATTAGAACAATTGGTTTAGACAAGATCAGCAAAGGTCTTGACTCCTAAACTAAGTAATTTGATCTTTTAAAAATTTATTGAGAAGCTTAAGTCCTAAAGGTTTTATGACTGAGCATGAGATAAATAGAGCTTTCATTATTGCAGTTAGTCTGGCTATTGCATATCAGATAGGTTAGCATGGGAAATCTGGAGGTGGGGGGATGACTTAGGTAGAATCTATATCCTGGGAAAGAGGTGGATGATTAAAGGAGTAGAATGTTGGGAATAGACAAGAAGGGATAGGTATGAGAAGACAGAATGACCGTTAATGCAAGGGTAACAGAAAAGACAAAGGAAGATCTAATTTGGGGCAGGAAAAAAAATTGTTTTAGATAAGAGACATATCAATGAAATGGTTAGAAATGTAGGACTGAAACTCAAGGAAGAGAATAGATAAGTATCATGAAGGGAAAGAGTTAAGAGGGGAATGGCAAAGCTAGACCCATGGACAACACCCACCACCCTTAGAAACTTTCAATCTTGGCACTTAATGCCATTTTAGGCCAGATGATTCTTTGTTTTTTTTGTTTGTTTTTGTTTTTTGGAGTTTTTTTGAAGTATAGTTGATTTACCATGTTGTGCCAATCTCAGCTGTGCAGCAGAGTGACTCAGTATACATATATATACATTTTTTTATGTTCTTTTCCTTATGGTTTATCCCAGGAGATTGGATATAGTTCCCTGTGCTATACAGTAGGACCTTATTGTTTATCTCTTCTAAATGTAATAGTTTGCATCTACCAACCTCAAACTCCCCCAGTCCATCCCTCTCCCTCCCCCACTCCCCGTTGGCAACCACAAGTCTGATCTCTATGTCTGAGAGTCTGTTTCTGTTTTGTAGATAGGTTCATTTGTGCCATGTTTTAGATTCCACACATAAGTGCTATCTCATAGTATTTGTCTTTCTCTTTTTGACTCTACTTCATTTAGTATGAGAATCTCTAGTTGTATCCATGTTGCTGCAAATGGCATTGTTTCTTTTTTATGGCTGAGTAATATTCCATTGTATATATGTACCACATCTTCTTTATACTTTCATCTATCGATGGACATTTAGGTTGTTTCCGTGTTTTGTCTATTGTGAATAGTGGTGCTATGAATATAGGGGTGCATATATCTTTTTGAATTATAGTTTTGTCCAGGTATACGCCCAGGAGTGGGATTGCTAGATCATATGGTAATTCTATTTTTAGTTTTCTGAGGAACCTCCATACTGTTTTCTATAATGGCTGTACCAACTTACATTCCCACCAACAGTGCAAGAGGGTTCCCTTTTCTCCACACCCTCTCCAACATTTGTTATTTGTAGACTTTTTAATGATGGCCATTCTGACCTGTGTGAGGTGGTACCTCACTGTAGTTTTGATTTGCATTTCTCTAATAATTAGTAATGTTGAGCAGCTTTTCATGTGCCTGCTGGCCATAGGCCAGATGATTCTTTAATGTGGAGATCTGTCCTGTGCATTGTATGTTGTTTAGCAGTATCCCCCCTGGCCCCTACTCACTTAGATGCTAGAAGCTGCCTCTCAATTGTAACAATGAAAATGTCTCCATATATTGCCCAGTGTCCTCTGGCAAACAAAATCACCTCTGGTCAAGAACCATTGCTTTATGCAAATAAAGATGTAGACACATGATAGTCATCCTATGTTGCTTCCTGATCATTTTTTTAACATTATAAATATGGCAGTTTTAATAGTAAATATTAAAACCTGCAGGCCAAAGCATAGGTGGTCCTCCATGTAAAGATACTTGTTACAACATAGCACCTGTGGCTGGAATTCAAGCAGAAAATGGCAAATCCCTTGTCAATGGCAGTGTGTTAGCTGCTTCAATGGTGGGTAGCAGAAATAATAGTATTAATACTAGCGTTCCTACTACCAATTATAATGTTAACTACATACATATTTGTGCATATGCTGAGCTAATAAGCACTTTATATGGATTATTTTACTAATCCTCACAAAAACCTTGTAAAAATTCATTTTAGAGATAAGTAAACGGATGCTTACATTAGAGCTAACTTGTTCAGGGCTTCCCTGGTGGCGCAGTGGTTGAGGGTTCGCCTACTGATGCAGGAGGCACGGGTTCAGGCACGGGTTCGCGCCCCGGTCCGGGAGGATCCCACGTGCCGAGGAGCGGCTAGGCCCGTGAGCCATAGCCATGGCCGCTGAGCCTGCGCGTCCGGAGCCTCTGCTCTGCAACGGGAGAGGCCACAACAGTGAGAGGCCCGCATACCGCAAAAAAAAAAAAAAAAAAGAACTAACTTGTTCAGACCTCTAAGCTAGGAAACAGTGGAGCTGGGAGTTGATCTAGGAAATCTGTCTCTAAAACTTGGACCCTTAAGTCATTGCACAGTCATTCCAGAAACCAAGCAGGTGGAAGAAAAGGTAAAAGACATAGTTATAATTGTAGCAGTGGGTTGGCCCAATTTTGGATTGCAGGACTACAATGAAGGCAAGTAAGAACAGCATGGTAATGAATGGGACAGAGTGGAGTGGTCTCAAATAGCAGGCCATGAAAAGAGTACTTGCAGCTCAGAAGCACAGGACTGACATTATAAAAATACCTTAAAAGTGCCTGATAACTTTACATTTTGCAGAACTCTTCCTAATGTTTCATTCCATTGATCCTCTCTAGAACCCTGCAAGTACACAGTACATTTATCCCCTTCTAACAGTTGAAGAACAGAGACCCAGAGCAGTAAGTGGCTGTTCCAAAGTGATACAACTTATCAATGAAAGGTCTAGAACCACGTCATCTAACTACATGTCTACTTCCCTTTCTACCAAACTGTTCTACTCTCTCAGTTTATTGATCACATTTGTCTTTCCTACATTAAATAGGTACAAAGCAGCTTCATCTTTGAAAATAAGTGTAGGCATGCATCACTTTAAAATATGTCATCTAATAAGAGTAATAACATCATGATGATTAAGTTTATTGAATCATTTTAATCAAATACTAAATATGTACATGACACTGAAATTAAGTCCTATAGGTTTGTACTGCCAAATGGAGTAAAGAATAAGCAATGATAATGATGGAAAGATAAATTCAATAAAGTGTTATCTTTTCCCCCAATTATGTCATATATATAATGTATTCTGCACGCTCTCACTGTAGCAAGAATATATGATTCTGTTTTTCTTACAGTTAGAAGAGGGTTTTGTTCTTCTTATACTGAGATTCATGGTGAATGTGGCATCTTAGAAATGGGAGGCTGTCACCTGGGGAGTATTCAGTGTTTCTTGGTGGAGATGCGTCATGAAGTTATACAGGCATACCTGTTTTATTGTGCTGCACTTTATTACACTTCACAGAGAGCGCTTTTTTTTTTTTTTTTACAAATTGAAGGTTTGTGGCGGCCCTGTATCAAGCAAGTATATCAGCACCATTTTTCCAGCAGTATTTGGTCACTTCTTGTTTTCTGTGTCACTTTTTGTAATTCTGACAATATTTCAAACTTTTTCCATAGTATTATATTTATTATGATGATCTGTGATTATTGATCTTTGATGTTACTATTGCAAAAAGATTACAACTTGCTGAAGGCTTAGGATGACAGCACTTTTTTTCAGCAATTAAGTATTTTTTAATTAAGGTATGCACATTTTTTTAGGCATAATGCTTTTGCACACTTGATAGACTACAGTATAGTATAAAAATAACTTTTATATGTACTGGGAAACCAGAATATTCCTGTGACTTGCTTTATTGCAATACTCACTTTATTGTGGTGTTCTGGACTGCAGTATCTCTAAAGTATGCCTGTATCTGGAAACATTTCTAAATATATTTTATTGAGTTTAACAGAACTTCACTGGGGTAATTCATTCACTTGAGTCATTTAATAGGTTGATGTTCAGCTTTATGTTAGATGAGGCTGATGTATTTTAAGAGAGATTTTTCCATTCATTCAAGAATAATTATGTCCACTTTGTACCCGATGCTGTAATCTTTCTAGAATGCAAATTCACTTGACACTTGTCAGAAATTTGGCAATTTTGATGTATCTCTAGTGTAATTTCAGGTACTAAGTAAGACTGGAGGGGAATCCTAAGTTTTAAGACAAGTAAATAAGATTTCCGTAGAAAAATCATTCAAAAATATATCAGATACTTTAATAATGGTAGGTAGGAGAAACATGTTTCTGCATGTGGATGATGGTGTATTAAAATGGTTGGAAAACTGCCTGTCACAAGGCAAATTTTACTTATTCATGTTCTCAAGCATGTAGTCTTCATGCTATCAGTGTAGCAATGCATTTCTCTGTAAATGTTAGAAATGATTTCTTAAGAAACTAACTTGCAGATATGCAGTATCCTTAGAGAAACAAAGAAGAAAAGTGTTTTAAAATTGTTTAATATCTTAAAATATATAGGTATCCTATACAAAGTATGTAGGAATCAGGGTCAGTATATCAAATAGTGAATAGAGAAATCAGTGATAAGAAGAGAGCTCTAAAGCTGAGAGCTCAAAACCCAAATGCAGAGTTTTGGGGTTTTTTTCTTGTGTAGTAATCTAAAGTTATAGAAAAGAAAGGCAATAATTTAAAGAAATGTATATTATTTTTGTAAGCCAGACATTCCATTTTTGTAAGAGTAACTGAAACAAATGATCTCTAATGGGTTCTCCTTTTTTGTTTAGCTTATCCACCTCTGGTTAGTACTTGGCAGCTGTTGTACTCCTTTGCTCCCTTTCTCATTGATACATAAACTTGGGTTGATAATGAATGGGCCATTTAAGGATGAATGTAATTCTCATTTCATTTGAATATCTGTTCTTAATTAACCTCCAACAGAATCTTCTTCCTTGAAATCTGTAAAACATAGTGTCTTTCCTACTTATACCACTTATATGTTACCTTCAGAAATTCTGTTTTCCTGACTTACATTTTATCTCCCAACTAGACTGTAAGCTCTTTGAAGGTAGGAACTATGTTTTGGGCTTCTTTATATTCCCCAAACCTTCCACAGTACTTGAAAGTAGAAGACACTCATTCTGTCTGAAATTATGATGATGATTTAGTAAAACATACCATACCTGAATTGACAGCAAGGAAAGCACTCCAGATGCACGTCTTCAACTCACAGCAGTTTCTTTCATTTTATGAGAAAAGTGGAACAGAAAATTGGGATAATTTTTTGCAGTACAACAAAAGTCTTAAATTATTTATTTTTCTGCTTTAGTTAAAATGCTTTGTTTCACACTTGACAAATGAATGGATTATGATGGTCTAATCCAAAACTTTCTGCCTTTAACAGGATGGAAATTTCTCTCTCAGTACTGTATTTGAAAAACCTCAAAATATGATGGTAGTTGGACAGTCAGCATTTGCCGACTTTGGTAAGATTGTTTTTGTCTTTGAAAGTCTCCCCATCTCTCTGACCTAGTCATATTAATTCCCCATATCTAAAAGTAACTTTAGTGTCTTCAGAGCTATTACTGATTTAAAAGATGCCTGTCCTAGTATTATACATGGCATGTGGTCACTTCTTTAATACAATAAGGAGCAATTCATGACGTGTGTTTAAATTATAGTTTGAATTTAAGGGACTCCTGTTTGCAGGAGTAACATGCAAAAACAAGGATGTCTACTGAGGCTTTTCTAGAGAATACCGAATAGTAATTATCATGACATTTTTATGTATATCCACACTGTAGAACAAAAATATTGAAGAAATTAACCTGATCTCTTCAAACTACTTGAATATTAAAAAACATTTTTGTTTATATCTTAATTCCAAAGAGTAGCATCTGTTATGAATCTCTGTTTTCCATAAGATTCTACACAATAAATCAAGTTCAGAACTTCCAAAGCATATATGGCTCTTTCATCATTTGTCAGGGTTATTATTAAAAGGATTTTGGTGTAAGATGGAAAAGTGGTCCAGATGACCACTACCTGAGTCCAAAGTTCACTCCCATCCTGCTTTTCCTTCATTCTACCAACAAACACCTCAGCCTGTTCCTCAAAATGCAGGTGACATATTACCACCTCCAGAGGCCTCAGTTTCTTCATTTGTAAAATGAGGATGATGATTATAACCATCTCACAAGGCTATTGTGAATAACACAATGTGAGTAAAGCACAGTATCAGGCACAGAGTAAGTGCACAGGAAATTATTGTATAATCTCAGTCTTTTCACTGGACTTGTTTGGTCTTGTTTTTGCTGCTTTTTGCTTTGCTGACTAAATCAACTCATTGTTCAGTGTCATAGAGACGTGTCCCATGACAACTAAAGCAGGAAGTTTGATAGTGTTATTTGATGAAAATTTCAACATGAATCTCTGTTGTACTGTATTTTAGTTTTATTACATTGAATATTACTTTGATTTTGAGCAAATTTCTGGGGCCTGATTTATAGTCTTTAATGCAAATAGTCAAGTGTTAGGATACAGGAATTTAATTTGTTTATGGACTTGATTAGCTGGATTAATGACAAATCCCTTTGCAAGTCTCTCTCTAGGGAAAGAAGTATATATGCAATATATAATTCTCAGGAGGCTCACAGACCTCCCTTAATCCCTGGTTAGGATCCTCCAAATTGAAGATATTTGTTTTATTATTGTGTGTTTTGTATGATGAAGTGCTTTGCTTGTAACAAAGTTATTAGTAGCTTTACTTAAAGATTTTTTTTAATTGTGCTAACCATAAACAGAGACATTTAACTTACATGTTTGTATTTTTTCAATGTGCAGAATATAGGATATAGTCAATTAAACATAACTATTTCTCCCCTATTTTTAATAACTTTAGGTGAGTATATCAGTAAACTTTTTCAATGGATCAGTAAATTTTAAAGAAATAGCCCACACTGTCTTTTTAAAACTTGATGTATTTTTAGCTGGGTATTATCAAAAAACAAGACTGCTTATGAGTCCAAACAGATGGCATTGAATAAGGTTATGAATATTAATATATAAAAATATGCATTTTCCTATACATTTGACTATGTCTGTAAATTGCATCCTGCCCTCCATCCACCACCCCTCCCACTCCTTTTGAACCAAGGCAAGGGAAGTGACTGACAGCCAGGAAGTCAGAGTGATATCAGAAATTCACCATTTGTTTGGTTAAAAAAACGCATATGCTTGAAGCACACGCATGAATAAATGATATAGCTCACAGGAAGACTCCTGTACCAAAAAGGAATGTTTAAATGGCTCCCAGCTCACCTGCATTGTCTAGGAACAGAAGTTTTTTACCTATGATGAAGTTTTTAGTTTCTAACGTAAAATATTTTTTTAAAGATATCAAAAAAACCTACTCTTAAAGAAGGCTGTGCTGGTATAGTGAAAGGGAGGTAGGATGGTTTGAAATCAAACAAATCAGGAACTTCTAGCTAATAAAACAAGGAAATAATTATTCAGACTTATGATAACATTATTTATTCCCTTTATAAGACAAACAAATACTTTCCCAGAAATCACCTAAATAAAACTCTATGAAATGTTACACAGCCAATAAAATGGGAGTTATGAAGATTCTGTTAGGAGAAAAAAGCAGAACAGTATGTTGTACAGTATGATCATTTAAAAAAAAATAAGACTAGAGCGAAATATATCAAAATGATGATAATGGTTGTGTTAAAGTCAGAAAATAGGTTATCTTATTACCTGTTTTCCAAATTTTCTGCTATGTGGTTAGATTAATTTAGTAATGAAAAAGTAAAATATAGAAGGATAATAGGCAACTATGGCAAGAAATAAACCAAAGTATGTACTTAAAGTGTTTAGATTTTTTTGTCATATTACCTCTGAGTTCATATATAATTTATCCTATCCTCTGAGTTGCATGAACAACTCCTTCAGAGAAGGTCATGTACTTCCACACAGGCTTTAACTCCTACAGCTTTGTAGATACAGTAGTAGTCCCTAGGTATCCACGGGGGATTGGTTCTAGGATCACCCCACCATCACCAGTTCCCACCAGCTACTGCCAGATACCCAAATCCGAGGATATTCAAGTCCCTTATAGTGTAGAAAATTACATGGTACAGTCAGCCCTCCATTTCTGTGGCTTCTACAGTTGGTTGAATGGATGCAGAACCCATGGATATGTAGGGCCAACTGTACTGTTTTAAATTAACTTCAGAAAGTAAAACAAAATCTTCTGGTCTGATGGGATATGCAGAAGGTAATGCTTCTGGGACATGGAATAGGAAGTCAGGGGAAGTTTATTAGAATCTCTGAGATGCCTGAGATTTTCATACCAAAAGAGAGGTGGATTTCAGAAGATGTGGTTCATATATACAATGGAATATTACTCAGCCATAAAAAGGAACAAAATTGGGTCATTTGTTGAGATGGATGGACCAGAGTCCGTCATACAGAGTGAAGTAAGTCAGAAAGAGAAAAAAAATATTAACACATGTAGGTGGAATCTAGAAAAATGGTACAGATGAACCTATTTGCAGGGCAGGAATAGAGACATAGACATAGGGAACGTACCTGTAGACACAGGGGTGGGATGAATTGGGAAATTGGGATTGACGTATGTGCACTGCTGTGTGCAAAATAGATAGCTAGTGAGAACCTGCTGTATAAGGCAGGGAGCTCAGCTTGGTGCTCTGTGGTGACCTAGATGGGATGGCATGGGGGGTGGTGGGAGGGAGGTCCAAGAGGGAGGGGATATATATATACATATAGCTGATTTACTTCATCGTACAGCAGAAACTAACACAACATTGTAAAGTAACTATACCCCAATTAAAAAAAAAAAAAAAGGGTAGATTTAAACAGTTTTGAAATACTCGATCTCCTAAGGATGGAAACCAGTCAGGAGACAGGTCGGACATGAGGTGGTGTGAGCATGAGCTAACTACATCAATAATTGGAGGGACAGTTGGGAGAAACTTTGCAAAGAAATAATCAGTAAATGTACTGGTTGGTTTGACAACAGAAGGATTAAAAAAAAAAAAAAAAAAAAAAACTTGCCTCTGAATAACTAGAAGAATCATTCTTTCTCTACCAATTTTCATAGAGATAGGTAATCAGGAGAGTAAGCTGGTTTGGATATTAAGATACTTTAGAGTCATTACTTTAATAATGCTAGTAAGACAACAAGCTGGAACATTTATGAAACATAAGTTTAGTAATAAAACCAAAGCAAGTTTGAAAGTCCTCCAAGAGCTAAGAGATCAAGAACTGAATGAGCCCTCCAAGAAGGAGAGTGTGAATAGAGTTTGACAGGGATAATGAGGGAGAAAAAAGAGTGCTAAAATGTGATCAGAAAATATTGATGATATTAAAATGTGATGTACAAGGATGACCACGAAAAGGCCTTTGGATTTACAGTTTAGCAGGGCACTAGTGGCCAAAAAAGGTGTCATTTACAGAGCTCTTTAGCATTTCCTGAGCCTTAGAAATCAGCTAATAAGTAGTAGTTGCTGTTGGTTATTAGCTGGGCCCTGGCCTCACACTTGGGAGATCTGCAACCCATAAATGCCTCTAATACTTAAGCAGTCATCTTCTAGAAAACATGTTGTGCCTTACCCTATTATATCACCCTTTTAAACTGTATGTTAAAGTTGAGTGTTTTTCTAGGTAGGCTTAGAATATCAAGGTGTCTAGAATTTCAGCAAATAAGGTAGTATCTGTTAAACTACATAGGACATAAAAGTTGGGCTTCCCTGGTGGTTCATTGGTTGAGAGTCCACCTGCCCATGCAGGGGACACGGGTTCGTGCCCCGGTCCGGGAAGATCCCACGTGCCGCGGAGCGGCTGGGCCCGTGAACCATGGCCACTGAGCCTGCGCGTCCGGAACCTGTGCTGCACAACGGGAGAGGCCACAACAGTGAGAGGCCCGCGTACTGCAAAAAAAAAAAAAAGTCAAGAAAAATAAGGTACATTTTTTTCTATCAAAAAAGATTATATACAACCACACTTAGAGAAAACATTAATTTTGTATGCAATGCCAGATGTAATAGAAATCAATAAAAAGCTGCAAAACTGAAGGGGGAACACAAACCTTAACAGAACGTCAGCATTTTCTATAGATTGAATCATATTTTAAATCTCATAAAATACATAAATTTATATATCCAAATCTAAATCTTGTGTATCAGATCATCATAAAGAGATCACACTTTTCTTCAAGTGAAGAAAGAATACTGGCATGTTGGAGAAACCTGGGAATTGTAAATCAGGCCCAAATAATCCTATAAGTGATAAAGGAGTTAATGAAAATAGGAAACTTTGTCATCCGTGAAAGTTACTAACATATTGGAAAGTATTGAACCCCATAAATAGTATCACTTATGATTGAAACCAAATCTTATTCAATTGAGTATCCCAATGGCCTAGTACAGTAGAAAATAAATGATGTTTAAAGGGAGAAAAACCCCACAAGCAAGTTATTTTATGAAGTTTTTATGCTGCTTGATAAAAATTCGGATTTAAATTCCAAATTAACCATGGTACAGCTGAAATAGTTCAAAATAACAGCAGTTTTCCTTCCTCTTGTTTTACAGTTGGGTGTATTCAGTAACAATTTGATGAATTAAAATTGCTTCTTGTTAGTTTTGATCTGGAAATAAAAGAAAATCACGTGAGCCATGTATGGAAATTTAAAACTTATATTTAGCCTAAATGCTAATGGGTAATTAAATGTTCATATTCTCTTTTATTGTTTTTTTTTAATTTTTATTGGATTTAAATTTTATTGATTTAAAATGTTGTGTTAGATTCAGGTATACAGAAAAGTGAATCCGTTTTACATATACATATATCCACTCTTTTTCTAGATTCTTTTCCCATATAGGCCATTACAGAGTATTGGGTACAGTTCCTTGTGCTGTAGGTTCTTATTAGTTATCTGTTTATATAGAGTAGTGTGTATATGTCAATCCCAATCTCCCAATTTATCCTTCCCCCCTTATCTGCTAACCATAAGTTTGTTTTCTGCATGTGTGACTCTACTTCTGTTTCGTAAATAAGTTCATTTGTACTGTTTTTTTAGATTACACATATAAGTGATATCACATGATATTTGTCTTTCTGTGTCTGTCTTACTTCACTCAGTATGACAATCTCTAGGTCCATCCGTGTTGCTACAAATGGAATTATTTCCTTCCTTTTTTATGGCTGAGTAGTATTCCATTTTATATATGTACCACATCTTCTTTATCCATTCCTCTGTCGACAGACATTTAGGTTGCTTCCATGTCTTGGCTATTGTAAACAATGCTGCAGTGAACATTGGGGTGCATGTCCTTTTGGACCATGTTTTTCTCCAGATATATACCAGGAGTAGGCTTGCAGGGTCATATGGTAGCTCTATTTTTAGTTTTTTAAGGAAACTCCATACTGTTCTCCATAGTGGCTGTACGAATTTACATTCCCACCAACACTGTAGGAGGGTTTCCTTTTCTCCACACCCTCTCCAGCATTTATTATTTGTAAATTTTTTAATGATGGCCATTCTGACCAGTGTGAGGTGATATACTTCACTGTAGTTTTGATTTGAATTTCTCTAATAATTAGTGATGTTGACCATCTTTTCATGTGCTTTTTGGCCATCTGTATGTCTTCTTTGGAGAAATGTCTATTTAGATCTTCTGCCCATTTTTTGATTGGATTGTTTGTTTCTTTGATATTGAGCTGCACGAGCTTTTTGTATATTTTGGAGATTAATCCCTTTTTGGTTGCTTTGTTTGCAAATATTTTCTCTCATTCTGAGGGTTGTCTTTTTGTTTTGTTTATGGTTTCCTTTGCTGTGGAAAAAGAAATTAGATCCATTTTTTAATTTTTAATTAGATCCATTTTTTAATTTTTTTATTTTTCATTAGATTCATTTTTTATTTTTTTAATTAGATCCATTTTTTAATTTTTGTTTTTATTTTCATTACTCTAGGAGATGGATCAATAGAGATCTTGCTGCGATTTATGTCAAAGAGTGTTCTGCCTATGTTTTCCTTTAAAAGTTTCATAGTGTCTGGCCTTACATTTAGGTCTTTAATCCATTTTGAGTTTTTTTTTGTGAATGGTGTAAGGGAGTATTCTAATTTCATTTTTTTACATGTAGGTGTCCAGATTTCCCGACACCACTTATTGAAGAAACTGTCTTTTCTCCGTTGTATATTCTTGCCTCTTTTGTCATAGATTAGGTGACCATAGGTGCATGGGTTTATATCTGGGGTTTCTGTCCTGTTCCATTGATCTATATTTCTGTTTTTGTGCCAGTACCACACTGTTTTGGTGACTGTAGCTTTGTAGTATATAATCTGAAGTCAGGGAGCCTGATTCCTCCAGCTCCATTTTTCTTTCTCAAGATTGCTGTGGCTGTTTGGTGTCTTTTGTGTTTCCATACAAATTGTAAAAATTTTTGTTCTAATTCTGTGAAAAGTGATATTGGTAACTTGATAGACATTGCATTGAATCTGTAGATTGCTTTGGGTAGTACAGTCATTTTCACAATATTCAATCCTCCAATCCAAGAACATGGTATATCTCTCCATCTGTTTGTGTCATCTTTTACTTCTTTCATTGGTACCTTATAGTTTTCTGAGTACAGGTCTTTTGCCTCCTAAGTAGGTTTATTCCTAGGTACTTTATTCTTTTTAATGCGATGGTAAATGGGATTGCTTCCTTAATTTCTCTTTCTGATCTTTTATTGTTAGTCTATAGGAATGGAACATATCCTGCAACTTTACCAGATTCGTTAATTAGCTCTAGCAGTTTTCTGGTAGCATCTTTAGGATTCTCTATGCATATTATCATCTCATCTGCCAACAGTGACAGTTTTACTTCTTCTTTTCCAATTTGTATTTCTTTTTCTTCTCTGATTGCCATGGCTAGGACTTCCAAAATTATGTTGAATAATAGTGGTTAGAGTGGACATCCTTGTCTTCTTCCTGACCTTAGTGGAAGTGCTTTCAGTTTTTCACCATTGAGAATGATGTTTGCTGTTGATTTGTCATATATGGCCTTTATTATGTTGAGGTAGGTTCCCTCTGTGCCCACTTTCTGGAGAGGTTTTATCATAAATGGGTGTTGAATTTTGTCAAAAGCTTTTTCATCATCTATTGAGATGATCATATGGTTCTTATTGTTTAATTTGTTAACATGGTGTATCATATTGATTGATTTGTGTATATTGAGGAATGCTTGCATCCCTGGGATAAAATCCCACTTTATCATGGTGTATGATCCTTTTAATATGTTTTTGGATTCTGTTTGCTAGTATATCCTTGAGGATATTTGCGTCTATGTACATCAGTGATACTGGTCTGTAATTTTCTTTTTTTGTTATATCTTTTTCTGGTTTTGGTATCATGGTGATTGTGGATTCGTAGAATAAGCTTGGGAGTATTCCTTCCTCTGCAATTTTCTGGAAGAGTTTGAGAAGGATAGGTGTTAACTCTTCTCTAAATGTTTGATAGAATTCATCTGTGAAGCCATCTAGTCCTGGACTTTTGTTTGTTAGAAGATTTTTAATTGCAGTTTCAATTTCAGTACTTCTGATTGGTCTGTTTATATTTTCTATTTCTTCCTGGTTCGGTCTTGGAAGGTTATACCTTTTAAGAATTTGTCCATTTCTTGGAGGTTGTCCATTTTATTTGCATACAGTTGCTTGTAGTAGTCTCTTATGATCCTTTGTATTTCTGTGATGTCAATTGTTTTTTCTCCTTTTTCATTTCTTATTTTATTGATTTGAATCCTCTCCCTTTTTTTCTTGATGAGTCTGGCTAAAGGTTTATCAATTTTGTTTCTCTTCTCAAAGAACCAGCTTTTAGTTTCATTGATTTTTGTTCATTTTCTTCATTTCTATTTCTTTTATTTCTGCTCTGATTTTTATGGTTTCTTTCCATCTACTAACTTTGGGTTTGTTTTGTTCTCCTTTCTCTAGTTGCTTTAGGTGTAAGCTTAAGTTGTTTATTTGAGATTTTTCTTGTTTCTTGAGGCAAGATTATATTGCTTTAAACATCGCTATTAGAACTGCTTTTGCTGCATCCATAGCTTTTGGATCATCATGTTTTTGTTGTCATTTGTCTGTAGGTTTGTTTTTTATTTCTTCTTTGATTTCTTCAATGAACCATTGGTTATTTATTTATTTATATTGTTTAAACTCCGTGTGTTCGTGATTTTTAGTTTTTTTCCTGTAATTGATTTCTAATCCAGTAGTGTGGTCAGAAAAGATGCTTGATATGATTTCAATTTTCTTAAATTTACCGAGGCTTTATTTGTGACCCAAGATGTGATCTATCTTGAAGAATGTTCTGTGTGCACTTGAGAAGAAAGTGTATTCTGCTGCTTTTGGATGGAATGTCCTATAACTATCAATTAAGTCTATCTGGTCTAATGTGTCATTTAAGGCTTGTGTTTCCTTATTAATTTTCTGTCTGGATCTGTCCATTGGTGTAAATGGGGTGTGAAAGTACCCCACTCACATTCTCTTATATGTAAGTATTTTAAAGATCAAATACCTTCAAATAGACCGATCATTATATTACAAAAGAGGCTGTATAGGGGAGAGTTCTAAGTATTATGCTTTCTGGGCTTGGTCTCATTTTTTTGAGTCATTTAAGACTGCTTTTCATTCCAAAGACTTAATAGTGGACTTTTGTTTGTTCGTTTGTTTCCTATAGTTGAAAATTGGCTGTTCTCTTGTTAAGTAGCCTTATTTATTTTTTCATTAAAAGGGACACTGAATTCCAGTTGACATTAGTCAATAAGATAAAATTTTTCAGATAGTCTCTCTTAAATGTACTAATATAGCACCTTCATCACCAGTCAGAAATTATTAAGTAAATATAAATACAAAATACTTTAATATATGGAATATGGACAACTGGATGTAAGTGCTGGATTCAAGGAATTTGAAATATGATACTTTGAAATATAATTCATAAAATACCATGAATTTTATGGTACAGACATATCAGTTCAAATAGTTTATTCTATTCTTTAAAATTGTAGAGTGATCAGTTTTTCTCCCATTCAGTTTTCTTCCTCTTTTGTACTGGAAGATGTACAAGATGTTCATTAACCTATTCAAGAAATACTTGTTTTCAGCGCCTACTATTTAGACTATTCTGGATGCTTGGCATGTAGCCATGAATGAAGCATACAAGAACCTTGCTCTCATGGAGTTTAAACTCTGTTGAGGAAGGGAAAACAACAAGAAGTAAATTCGTGAGGTATTTTTAGAAAGTGTTAAGAGCTTTGAGCAGATAGAAGTACAAAGAGGAAGTGCGAAGGCCTATTTTCTGTAGCTGATTGGAGGTCATATTTCACCTTCGAGTTGAATGAAGTCACAGGAAAATCTTGGAAGACTGTTTCAAGCAGAGATAACACCTAAATGAATGTTCAAAGTACAAAAAGAAGGATGGCACTTGGCCAAGTCTTCAGGGACTTGAGAACCAAGGTAAGGAATTTGGGGGTTTTTCTAGATATAATTGGGAGCTTTAAGGAGACTTAAGGGGATATGTAATTAATCCCACAATATTTTGGACCTATTAAGTTTGAGATATCTATTGGACACTAAAATGTTATACAAGTGCAAGATACAAAGTCTGAAGAGACATAGAGTTGGATATCAGCATATCCTTGTTTAAATACCTTTTAGAAAATGGATAATGGATAAATAAAGGAGTACCTGCTCAAAGTATCCCACCTTTCTTCCTAACACTACAAATGTAAATTATTCCAGCCAGGCACTGTCCCCCTAAGGGCTTTTTCTTCTGCATGGAATGCTCTTACTCCAGATATTCCCATGGCTCACTCCCTCACTACCTTATAGTCTTGCTAAAATGTCATCTTCTCCAAGAGGCCCTCCTTGACCACTCTATTTAAAATTGTAACCCTTGCCCCCAGCACTCCTGGCCCCTTTCCCTCTTTACTTTTCTCCGTAGCATATGTCACTATCCGATATACGGTGTTTTTACTCATGTACTCCATTGGTGTGTTTTCTTCACTGCTGTATCTCATGCCTTGAAGCAGTGCCAGTCACATTGTAAATAATAAATAATTTTGAATGAATAATTTAATTTAAAAATATATTAATTGATTAAACCAATTGGTTTTTAAGAATTGAGCCCAGATTTAGGACATGTCTTAAATATCTTCAGCCATTATCCTAAACCCAAGCTTCTTAGTGTTATTCACATGATGAGAACTGATCTAACATTACTTTTGCCCATTTTGATTAAAGTTTAGTGATTGAACTAAAAATTGTTCTTAATCTCTAAAATAGATGGATGCTGATTTCAGTAGGAGACATCCTAGGTCCTTATAAATTTTAATTGTTAGTTTTCATATTTCCATTTTTCTAATTCCTGAATTCTGACAACATACGTTATCTATAGAATTTATATTATTTAACATTTAAACAGACCATTGTATTTGCACAGATTCTAAATATCCTTTTGGATCTTTCTAGTGTCAGTTTGTACTGAAAGATCAAAGAAAGAGCAACCAATTTAAATAGTTCTTTCTAACCTGGCAGGCTGACCTGCCCCTGTGCCACCAAAGAAAGACCATACTATTCTAAATTTGGGGTGAAACCGAAATATTTTATATGCACACATTGCCATAATTCACGGGAAGTGAGTAGACAGTCTTAGAATATTCTTCTAATATATGTCTAGTTTGTTAGTATTTTCTTTCCATTCCATGTCACTTTGGCGATCACACTGCAACGGTTGCCATAGCAAAAGTGATTAGTCCCTGAGTTTTACTTCTAGCAAAGACTGTGAGGCATCTCTTTTGGTGAGTCACAGATGCCAGATGTGATTTTGATAAATATCTTGAATGCTTTTTGATGGGAAATGGTAATTTATATACAAATTATAAAATTGCTACTTCAGAGTCTTGATTTTATACATACTCAGCATTTAAAGACTATCAGGCTGTACAACTTTTGTTTAAGATTACAAATATGAGGAAAAACTAGGATCCTAAATCCATGAAGTCTTTATGTATAAGTTTGTATATGGTAGAGTATTGCCTTTCTAGGTAAGAGGGTTTTTTTAGTACAGCTATTTCTCTGACTTACTGTATTCTCAAGGCTACATTGTTCTTTTAATTTTTTTTGAGGTGCATGGTATTATGAGTATATAATTATTTCTTTAAATATTAAATTTAAAGTACTTAAAGAGTTTATAGGATAATGTTATATTTTACATTATCACATTGCTGTTTTGTAATTGAACAGGTGATATTTTTAATACTTTATCTAATACAACCTGCAGCTAATTGGGACACTTGTCTCTCTAAGCCTGCCCTAATTAATAGAATGGATCTATGATAACTGGAGCAATCCATGTAACTGACCTGTGAACTTCACCATACATTTATCTCTTTGTTGGTTGATTGCCACAGTACTAGGAAAGTGATTATTGCAGGATCTTGCCTATTCTTAGACCTTCCAGTTACATGCAGCCTGGGAAAGACTAAAAGACAGTGAAATTTATTCCTCTCTACTATATTATACCTGAGGGGAATTCCCTGCTATCAGTCAGAGCAGTATTAGAATAATATACTCTCAAAGCCTGAGAATAATTTATGAAAATCCCCTTTCTAAATGTCCTACACCATTTTCAAGTAACTCAGGCTTCCATTTAAACCCCATTTTCTTTGCAGCTCTGCATTTTCATTCAGTTTAAATGCCCCATCCATTGTTAAGCAAAAGCAGAGGTGTGCTTCTGGATATAGGTATGTATACAGCTCTCTGTGCTTATCCTTCACCCACTATGGGTTGGGCAGATAGATAGGTAGTGGGTGGATGGATGAAAGTACCCTTTGCTATATCCCTTGTCCACAACAATCCATTCCCTTAGCGGCTCTCACAAAGCAATTCCATTTTCCTGTTCTGTTCCACATTACCAAGTCAGTACCCTTTTATTCTCTGTTACACCTTGAGACAAACGGACATTATCTGTACCTAACCTGCCCCTGCCTATCATTATACCCCAAATAACTAATGTATTCTTAATTTAGTCAATAGAAAAGTTTCAAAGTTTTGTAATCAGTGACAAAGGATTTAAGAGTTTAAGGATTTAGAAGTTTGGTATTTTTCTTTTTTTGTTTATTTTATTTTATTGTTATTATTATCATTGTTTTGGCTCTATTGGGTCTTTGTTGCTGCGCGCGGGCTTTATCTAGTTGAGGCAAACAGGAGCTACTCTTCGTTGCGGTACACGGGCTTCTCATTGCGGTGGCTTCTCTTGTTGCAGGGCACGGGCTGTAGGCGCATGGGCTTCAGTAAGTTGCAGCATGCAGGCTCAGTAGTTGCGGCACGTGGGCTCTAGGGTGCTCAGGCTTTCAGTAGTTGTGGCACACAGGCTCAGTAGTTGTGACTTGCGGTCTCTAGAGCACAAGCACAGTAGTTGTGGTGCATGGGCTTAGTTGCTCCACAGCATGTGGGATCTTCGAAGACCAGGGATCGAACCCGTGTCCCCTGCATTGGCAGGCAGATTCTTAACCACTGCACCACCAGGGAAGTCCAGGAGTTTGGTATTTTTCAAATATTTGTTTATTTCTTTTTCATAATACTTAACTGTTCTTACTATTTGGCAGGAACTCTTTTACAGAATGTGTTTTACATTTATCTCAGTTAATCCTCCCAAACCTCTCTGAGGTGAGCAGTATTATTTATCCTCGTTATACAGATGTGGTAACAGGGGTTCAGATGTTAAGAAACTTGCCCAGGGGCACAAAACTAAGAAGTAGTAGAGCTAGGAAGTGATCCTTGGCTCTGTCTCACAAGCTGTGAGACACCCCTTCTTCTGCATTAGTTCTTAAACTGTTTGAGCATCCCTTAATGGTCTCCAACCGTGACTTCCTGGTCAGCATTGTTTTGGTTTTTTGAAACCAAATAATATGTTGATGGTGAATCTTTTCTTTCTGCTCCCTGCATTTTATGATGGCGTTTCCCTAATTGTTTTTAGAATTTGTATACTATCTGACCATTTTCTAATTCATTATCCATGTCAAAAATTTGATTATATATATCAATAATTCTAGAATATATAATGCTTATGGATTCCAGAAAAAATCAAAACCAAGCATTGGTCATTTCGATACAAAATTCACTATATAATAATATCTCTTGCGTTAAGACAGCTTTTCAGAAAAGCTCTTTATCAAGTAAAAAAAAATTATAGTTTTTATTAGGATGAAGTCATTCTATTGTAAAGTTTCTGAATACTTTGGGAGGTCATTTCCTAGGAATAAGCTCCTTGATTTCTCTTTGATTTTGATTTTTCCCCTTACTCCAGATGTTTACCGTTTTGCAGCCACATATCTGTATTTTTCAGTCAGTTTTTAAAACTCTAACTTCTAAATTGTGACTCATCATTTGAGACCAGGATCTCTCTAAATTTATTTAAACACATTTTTTCTTAAACATTCATTAATAAATGTATAAAAATTCTTTATGTCCTCTCCTAGTTCATATTTTTTAAATCAAGATTTTTTTTTGCCTCATGCAGATGATTTCTATTGTCCTTTGAAGTAGTAGAAAGATCTGCTTATATCTGGCATGGGTTAAGGATGTCAGTTAAGTCTCCTACATCTCATATTTCTTATAATCTTTTCAAAATAAGCTGCCAGTTTTAAAAGTGGAATCTTTCATGATGAAATGTTAAGGCAGCAGAGAAAAGGAATTTAATAGATGGTTAAAAAACAACAACACTGTTTGAAATCAATCACCAACTCAATAAAAGTAGTTGAGGGCTTATAGAGTAAGTATATTTTTTATTTTAAATCTATTACAAATCCCTATAGCAGTTAGTACTGTTTTGCTATTAAAGATTTGTCATAGGCTTTAGATCCACATAGACCTAGATTCAAATTTCAGTTCTGGGTAAGTCATTCAAACTCTTTATCCATCTATTTCCTCATATACAATATGAAGTTATAACGAGGTCATCGTAAACATAAAATGGTATTGTAGGTGCTTTAGTGCCTTCACATTACATGCTGAATAAATGTGAGCTGCAATAATAATAACAATATTTTAGACCATTTACTTATAGTTTAATATCCTCTTTATTCAATACATTCTTCAAAAGATAAAAGAGAGAGGAGTTCAGAATCCTCCTTTAAAGTTTCTTCTTTCCCCTCTGCTGCTCCCAGAACATCTACCTAAAATTCTTCTTCCTCTGCACTGCCTTGTACTCCTCAAACCACCAAAACCCATGGAGTCTTAACCTCATTCATATCTCTTTAAACTGTCCTTTCTCAGGGGCTTCCCTGGTGGCGCAGTAGTTGAGAATCTGCCTGCCGATGCAGGGGACATGGGTTCGAGCCCTGGTCTGGGAAGATTCCACGTGCCGCGGAGCAACTGGGCCCGTGAGCCACAGTTACTGAGCCTGCGCGTCTGGAGCCTGTGCTCCGCAACAAGAGAGGACGCGATAGTGAGAGGCCCGCGCACCGCAATGAAGAGTGGCCCCCGCTTGCCACAACTAGAGAAAGCCCTCGCCCAGAAACGAAGACCCAGCGCAGCCATAAATAAATAAAATTTAAACTGTCCTTTCCCAGGGTTGCTTCTTTAACTTCTCTCTTCCCTAGCTTACTGAGAGATTACTGACCTTCTGACTATTCATATGCCTCTCCAAACCATTCTTCACTCCGTAGTGCTGCTTCTACACAAAATGAATCTGCAATACTAAAATCCTTTAATAGCTGTCCTTATGGTAAGGTCCAGTCTTTGCTGTGGTACACAGGCCCTTTTAGATCTGGCCTCTTTTTGCTTATCTATAACAGGACTTCACAGACACACTGATCTATGTACAGTTCTCTAAATATATCATACTCCTTTTTTTGTTTCACTTCCAGGCCCTAGTATGTGAGATTCCCTTTGCCTAGAATCCCCTTCCACCTCTTTTCACCCACCTAATGCATAATCATCTTTCAGGTTTTAATTAATAGTTATTTTTAAAACATTAATCACAGTACCTCATGCATAGTAGTCTCCCTGAAAGTGTTTACCGGATGGATAAATAAACTGTTTATATGATTGATTAGATGATTATGTCAGATGGAGTGTCAAGTTAGAGTGACTTGCTCCTGCTGCACCTACTGTATTTTAGCATTTGCCATACTCTGGTGCAACTATATATTTTTTTTACTTCTATTTCCCTCCTTACCTAGGGGTTCCTTGGAGACGGAGAGCATGATGTTCCATATTTATATTTCAGTGTCTAGAATATTGGTTAGCACATAGTAAGTGCTTGATAAATGTTTAATGAATAATTCCTTTGAAAGGAGTCTGCTTAAATACTTTAAAATTTTTAACAATTTTATCAAGGTATAATTTGCATAATGAAAGGCTCCTGTTTTAAGAGTAGAGTGCAAACTTTAATAGACTGTGATAGTTGTGTAACCATGACCACAGTCCCAGTTTTAGAATACTCTCATTAACCCACAAAGTTCCCTCATGCCCATGTGTATTCTCCTAGACAACCCTGCACCACACAACCACTAATAGGCTTTTTTTTTAATTGTGGTAAAATCTATATAAACATACAATTTGCCACATTAACCAGTTTTAAATGTACAGTTCAGTTGTATAAATTACATTCACACTGTTGTGGCGCCATCTCCACTATTTATTTGCAAAACTTTTGATAACCCCAAACAGAAACCCTGTAATTATTAAGCAGTTATTCCTCATTCCTCCCTCCCCCCAGCCCTTGATAACCTCTAATCTTCTTTCTGTCTCAATGAATATGCATATTCTAGATACTTCCTGTAAATGGAGTCATACAATATTTGTCCCTTTGTGTCTCGTTTATTTCGCTTAGCGTAATGTTTTCAAGGTTCATCCAGGTTCTAGCAGGTATCAAAATAAACTAATTTCCTTTTTGATTATCCATTCATCTGTTGATAAACTCTAGTTTTTTTCACCTTTTAGCTATCCTGAATAATGCCAAAATGAAGATTGGCATACAAGTATCTGTTTTGAGTCCCTGCTTTCCATTCTTTTAAGTGTATACCTGAAACTGAAATTGCTGGGTCAACTTTTTGGGGAACCATAAACTTTTCCATAGCAGCAGCACCGTTTTACATTCCTATCAGCAATGCACAGAGGTTCCAATTTCTCCACATCATCACCAACATTTATTTTTCTTTTTTTATCATTATTATTATTACTATTACTACCTTCCTAGATTATGTGAGGTAGTATTTCATTGTGATTTTCATTGGCATTTCTCTAATGACTAATGATGTTGAGCATTTTGTCATGTGCTTTTAGGCCATTTGAATACCTTCTTTGGAGAAATGTCTCTTCAAGTCCTTTACTCATTTTTTAATTGGGCTGTCTCTCTCTTTATTGTTGAATTGTTGGAGTTCATTATGTATTCTGGATGTTAAATACTTGACATGGATATTTAAACATGTATATTTAAATATATATGATTTACAAATATTTTCTCCCATTCTGTAGGTTGACTTTTCACTTCTTGATAATGTCTTTTGATGCATAAGATATTTTAATTTTGATAAAGTCCAATTTGCCTGTTTTTTCTTTGCTTCCTTCTGTTTTTATTTTTATATGTAAAAATCTGTTACCAAATCCAAAGTCATAAAGGTTTTCCCTTATGTTTTCTACTAAGAGTTTTATAATTTTAGCTCTTATATTTATTTTTTTTTAAGAATCATCTACTTTATATTCATTTTTCCACTTTGGTAAACAATATATGAGGCACAAACTAACAAATATAGAGAGTTCAACAACATGGGATACCTTCTGTGACCATGAAAAAGATGTCACTTTTTGAAATGTTAGTGTAGTTAACTCTTTTTCACCGTACCTCTTATTACCAAATACAAAGGAGTCTTAAAATTGAATGCTACCCAATATTACAGAAAAAACTGTCTCATAACTTAAAGGAATCTTTTAGAAGTTTAATAGTTGGTCCTTCTATCTATAGAGAGAAGCAATTTTAAATAGTAAAGTTACAAAAAAGAAACACCAAATTGATAAACTTTTTAGACCATGAGTGAAGAAAAGGTTAAAATCTTCTTCCATTTTTATGGTCAGAAAGCCTTTTCTCTATATCACGTAGGGAAATTTAACTCATTGTTCATTAACTTGTTATTTTCTCTTTAGGGATACGTTGTAAATTCCAACACAAATAAGGCAGGAACTATTAACTTTTACTTTTCTTACTTGCTTTAAAACATCTCAAAATAATGATGACCTTGAGGTTTGTATGGATAGATTTTTAACAAATGCAAGCTCTCCCTCATACATTACTTTATTCAGTTCTAACTAAAACTCAGGAGTAGCTACAGTGGTGTTCTAGAGCCAGCCTGTCCCAGCTCCTGAGAGCTGATTGCTAAATTTTCAGAAATAAGCTTAATAGGATTAAATATTAAGTTATATAACTTATAATCACATAAATTATATTTGAAACAAAGGTAATAAAAACTTGACTCATATCCTAATTACTTTACCACAAATTCTATAAATCAGAGATCTTCTTCCACTACTAAGTAGCTATTATTAGCCTAACTTTAATTCTTTTTAATTTTATATTATAATATAGTTGATTAACAATGTTTTCTTAGTTTCAGGTGTACAGCAGATTGATTCAGTTACACATATACATGTGTCTATTCTTTTTCAAATAATTTTCCCATTTAGGTTATTATAGAATATTGAGCAGAGTTCCGTGTGCTATAGAGCAGGTCCTTGTTGGTTATCTGTTTTAAATATAGCACTGTGTTCATGTCAATCCCAAACTCCCAATCTGTCCCTCCTCCCCACCCTTCCCTCCGGTAACCATAAGTTTGTTCTCTACGTCTGTGAGTCTGCTTCTGTTTTGTAAATAAGTTCATTTACATCTTTTTTTTTTTTTTTTTTTAGATTCTGCATGTACATGATATCATATGATATTTGTCTTTCTCTGTCTGACTTACTTCACTCAGTATGATAATCTCCAGGTCCATCCATGTTGCCACAAATGGCATTATTTCATTCTTTTTAATGGCTGAGTAATACTCCATTATATATGTACCACATCTTTTTTATCCATTCCTCTGTTGATGGACATTTAGGTTTCTTCCATGTCTTGGCTATTGTAAACAGCGCTGCAGTGAACTTTGGGATGCATGTATACTTTCAAACCATGTTTTTCTCCGGATACATGCCCACGCGTGGGATTGCTGGATCATATGGTAGCTCGAATTTTAGTTTTTTAAGGAACGTTCATACTGTTCTCCATAGTGGCTATACCAATTTACATTCCCACCAACAGTGTGGGAGGGTTCCCTTTTCTCCATACCCTGTCCAACATTTATTGTTTGTAGATTTTTTTTGTTAATGGCCATTCTGACTGGTGTGAGGTAGTATCTCATTGTAGTTTTGATTTGCATTTCTCTAATAATTAGCGATTTTGAGCATCTTTTCATGTGCCTCTTGGCCATCTGTATGTCTTGTTTGATGTCTACTTAACTCTTGTGCCCATTTTTTATTGGGTTGTTTGCTTTTTGATATTGAGCCACGTGAGCTGTTTGTAAATTTTGGAGATTAATCCCTTGTTGATCGCAAATATTTTCTCCCATTCTGTGGGTTGTCTTTTCATTTTGTTTGTGGTTTCCTTTGCTGTGCTGAAGCTTTTCAGTTTAATTAGGTCCCAATTATTTATTTTTGTTTTTATTTCCATTACCCTATGAGACAGATCAAAAAATACATTGCTGCAACTTCTGTGAAAGAGGGTTCTGCCTGTGTTTTCCTCTAAGAATTTTATAGTATCTGGTCTTTAAATGGACTTTAAATGGTCTTTAAAATGGACTTTAATCCATTTTGAGTTTATTTTTGTGTATGGTGTTAAAGAATATTCTAATTATATTCTTTCACATGTAGCTGTCCAGTTTTCCAGAACCATCTACTGAAGAGACTGTCTTTCCCCCACTGTATCGTTTTGCCTCCTTTCTCATACATTAATTGACCATGGTTGTGTAGGTTTATTTCTGGGGTTTCTGTCCTGTTCCACTGATATACATTTCTGTTTTTGTGCCAGTACCTTTACTGTTTTGATGACTGTAGCTTTGTTGTATAGTCTGAACACAAGGAGCATGATTCCTCCAGCTCCATTTTTCTTTCCCAAGATTACTTTGGCTATTCAGGGTCTTTTGTGTCTCCACACATATTTTAAGATTTTTTATTCTAGTTCTATGAAAAATGGCATTGGTAATTTGATAGAGATTGCATTGAATATATAGACTGCCTTGGGTAGTATAGTCATTTTAACAATGTTGATTCTTCCAATCCAAGAACATGGTGGATCTGTCCATCTGTTTGTCATGTTCAGTTTCTTTCATCAGCGTCTTATAGTTTTCAGAGTATAGGTCCTTTGTCTCCTTAGGTAGGTTTATTCCTAGGTTTTTTGGGGTTTTTTTTTTGTGATGGGAAATAAGATTGTTTCTTTAATTCCTCTTTCTGACCTTTCATTGCTAGTATATAGAAATGCAACAGATTTATGTATATTAATTTTATATCCTGCAACTTTATCAAATTCATTGATGAACTCTAGTAGTTTTCTGGTAGCATCTTTAGGATTTTCTGTGTATAGTACCATGTCATCTGCAAACAGTGACAGTTTTATATTATTCTTCTTTTCCAATTTGGATTCCTTTTATTTCTTTTTTTTCTCTGATTGCCATGGCTAGGCCTTACAAAACTATATTGAATAAAAGTGGTGACAGTGGACATCCTTGTCTTGTTCCTGATCTTAGAGGAAATGCTTTCAGCTTTTCACTGTTGAGTTTGAGGTTTGCTGTAGGTTTGTCATATATGGCCTTTATTATGTTGAGGTAGGTTCCCTCTATGCCCACTTTCTGAAGAGTTTTTATCACAAATGGGTGTTGAATTTTGTCAGAAGCTTTTTCTGCCTCTGTTGAGATGTTATTATGATTTTTATTCTTCACTTTGTTAATATGGTGTATAACATTGATTGATTTGCCTATATTTAATAATCCTTGCATCCCTGAGGTAAATCCCACTTGATCATGGTATATGATCCTTTTCATGTACTGTTGGATTCTGTTTGCTAGTATTTTTTTGAGGATTTTTTCATCAGTGTTCATCAGTGATATTGGCTTGTAATTTTCTTTTTTTGTGATGTCTTTCTCTAGTTTTGGTATCATGATGGTGGTCGCCTCATACAATGAGTTTGGGAGTGTTCCTTCCTCTGCAATTTTTTGGAAGAGTTTGAGAAGGATAGGTGTTAAGTCTTCTCTAAATGTTTGATAGGATTTGTCTGTGAAGCCATCTGGTCCTGGACTTTTGCTTGTTGGGAGTTTTTTAATCACAGTTTCAGTTTCAGTACCTGTGATTGGTCTGTTCATGTTTTGTGTTTCTTCCTGGTTCAGTCTTGGGAGAATGTACCTTTCTAAGAATTTGTCCATTTCTTCAAGGTTGTCCATTTTATTGGCATATAGTCTCTTATGCTCCTTTGTATCTCTGTGGTGTCCGTTGTAACTTCTCCTTATTCATTTCTAATTTTATTGGTTTGAGTCCTCTCCCTTTTTTTCTTGATGAGTCTGGCTAAAATTTTATCAATTTTGTTTATCTTTTCAAAGAACCAACTTTTAGTTTCATTGATCTTTTCTATTGTTTTCTTCATTTCTATTTCATTTATTTCCGCTCTGATCTTTATGATTTCTTTCGTTTTGCTAGCTTTGGATTTTGTTCTTGTTTCTCTAGTTGCTTTAGGTGTAAAGTTAGGTTGTTTATTTGTGATTTTTCTTGTTTCCTGAGGTAAGATTGTATTCTTATGAAGTTCCCTCTTAGAACTGCTTTTGCTACATCCCATAGGTTTTGTATCTTTGTGCTTTCGTTTTCACTTGTCTCGAGATATTTTTTTATTTCCTGTCTGATTTCTTGAGTGATGCATTGGTTGTTTAGTAGCATATTGTTTAACTTCCACGTGTTTGTGTTTTTTTACAATTTTTTTCTTGTAGTTGATTTCTAATCTCATAGCTTTGAGGTCAAGAAAGATGCTTGATATGATTTCAGTTTCTTAAATTTACCAAGGCTCACTTTGTGGCTCAGCATGTGATAAATCCTGGAGAATGTTCCATGTGCACTTGACAAGAATGTGTATTCTGCTACTTTTGGATGGAATGCTCTATAAATATCTATTAAGTCCATCTGCTCTAATGTGTCATTTAAGGCCCGTGTTTCCTTATTCATTTTCTGTCTGGATTATCTGTCCATTGATTAAAGTGGGGTGTTATATTACCTTACTATTACTGTGTTACTGTCAATTTCTCCTTTTATCTGTTAGTATTTGCCTTATGTATTGAGGTGTTCCTATGTTGGGTGCATAAATATTTACAATTGTTATATCTTCTTCAAGGATTGATCCCTTGATCATTATGTAGTGTCCTTCTTTGTCTCTTGTAGCAGTCTTTATTTTAACATCCATTTTGTCTGATATGAGTATTGCTACTCCATCTTCCTTTTGATTTCCATTACCATGGAATACCTTTTTTGCATCCCCTCAATTTCAGTCTGTCTCTATCCCTAGATCTGATATGGGTCTCTTATAGACAGTATGTCTCCAGGTCTTGTTTTGTATCCATTCAGCCAGTCTATGTCTTTTGGTTGAAGAATTTAACTCATTTACATTTAAGGTAATAATCAATATGTATGTTCCTGTTATCATTTTCTTAATTGTTTTGGATTTGTTCTTTTATGTCTTTTTTCTTCCCCTTCCTCCTTTGTTCTCTTCTCTTGGGATTTGATGACTAACTTTATTTAGTGTTGTGTTTGGATTCCTTTCTCTCTTTGTTTGTATCTATTGTAGATTTTCAGTTTGCATTTACCAAGAGATTTTGATATAGCAGTCTATATATAAACAAGATTGTTTTAAATTGCTAGTCTTTTAATTTCAAATGCATTTCCAACATCGTGCATTTGTGCTCTCCTCATAGTTGCTGGTTTTGGTATCATATTTGTATGTAGATGATTCCTGCCTTTACTTTATATTTGCCTCTTTACACAGTGCTCTCTTCCATTCCTAATTTTCTTGTTTCTAGTAGTAACCTTTTGTTTTCCACTTAGAGAATTAATTTTAGCATTTGTTGCAGAGCTTGTCTGGTGGTGCTGAATTCTCTTAGCTTTTGCTTGTCTGCAAATCTTTTGACTTCTCCATCAAATCTAAATGAGAGCCTTGCTGGGTAGAGTGTTCTTGGTTGTAGGTTCTTACCTTTCATCACTTTAAATATATCATGCCTCTCCCTTCTGGCCTGCAGAGTTTCTGCTGAGAAATCATCCAGTAACCTTATGGGAGTTCCTTATAAGTTATTTGTTACTTTTCCCTTGTTGTTTTTAATATTTTTTCTGTCTTTAATTTTTGTCAATTTGATTACTATGTGTCTCGGTTTGTTTCTCCTTGGGTTTATCCTGCCTGGCATTCTCTGTACTTCCTGGACTTGGGTGACTGTTTCCTTTCCCATGTTAGGGAAGTTTTCAGTTATTTTGTCTTCAAATATTTTCTCAGGTTCTTTTTCTCTCTCTTTTCCTTCTGGGACCCATATAATGCAAATGTTGGTGCATTTAATGTCCCAGAGGTCTCTTAGACTGTCTTCATTTCTTTTAATTCTTTTTTTTTAAATTGGGTTATAGTTGTTTTACAGTGTTGTGTTAGTTTCTAATGTACAGCAAAGTGGAGTTCTCTGTGCTCTACAGTAGGTTCTTATTAGTTATCTATTTTATACATATTAGTGTATATATTTCAATCCCAGTCTCCCAATTCATCCCATTCCGAACCCCAAACCCCCCACTTTCCCCCCTTGGTGTCCATACATTTGTTCTCTACATCTGTGTCTCAATTTCTGCCCTGCAAACTGGTTCATCTGTACCATTTTTCTAGATTCCACATATATGTGTTAATATTACAGTATTTGCTTTTCCCTTTCTGACTTACTTCATTCTGTATAATATCTTCTTTCTTTATTCTGTTCTGTGACAGTGATTTTGTGATTTTGGTTTTTTCATAAGAAGGGGTGAGCTCACATTCTTCTACTCCACCACCTGAGGCCTTTCATTAGTGCCTTATATTTAGGTCAATTCATTTTTAGTTAATTTTTGTACATGATGTGAGTGAGAGATCCAGTTGACTTCTTTGCATGTGGAAACCCAGTTACCCCAGCACCATCTATTGAAGAGACTATTATTCCCCCATCAAATGGACTTAGCATCCTTGTCAGTTGTCCATGGATATTTGTGTTTATTTCTGTCTCAGTTCTGTTCCATTGGTCTATGTGTCTGTCCTTATGCCAGTACCATATTATGGTGTTTTTTGTTTTAATTGATATATAATTGACATATGACATTGTATTAGTTTTAGGTATACAACATAATGATTTGATATATATATATATATATATATATATATACACACACACACACACACATTGTGAAATGATTACAGCAATAAATTAATTTACATTTATCACCACACATAGTTACAATTTTTTCTCCTGTGATAAGAGCTTTTAAGATCTACTCTTTAAGCAACTTTCAGGTAAACAATACAATATTGTTAACTATAGTCACCATGCTGCACATTACATTCCCAGGACTTATTTATAACTGCAAGTTTATACCTTCTGAGCACCTTCATCCATTTCACACATCCCCCACCTCTTGCAACCACCAAACTGTTCTCTGTATCTCTGAGTTCAGCTTTCTTTTAGATTCCACATGTAAGTGAGATCATATGGTATTTGTCTTTATCCATCTGACTTATTTCACTTAGCATAATGCCCTCCAGGTCCAACCATGTTGTTGGAAATGGCAGAAATTCCTTCTTTTTATAGCTGAAAAGTATTTTATTGTATATACAGTAAGTCTGCTACATATGAACCTTCAAGTTGCAAACTTTCAAAGATGTGAACGTGTGTTTGCATGTCCAGTCATGTAAGTTGGTTCGTGTGTTTGGCATACATTGTCATGTACATGCATCCTCTACAAGTGGTTGTGCTTTTGTGTACTCTACTGTACAGTACTGTGTAGAGTACAGTAAGTAGTACAGTACCTTTATTTCAAGCCCAGGATGTCTGGAAGCAAACATAAAAGCAATGGTGATGTAGCTGGTACTGCTAAGAAGCACCAAGCGATATCAATGGAAACAAAAGTGAAAATAATTAAGAGAGTGGAGCTAGGCAAAAAGATGGTAGACATCACTCATTCTCATAACATGTATTGTTCAACCATTGGCACGATTCTAAAGAACAAGATCATAGAACATGTGACGTCTGCTGTGCCGATGATGTCGACAATAATATCAAAGAAGCATGGAAAAGTGATGGAGGAGATGGAGAAACTTCTCAGTATATGGATGCAGGATCAGCATCAGCGTCAAGTCCTGCTCAGCTTAGTGCTGATTCAAGAGAAAGCAAAAAGCTTTTATGAAGACTTGAAGAAGAAACACAGTGAAGAATCAGAGGGCGCATCTTTTAATGCCAGCCATGGCTGGTTTAATCAGTTCAAGGCTAGAGACAACCTTCACAACATAAAAGTACCTTCACAACATAAAAGTAAGTGGTGAAGCAGCAAAAGCATGTATTTACCCAAGCAGGTTTTTAATGTCGATGAGACAGCACTGTACTGGAAGAGGATGCCAGATTGAAGTTACATCAGTAAGGAGGAAAAGTTGATGCCAGGCTATAAAGCAGCAAAGAATAGGCTAACTCTGTTGTTTGGTGGCAATGCTTCTGGTGATATGCAGATGAAGCCTTTCTTAGTTTATCATTCAGAGAACCCAAGAGCCCTTTAAAACATAGCCAAGGGCTCTCTTCCTGTTGTGTGGAAGAGTATCCCCAAAGCCTGGTCTACACAGGCCATTTTCCAGGACTGGTTTTTCCACTACTTCATCCTGGAGGTAGAGAAATATTGCTTAGAGAAGGATGTCCCATTCAACATTCTTTTGCTACTCAACAGTTCTCCAGGCCAGCCCCTATTCATGGACTACTTTCATCCCAACATCAAAGTTGTGCATCTGCCACCGAATACTACGTCGCTCATCCAGCCTACGGACCAGGGAGTTAATAGCAACTTTCAAGAAATACTATTTATGTCACACTTTTAGTCAGGCAGTAAAGGTGAGTGATGAATCAGGAACAACCTTGCAACAGTTTTGGAAGGACTATAACATCTACAAGGCCATAAAAAACACTGACTTTTCTTGGCATGAGGTTAAGGCCATCACCATGAATGGACTTTGGAAGAACCTTTGCCGGCAGTTTGTTCACGATTTTTGTGCATTTGAGAAGGTGGATGAGGAGTCCAAAGAGGTCTTCAGCAACTTAGTGAACGTCAGCAAGAAGCTGGAGCTAGATCTGCAAGAGGACAACTTCCCTGAACTCCTTGCTGTGCAACACAAGAAGCTTACTAATGAATACCTGATAGAATTGGAGGCTCAGAGAAAGGACGAAGAGAGACAAGAGGAAGAAGAAGTAACTGAAGAACTGACGAGATTCACGACGGAGGTAACAGCAAGGGGATTTTCTTTATTTGAGGAGGCACTGTTAGTTTTTGAGGCACAGGACCTGAATGCAGAACGGTACACAATAGTTGTGCAGCCATTTAGAATACAATCCAGTGCTACCATGTCATCTATGAGGAGAAAAAAGAGCTACTACTCAGACATCACTGGATCATTTTTTCAAGAGGGTAGATAGAATTGAATCCAGCATGGAACCAGAACCTGTGCCATCAACATCAGATGTGACTGAAATTGCAGCTTGCCCTCCATCTCCTTTTGCTGACGATCCTCCAGCTGTCCTATCTCCCACCTCCTCTCCCTCCTCCAGTCAGTAACTCTTCTTGTCTGTTCACTTGATGCCAGCCTCTGTGTGCCAGCTGTTGTTCTGTGCTACTGTACTTTTCAAGGTACTGTACTGTAAGATTAAAAATGTTTTCTTTGTTTTTCTGTTTCTTTGTTTTTTATGTTATTATTGTGTGAAAATTACTATAAACTTATTACAGTACAGTACTGTTTAGCTGATTGTGTTAGTTGGGTACCTAGGCTAACTTTGTTGGGCTTATACAGTCGTGCTCTCAGACAGAACTCATTTGTATGTAGGGGACTTACTATAATAAATATTGGTGTGTAATTATTTTCCCTTTTTGTCTTTATCTGACTTTCGTATCAGGATAATTTTGGCCTCATAGAATGAATTATAAAGTGTTCCCTCATCTTCTGTTTTCTGAAAGAGTTTGAGAATATGGTGCTAATTCTTCTTTAAATACTAATTTAAATCCAGAGAAGTTATCTGCTTGGATTTCTTAGTTGTGAAATTTTTGATTAATGATTCAATCTTTTTACTCGTTATAGATCTGTTGAGATTTTCTACCTCTTCTTGAGTCAGATTGGTAATTTGTGTGTTTCTAAGAATTTGTCCATTTCATCTAGATTATCTGATTTCTTGGCATTACAGTTTTTTAAACTATTCTCTTATACTGCTTTTATTTCTTTAAAGGCAGCAATTATGTACCCACTTCCATTCCTGATGTTAGTGATTTGCATCTTTGCTCTTTTTCCTTTTTCAGTCTAGCTACAGATTTGTAAATTCTTTTGATGTTTTCAAAATAGCAACTTTTAGTTTTATTGATTCTCTTTTCTATCCTCTCTTTTCTTTATCTACACTGTAGTTATTACTATTTTCTTTCTTTTTCTTGCTTTAGGTTTAGTTCACTTTTTTTCTAATTCCTCAAGGTATATACTTAATTCATTGATTTCAGATCTTTCTTACTTTTTAATGTAGGCATTAAATTTACAGCTATTTCAAGCGATTAAAAGCCATGGAGGAACCTTAAATGCATATTACTAAGTGAAAGAAGCCAATCAGAAAAGGCTGCATATTGTACAGTTCCAATTATATGGCATTCTGGAAAAGGCAGACAGTAAAAATGATCAGTGATTGCCAGGATTGGGGGATGGAGGGATGAATTGGCAGAGCGCCAAGGATTATTAGGACAGTGAAAATACACTGTATGATATCATAATGATGGCTACATGTCATTATACATTTGTCGAAACTCATAGAATGTACACCAAGACTGAACCCTAATGTAAACTATGGGCTTTGGGTAATTATGGTGTGTAGGATCAAGTGTCACAAATGTACCACTCTAAAGGGAGATGTTGATAATGGGGGAGGCTATGAACGTGTGAGGGCAAGAGATATATTAACTATATCTTCCCCTCGATTTTGCTGTGAACCTGAAACTATTCTTTTTTTAAAAGTCTCAATTTAAACAAACAAACAAATAAATAAATAACTTACAGATATAATTACCTCTGAGCCCTGCTTTCACTGTATCCCATAACTTTGAATATGTTGTCTTTTTATTTTCATTCATCTTATTAACTGTTTTCTAATTTCCCTTTTGGTTCTTCTTTGACCCATTAATTATTTGCAAGTATGTCATTTAATTTTCATGTATTTGTGAATATTTGTTTCATTCTGGTATTGAATTCTAGCTTCATTTCATTGCAGCCAGAGAATATACTATGTATGATCTCAGTTTTATTAAATTTATTGAGACTTGTTTTGTGGAATAACTTTTGATCTACCCTGGAGAATGTTCCATGTGCACCTGAGGGGAATGTACATTCTGCTGTTGTTGATCAGTGTTTTATACATGTCAATTAGGTCTAGTCGTCTTTTTAGTGTTGTTTAAGCACTCTATTTTCTTTTTAATCTTCTGTCTAGATGTTCTGCATTACAGAAAGTGGGGTATTGAAGTCTCCAAATATTATTGTAGAACTCTGTTTCTCCTTTCAGTTCTGTGAGTGATTGATTCATATACTTTGAGGCTCTGCTTTTTGGTGTGTATATGCTTACATTTGTTATATCTTCTTGATGAATTGACCCTTTTGTCAATATATAATGTCCTTTTTTGTCTCTTGCCAGGTTTTTTTACTTAAAGTTTATTTTCTCTGATACTAAGGTGGCATCTCCAGCTCACTTTGGTTACTATTTGCATGGAATATCTTTTTCAGTTCTTTCACTTTCAACCTATTTGTGGCTTTGGATCTACATTGTGTCTCTTGTAAATACCTTATAAATAGACCTCTTTTTTTTTTAATCCATTCTGCCAGTCTCTGCCTTTTGATTGGAGAGTTTAATCCATGAAGAAATGTCCTCATTTCTTTCTTTTTTGTTAGTTGACTTGTAGTGAACTATTTTGCTTCCCTTCTCATATTCTTCTGCATATATTTTGTAGATTTTGTGTGTTTGTGTTACCATGGGGATTACATTTAAGAACATAAGACTTCCCTGGAGGTCCATTGGTTAAGACTTTGCCTTCTAAAGCAGGGGGTGTGGGTTTGATCCCTGGTCAAGGAGTTAAGATCCCACATGCCTTGAAGCCAAAAAAACAAAAACATGAAACAGGAGCAATATTGTAACAAATTCAATAAAGACTTTAAAAGACTTTAAGACTTAACCTCTTGGTACCTGTTTCTTCTTCTGTTAAATGGGGGAAATAGTATAGGATAATAACACAATAGGGGTTTTATGAAGTTTAAAGGAGATAATACAAGTATAAAACTTATAACAATGTTTTGAACATAGTAAACACTCAGTTCTACCATTCAGAATGACCATTATCAAAAAATCTAGAAACAGTAAATGCTGGAAAGAGTGTGGTAAAAAGGGAACCCTCCTGCACTGTTGGTGTGAATGTAAACTGATAGAACCACTATGGAGAACAGTATGGAGGTTCCTTAAAAAACTAAAAACAGAACTACCATATGACCCAGCAATCCCACTACTGGGCATGTACCCTAAGAAAATCATAATTCAAAAAGAGACGTACCACAATGGTCATTGCAGCACTGTTTACAATAGCCAGGACATGGAAGCAACCTAAGTGTCCATCGACAGATGAATGGGTAAAGAAGATGTGGTATATATATACAGTAGAATATTACTCCACCATAAAAAGAAACAAAATTGAGTTACTTGTAGTGAAGTGGATGGACCTAGAGTCTGTCGTACAGAGTGAAGTAAGTCAGAAAGAGAAAAACAAATACCATATGCTAACGCATATATATGAAATCTAAAAAAAAATTAAAAAGGTACTGATGAACCTAATGGCAGGGCAGGAATAAAGACATAGACATAGAGAATGGACTTGAGGACACGGGTGCTGTGGTGGCGGGGGAGGCTGGGGCAAAGTGAGAGTAGCAGTGACATATATACACTACCGAATGTAAAATAGTTAGCTAGTGGGAAGCAGCAGCATAGCACAGGGAGATCAGCTCGGTGCTTTGCTAAGACCTAGAGGGGTGGGATAGGGAGAGTGGGAGGGGGCTCAAAAGGGAGGGGATATGGGGACATATGTATGCATATGGCTGATTCACTTTGTTGTACAACAGAAACTAACACAATATTGTGAAGCAATACTCCAATAAAGATCTATTAAAATTAATTAAACAAATAAATAAAATCTTTTTAAAAAAACACTCAATTCTTACTAATATCATCATCATTTAATATTTACAAGAAAATGTTGGGGTAATGTGTACATTTTACAGTTAAAGAAACTAAGGGTAGAAAATGGTAACTTGCCCATGGTCACACTGTTATCAAGTGATAGCTGAGATTTGAACCAAGGTCCTTCTAACACCTAAGCCCATGCTCTTAAAAACTATGTCATGAAGAACCTAGAAGTAAGACAGGAATAAGGACACAGACCTACTGGAGAACAGACTTGAGGATATGGAGAGGGGGAAGGGTGAGCTGTGACAAAGCGAGAGAGAGGCATGGACATATAAACACTACCAAACGTAAGTTAGATAGCTAGTGGGAAGCAGCCGCATAGTACAGGGAGATCAGCTCAGTGCTTTGTGACCGCCTGGAGGGGTGGGATAGGGAGGGTGGGAGGGAGGGAGATGCAAGAGGGAAGAGATATGGGAACATATGTATATGTATAACTGATTCACTTTGTTATAAAGCAGAAACTAACACACCATTGTAAAGCAATTATAGCCCAATAAAGATGTTAAAAAAAAAAACAAACTATACTCTGCCCTTAGTGGAAGCGATCTCATTAGAATGTCATATGTGGAATCTAGCCTTTTCATTTTATGGATGGAAAAACTGAATTGGCCAAGCGCCTTAGTAACTGAACAGTCTTAAAAGCAAAATCTTTCCCATTCCTAATCTGTTGTCCTTTCTACTACCTCCAGACATGTCTGTGTCAAATGAAAAAAATACACAACATAAGAGTTGAGAATTCTGTTTTATTTGGCAGACAAAACTAAGGACTTAAGCCTGGGACACAGAATCTCAGATAGCTCTGAGGGACTGGTCTGGAGAGGTAAGGGAGGAGCCAGGATATATAGGAGTTTTTGCAACAAAGATCAGGTAATCAGAACTTCAAAAGATTACTGTTAATTAAAGAAAACCAGATATCCCAAGTTAGAGAACTTAGAACTTTTCTCTGTATGGGAAGATGCAAGAGTCTGGGGTCATTGAAATCATTCCTTTGCTATGCACCTCAGCTATCTGGGGCCAGTATCCTGTGCTTTCTCATCCTGAGTCTCCTCAGGGCTGGGCCATGGGAGGCAGCTGCAGCTGCTGACTGCTAGATGGCAGGCATCTTGTTTCTTTCCTGAGTTCCCTCAGGGCTCACCATCCAGGCGACTGTAATGTGATGGCTGCAACATCCTTTGTTGACTGATATGGCAGGCAATATATTTTTTCATTGATATCTACATATTCTGAGAATTCTTTAGAACAGATTTCATCATGTGCATTTTGATTCTGATATCTGCCCAAATTTAAAATACTGGATTGTTAGCATTTAAATAAAGCTTTTGGGCTTCCCTGGTGATGCAGTGGTTGAGAGTCCGCCTGCTGATGCAGGGGACACGGGTTCGTGCCCTGGTCCGGGAAGATCCCACATGCCATGGAGCGCTTGGGCCCGTGAGCCATGGCCGCTGAGCCTGCGTGTCTGGAGCCTGTGCACCGCAATGGGAGAGGCCACACAGTGAGAGGCCCGTGTACCGCAAAAAATAATAATAATAATAAAGCTTTTGAGTATAAAGATTTAATTCTTAAATAATGAAAGTAATTTTATTTGTACTGTCATTTTATGCTTCCTTATTCTTATCAAAATTAGAGTTTGAGCCATTTTGCACTTTTTGCTTAAGTATGGATTTTCATGTTTAAATACATTTCTGTTTTTTTATATTAAGACCTTATTTCAGAGGCAGGATTATTTTGATGGAAAGAGACTAGCAGCTACCTTCCCTAATGTATGGGATGGACGTTAATAAATATATAAAGCAAAAAAAATAGGATTTTGTTTCAGATTCTTGTTTATTTTTGGAATTCAAATTATAGGTTTGACTTAGCTGGCAACTTGTCTTACTTAATAAAGTTAATTTGTCTTTTTCTGCTCTTTTACCAACATGGTGTCAAATAATGTATGGTTTGATTTTTAAAGATATATTCAAAAGTTTTACAGCGTTATTAATAGGAATATTTATTCATTTTATATGATACATAAACATAATAGAAAAATTACACTATATCCATATATAGTTAAATAACCATACAGTATTTGTCAGACTCACAGACATACAAAAGAAACTTATGGTTACCAGAGAGTGGGTGTTGAGGGAGGGGTAAATTAGGAGCTTGGGATTAACAGATACACACTTTATATAAAAATACCTTATACAAAAAAGATAAACAAAAAGGTCCTACTGTAGCACAGGTACAAGATATTCAATATCTTGTAGTAACCTATAGTGGAAAAAAATCTGAACAAGGATATAATATATATATACTTTGCTGTACACCAGGAACTAATACAACATTGTATATCCACTATACTTCAATTTAAAAAAAGGAAAAAGGAAGGAAGGAGTTTTGGGTAAGGAAAATTAAAAGAATTATAATTTTAGAGCACATTTGATAATTAATATATAATAATATTCATAGAGCTTAGATTCAGTCATAAGAATCTTGAGAATAATCTAATCCAACCTTCTCTTCACCCTCTTCCCAGCTTCTGAAAGTAAAATAAACAAGGCATTGCCACATAGAATATTAAGGAGACATTTCTACCATCCTTTACCCAATGATGAGTGGGCTGATTTGGGCCTCTTCACCTGTTACCTCTTCACTCACTGAAACAGTTGGCTTTTACCTCTATCCACATAATAGAGCAGGAGGATCTCAGAACAGGAAGTTGAATAAATACATCATTAGTTTGCTTTATATCCTTAATTAGGAAAAGAATTATTAAAACTTAGTAGTCAAAGAATCAGTGTATTCAACAAAGCAGAAAAGCATCAGTAGATGGTATCCTGGAGACATTATTGAAACCTGATGGATATTTAGGTGCTAAAATGACAATGTAAAATATTTTATCATTTCAAAAAGAACAGTTATTAGACTTGCAAGAGAAAAAGAAGTCATCATGAAAGTTCTATTTCATGACCAGCTACTCACAAAGCCTAAACCTATGTTAAAACAAATTCAGTTAACTTTCTATACCCTTGACCTCACCTCAAAATTTCCAGCATTACTAGGTTAGGAACCAGCAGCATCTTATTAAAGAATTACAATATTTCCGTTCTGATCATGTTCATATTCCTTCACAATATGTGTTTCTTACCACTGAATTCTGCTAAGGCCCAGGCACTCTGTAGACTCATCTTTAATCGCCTAAGTATATTAATATATATTTATATGAGCGCAACTTGAAAGTCAACCTGGATGCTATTTAAAATCTGAAGAAAAATAAGCAAACTTATATATGTATTCATAAATCTGCAGTTTATGTTATTTAAAAATGAATATTTTGAAGAAAGTAAATTTGTACTTTCCAGATGATAAGGTGACATGTTGTTCTTTTCCTGTGTGTGTATATGTGTGTTTTATAGCACCTGTTTCTTATTATCACAGTTTGGTTCATGAGCATTTAAAAAAAAAAGAAATCAAACATTTCCATGCATGCCCTCTATTTTTTTATACTATTCATCATTTATTTTAAAAGTCTGAATTTTATTTCCCCAAAGAATCTAATCTGGCTGCTATAATGTAATCATTTTTATATCATATTCAATGTATTTCTGTGCCAATAATGTCTCTTACATTAAGGATGTGTTCTTCGGGAAAATATTAAGTGATATACTTCATATACAGTAAGTCCCCTACATACGAACTAGTTCCATTCCAAGAAGGCATTATTCATAAGTCTAATATGTTCGTAAGTCCAACAAAGTTAGCCTAGGTCCCCAACTAACACAATCGGCTATATACTACTGTACTGTAATAGGTTTATAATACTTTTCACACCAATAATTATATAAAAACAAACAAAAAATAAACATTTTTAATCTTACAGTACAGTACCTTGAAAAGTACAGTAGTACAGTCCAACAGCTGGCATACAGGGGCTGGCTGGCATCGAGTGAACAGGCAAGAAGAGTTACTGACTGGAGGAGGGAGAGGAGCTGGGAGATGGTAGAGCTGAAGGATCCTCAGCAAAAGGAGACAGACGGCAAGCTGCAATTTCACTCACGCCTGACATTGATAGAATGCATGTTCGCATCTTTGAAAGTTCACAACTTGAAGGTTCGTGTAGGGGACTTACTGTATTATAGTGGAAGTGAACAGGAAATTTTTTTTTAGTATGTGTATTTCCAATTTTATATTAATAATGAATAACAAAAAATTTAGAATATATGAATACATTTTCTGTCATATGTCTCGCATGTCTCTTGACAAATGTAATGGAAAAGCTGTTACTTCTACCTATATTCTGGGTCCATTTTGGCAAGAAATGCAGTTTTAGAAACTCTTTATAGATATCTTTCAGCATTGGGTCCCACATTTTAAAAGTTAAAGAAAGCCTTGAATTCTGTTTAGAACCTTCTGCCATTGATTAGTTATGTGACTTGTAATATTTATATCTTGTGTATGCTATAGCCATCCATGAGTAAATTTTCCAGATGGTGGAAGGAGTCATTTTGACTTATTCCCCATTTGAGCTGTCATGATGTGTTCTACTCTATAATTCAGAAATCACTGATTTATTTTTATTGTTGAACTCAGAGTTCCAGGTTATAGATCAAAATATTTAGCCATCTACTTACAATTTTTTTCCCCCATCTGTGGAGTAACATTCGTCAAATCCTAAATTATTGCTTTCATTTTTCATGATCAAATGTTTCAGTGTTTCCTGCTGGAAGCATTACAATGAGTCCTGGAAGTGAGCACTCTGAAGAAAAAGCCCTCTATTCTTCTGGGAGTTATGCTTTTTTACTCTCTTGCCCACCTACCTACACAGAGTATACCACTGTCCTAAGTACACACAGCATACCACAAGTGATAGAAGGAGTATATAGGGATAATATACTCCTTTATGATTGTTTACTGCTGTGTCATTTTCCCCACATTTCATTCTCACAATGACCCCTTTCCATGGCCAAATTATGTTCCTATTGATCATTTTACAGATAAAGATAAGTAATATAAGAGAAATTGAGTTTCTTTTCTGAAAATGATGGATCATTCAGTAAGTGGTGTGAGACAACTGGATATATCCATCTGTAAAAAGTCGTAACCCACATCACAAGCTAAAATAAATTCCAGGTGAATCTAAGACTTCAAAGTAAAAGTAATGTACCAAAGTACTGTGAATTGGAAAAGCCTTACTAAGTTGTTAGCAATACCTAGAAGCTGTAAAGGAAAGTGTTAGTAAATCACAGACAAAATAATAATTGTCTTAATGTTAAAAGGATTCCTACAAATTAGCAGCAGGACAAAAAAAAAGACAAACAAAGAGTGTCCTGCCCATGTTCTCTTCCAGGAGTTTTTTGGTTTCAGGTCTTACATTTAGGTCTTTAATCCATTTTGAGTTTGTTTTTATAAATGGTGTGAGGAAATATTCTAATCTTGTTCTTTTATATATAGCTGTCCAGTTTTCCCATTAACACTTACTGGAGAGACTTTTTTTTTCCATTGTATATTCTTACATACTTTGTCGTAGATTAATTGACCATAATGGTGGGTTTATTTCTGGGTTCTCTATTCTGTTCCATTGATCTGTGTGTCTTTTTATTGTGCACTATCATGCTATTTTGATTACTGTAGCTTTATAGTATAGTCTGAAGTCAGGGAGTGTGATGCCTCCACCTTCCTTCTTTTTTCTCAAGATTGCTTTGGTAATTCAGGGTCTTTTGTGGTTCCATATGAATTTTAGGATTATTTGTTCTAGTTCTGTGAAAAATGTCATGGGTATTTTGACAGGGATTGTGTTAACTCTAGATTGCTTTGGGTAGTATGGATATCTTAATATTAATTCTTCCAGTCTAAGTGCACGAGGCGTGATAGGGATATGGAATTAAGAGACACAAACTACTATGTGTAAAATAATTAATCAACAAAGATATATTGTACAGCACAGGAAAATAGAGCCTTTTTTTGGCAATAACTTTAAATGGAGTAAAATCTATAAAAATGCTCAATCACTGTTGTACACCTGAAATTAATATAATATTGTAAATCCACTATGCTTCAATTTTAAAAAGACAAACACCATAATTAGTAAGAAAACTAAAACCACAATGAAATACCATTTTCATTAATCAGAGTGGCAAAAATCAAAATATTTGATAATTTGCTTATTGGTGCAACCTTTCTGGCAAAGTTTTTCAAAGTGTGGTCCAAAGTATGGATCCCAAGGGGTGGGGAGAGGTTTTCTTGCAACTCTTTCAGGGGGTCCACAAGATCAAAATTACCTTCATGAGAACACTGAGATATTATTTGCCTTTTTCACCCTGTTGACTCTGATGATGATATGAAAGCAGTGGTGTGTAAAGCTGCTGCCATTTGGCACAAATCAAAACAGTGGCACCAAACTTTATTACCATTCATTGTATTCTTCACCACCATATACTCACAGTATTAAAGAAGAAAGAAAAAGAAAATAAGAAAAATAGTTTCTCTTAAGAGTGTTTATTGATGAAGCAAAAAATATTAATTTTATTAGATCTCAACCCTTGACTACACACCTTTTTAATACTCTGTCAGGAAACAAGACGTATGCATAAAACACTTCTGCACAGAGTATGGTGGTCGTCTTAATGAAAAACACCGGTGTGATTGAGTTGCAAACTGAACTAACTCCTTTTTTTTTTAATGTAATACCATTTTCACCATTTTTTGCTTGAAAAACAACTGACAGACAAACTATGGTTTTTCAGACTTGGGGATTTGGTAGCCATTTTCTCTATAATGAACAAAGTGAGCTTGAGACTTCAAGAAAACAACTGATGGGAAGGTGCCAATGATAAATTTTGATCTTTCAAGCAAAAATTGGAATTTGGGAAAACTTTTTATCTGCTACCATGAGCTGACAGCTTTTCAGTACCTAAAGACTTTTTTGATGAGATTGGTGGTGATATTAACAAATCTGAATTTTTTATATTGTGTAATGAAATGTTTCAGCATTTGCAAAATCTACATAACTCAATGAAACACTGTCTTCTAAATGTTTGATGTGTGATTTTACAAAGTTATACATTGGTTAAACACCCATTCAAAGTGCAAGATGGACTACTGGATTTTAATTAACAGAGTAAGAAATGTTCATTGAAACAGGTTTAGATTCTTCATTGCAAGAAATTTTTTTTTTTTTTTTTTTTTTTAAACATCTTTATTGGGGTATAATTGCTTTACAATGGTGTGTTAGTTTCTGCTTTATAACAAAGTGAATCAGCTATACATACACACATGTTCCCATATGTCTTCCCTCTTGCATCTCCCTCCCTCCCACTCTCCCCATCCCACCCTTCCAGGCTGTCACAAAGCACCGAGCTAATATCCCTGTGCCTTGCGGCTGCTTCCCCCCAGCTATCTACCTTACTACGTTTGTTAGTGTGTATATGTCCATGACTCTCTCTCGCCCTGTCAAAACTCACCCCTCCCCCTCCCCATACCCTCAAGTCCGTTCTCCAGTAGGTCTGCGTCTTTATTCCTATCTTACCCCTAGGTTCTTCATGACATTTTTTTCCCTTAAATTCCATATATATGTGTTAGCATACGGTATTTGTCTTTTTCTTTCTGACTTACTTCACTCTGTATGACAGACTCTAGGTCTATCCATCTCATTACAAATAGCTCAATTTCATTTCTTTTTAAGGCTGAGTAATATTCCATTGTGTATATGTGCCACATCTTCTTTATCCATTCATCCGATGATGGGCGCTTAGGTTGTTTCCATGTCCTGGCTATTGTAAATAGAGCTGCAATGAACATTTTGGTACATGACTCTTTTTGAATTTTGGTTTTCTCAGGGTATATGCCAAGTAGTGGGATTGCTGGGTCATATGGTAATTCTATCTGTAGTTTTTTAAGGAACCTCCATACTGTTCTCCACAGTGGCTGAACCAATTCACATTCCCACCAGCAGTGCAAGAGTGTCCCCTTTTCTCCACACCCTCTCCAGCATTTATTGTTTCTAGATTTTTTGATGATGGCCATTCTGACTGGTGTGAGATGATATCTCATTGTAGTTTTGATTTGCATTTCTCTAATGATTAATGATGTTGAGCATTCTTTCATGTGTTTGTTGGCATTCTGTATATCTTCTTTGGAGAAATGTCTATTTAGGTCTTCTGCCCATTTTTGGATGGGGTTGTTTGTTTTTTTGTTATTGAGCTGCATGAGCTGCTTGTAAATTTTGGAGATTAATCCTTTGTCAGTTGCTTCATTTGCAAATGTTTTCTCCCATTCTGAGGGTTGTCTTTTGGTCTTGGTTATGGTTTCCTTTGCTGTGCAAAAGCTTTGAAGTTTCATTAGGTCCCATTTGTTTATTTTTGTTTTTATTTCCATTACTCTAGGAGGTGGGTCAGAAAGGATCTTGCTGTGATTTATGTCATAGAGTGTTCTTCCTATGTTTCCTTCTAAGAGTTTGATAGTTTCTGGCCTTACATTTAGGTCTTTAATCCATTTTGAGCTTATTTTTGTGTATGGTGTTAGGGAGTGATCTAATCTCATACTTTTACATGTACCTGTCCAGTTTTCCCAGCACCATTTATTGAAGAGGCTGTCCTTTCTCCACTGTACATTCCTGCCTCCTTTATCAAAGATAAGGTGTCCATATGTGCGTGGGTTTATCTCTGGGCTTTCTATCCTGTTCCACTGATCTATCTTTCTGTTTTTGTGCCAGTACCATACTGTCTTGATTACTGTTGCTTTGTAATATAGTCTGAAGTCAGGGAGCCTTATTCCTCCAGCTCCTTTTTTCGTTCTCAAGATTGCTTTGGCTATTCGGGGTCTTTTGTGTTTCCATACAAATTGCGAAATTTTTTGTTCTAGTTCTGTGAAAAATGCCAGTGGTAGTTTGATAGGGATTGCATTGAATCTGTAGATTGCTTTGGGTAGTAGAGTCATTTTCACAATGTTGATTCTTCCCATCCAAGAACATGGTATATCTCTCCATCTATTTGTATCATCTTTAATTTCTTTCATCAGTGTCTTATAATTTTCTGCATACAGGTCTTTCGTATCCTTAGGTAGGTTTATTCCTAGATATTTTATTCTTTTTGTTGCAATGGTAAATGGGAGTGTTTTCTTGATTTCACTTTCAGATTTTTCATCATTAGTATATAGGAATGCCAGAGATTTCTGTGCATTAATTTTGTATCCTGCTACTTTACCAAATTCATTGATTAGCTCTAGTAGTTTTCTGGTAGCATCTTTAGGATTCTCTATGTATAGTATCATGTCATCTGCAAACAGTGACAGCTTTACTTCTTCTTTTCCGATTTGGATTCCTTTTATTTCCTTTTCTTCTCTGATTGCTGTGGCTAAAACTTCCAAAACTATGTTGAATAAGAGTGGTGAGAGTGGGCAACCTTGTCTTGTTCCTGATCTTAGTGGAAATGCTTTCAGTTTTTCACCATTGAGGATGATGTTTGCTGTGGGCTTGTCATATATGGCTTTTATTATGTTTAGGAAAGTTCCCTCTATGCCTACTTTCTGGAGGGTTTTTATCATAAATGGGTGTTGAATTTTGTCGAAAGCTTTCTCTGCATCTATTGAGATGATCATATGGTTTTTCTCCTTCAATTTGTTAATATGGTTTATCACATTGATAGATTTGCGTATATTGAAGAATCCTTGCATTCCTGGAATAAACCCCACTTGATCATGGTGTATGATCCTTTTAATGTGCTGTTGGATTCTGTTTGCTAGTATTTTGTTGAGGATTTTTGCATCTATGTTCATCAGTGATATTGGCCTGTAGTTTTCTTTCTTTGTGACATCCTTGTCTGGTTTTGGTATCAAGGTGATGGTGGCTTCGTAGAAGGAATTTGGGAGTGTTCCTCCCTCTGCTATATTTTGGAAGAGTTTGAGAAGGATAGGTGTTAGCTCTTCTCTAAACGTTTGATAGAATTCACCTGTGAAGCCATCTGGTCCTGGGCTTTTGTTTGTTGGAAGGTTTTTAATCACAGTTTCAATTTCAGTGCTTGTGATTGGTCTGTTCATATTTTCTATTTCTTCCTGATTCAGTCTTGGCAGGTTGTGCATTTCTAAGAATTTGTCCATTTCTTCCAGATTGTCCATTTTATTGGCATAGAGTTGCTTGTAGTAATCTCTCATGATTTTTTTTATTTCTGCAGTGTCAGTTGTTACTTCTCCTTTTTCATTTCTAATTCTATTGATTTGAGTCTTCTCCCTTTTTTTCTTGATGAGTCTGGCTCGTGGTTTATCTATTTTGTTTATCTTCTCAAAGAACCAGCTTTTAGTTTTATTGATCTTTGCTATTGTTTCCTTCATTTCTTTTTCATTTATTTCTGATCTGATTTTTATGATTTCTTTCCTTCTGCTAGCTTTGGGGTTTTTTTGTTCTTCTTTCTCTAATTGCTTGAGGTGCAAGGTTAGGTTGTTTATTCGAGATGTTTCCTGCTTCTTAAGGTGGGCTTGTATTGCTATAAACTTCCCCCTTAGAACTGCTTTTGCTGCATCCCATAGGTTTTGGGTCGTTGTGTCTCCATTGTCATTTGTTTCTAGGTATTTTTTTATTTCCTCTTTGATTTCTTCAGTGATCACTTCATTATTAAGTAGTGTATTGTTTAGCCTCCATGTGTTTGTATTTTTTAAAGATCTTTTCCTGTAATTGATATCTAGTCTCATGGCGTTGTGGTCGGAAAAGATACTTGATACAATTTCAGTTTTCTTAAATTTACCAAGGCTTGATTTGTGACCCAAGATATGATCTATCCTGGAGAATGTTCCATGAGCACTTGAGAAAAATGTGTATTCTGTTGTTTTTGGATGGAGTGTCCTATAAATATCAATTAAGTCCATCTTGTTTAATGTATCATTTAAAGCTTGTGTTTCCTTATTTATTTTCATTTTGGATGATCTGTCCATGGGTGAAAGTGGGGTGTTAAAGTCCCCTACTATGAATGTGTTACTGTTGATCTCCCCTTTTATGGTTGTTAGTATTTGCCTTATGTATTGAGGTGCTCCTATGTTGGGTGCATAAATATTTACAATTGTTATATCTTCTTCTTGGATCGATCCCTTGATCATTATGTAGTGTCCTTCTTTGTCCCTTTTAATAGTCCTTATTTTAAAGTCTATTTTGTCTGATATGAGAATTGCTACTCCAGCTTTCTTTTGGTTTCCATTTGCATGGAATATCTTTTTCCATCCCCTTACTTTCAGTCTGTATGTGTCTCTAGTTCTGAAGTGGGTCTCTTGTAGACAGCATATATAAGGGTCTTGTTTTTGTATCCATTCAGCCAATCTGTGTCTTTTGGTGGGAGCATTTAGTCCATTTACATTTAAGGTAATTATCGATATGTATGTTCCTATTTCCATTTTACATATTGTTTTGGGTTCGCTACTATAGGTCATTTCCTTCTCTTGTGTTTCGTGTCTAGAGAAGTTCCTTTAGCATTTGTTGTAAAGCTGGTTTGGTGGTGCTGAACTCTCTCAGCTTTTGCTTGTCTGTAAAGGTTTTAATTTCTCCATCAAATGTGAATGAGATCCTTGCTGGGTAGAGTAGTCTTGGTTGCAGGCTATTCTCCTTCATCACTTTCAGTATGTCCTGCCACTCCCTTCTGGCTTGTAGGGTTTCTGCTGAGAGATCAGCTGTTAACCTTATGGGGATTCCCTTGTGTGTTATTTGTTGTTTTTCCCTTGCTGCTTTTAATATGCTTTCTTTGTATTTAATTTTTGACAGTTTGATTAATATGTGTCTTGGCGTGTTTCTCCTTGTATTTATCCTGTATGGGACCCTCTGTGCTTCCTGGACTTGATTAACTATTTCCTTTCCCATATTAGGGAAGTTTTCAACTATAATCTCTTCAAATATTTTCTCAGTCCCTTTCTTTCTTTCTTCTTCTTCTGGAACCCCTATAATTCGAATGTTGGTGCGTTTCATGTTGTCCCAGAGGTCTCTGAGACTGTCCTCAGTTCTTTTCATTCTTTTTTCTTTATTCTGCTCTGCAGTAGTTATTTCCACTACTTTATCTTCCAGGTCACTTATCCGTTCTTCTGCCTCAGTTATTCTGCTATTGATCCTATCTAGAGTGATTTTAATTTCATTTATTGCATTGTTCATCATTGCTTGTTTCATCTTTAGTTCTTGTAGGTCCTTGTTAACTGTTTCTTGCATTTTGTCCATTCTACTTCCAAGATTTCGGATCATCCTTACTATCATTATTCTGAATTCTTTTTCAGGTAGATTGCCTATTTCCTCTTCATTTGTTAGGTCTGGTGGGTTTTTATCTTGCTCCTTCATCTGCTGTGTGTTTTTCTGTCTTCTCATTTTGCTTATCTTACTGTGTTTGGGGTCTCCTTTTTGCAGGCTGCACTTTCGTAGTTCCCGTTGTTTTTGATGTCTGTCTCCAGTGGCTAAGGTTGTTTCAGTGGGTTGTGTAGGCTTCCTGGTGGAGGGGACTAGTGCCTGTGTTGTGCTGGATGAGGCTGGATCTTGTCTCTCTAGTGGGCAGGTTCACGTCTGGTGGTGTGTTTTGGGGTGTCTGTGGCCTTATTATGATTTTAGGCAGCCTCTCTGCTAATGGGTGGGGTTGTGTTCCTGTTTTGCTAGTTGTTTGGCATAGGTTGTCCAGCACTGTGGCTTGCTGGTCGTTGAGTGAAGCTGGGTGCTGGTGTTAAGATGGAGGTCTCTGGGATATTTCCACCGTTTAATATTATGTGGAGCTGGGAGGTCTCTTGTTGACCAGTGTCCTGAAGTTGGCTCTCCTACCTCAGAGGCAGAGCCCTGACTCCTGGCTGGAGCACCAAGAGCCTTTCATCCACACAGCTCAGAATAAAAGGGAGAAAAAGTAGGGAGAATTAGTAGAAGTATGAGTAAAGAAAGAAGAAAAGGAGGAAAGGAAGGAAGGAAGAAAGAAGCAAAGAAGGAAAGAAAGGAGGGAGGAAGGGAGGGAGGGAGGAAGGAAGGAAGGAGGGAAAGAAGGAAAAAAGACAGAAAGAAAGATGATACAGTAAAAATAAAATAAAGTATAATATAGTTATTGAATTAAAAAATATTTAGAAAAAAAAAAAAAAAAAAAGGGACGGATAGAACCTTAGGACAAATGTTGGAAGCAAAGCTATACAGAAAAAATCTTACACAGAAGCATACACATACACCTTCACAAAAAGAGGTAAAGGGGGAAAAATCATAAATCCTGCTCCCTGAGACCACCTCCTCAATTTGGGGTGATTCGTTGTCTAAAGGAGGGAAGGAAGGAAGGAAAGAAAGAACGAAGGTAAAGTATAATAAAGTTATTACAATTAAACTTAATTATTAAGAAAAAGAATTTTTAAAAAAAAGTCATGGACGGATAGAGCCCTAGGACAAATGGTGGAAGCAAGAGTATACAGACAGGATCTCACACAGAAGCATACACGTACACATTCACAAAAAGAGGAAAAGGGAAAAAAATCATAGATCTCGCTCCTAAATTCCACCTCTTCAATTTGGGATCATTCCTTGTCTATTCAGGTATTCCACAGATGCAGGGTATATCAAGTTGATTGTGGAGCTTTAATCCGCTGCTTCTGTGGCTGCTGGGAGAGATTTCCCTTTCTCTTCTTTGTTCTCACAGCTCACAGGAGCTCAGCTTTGGATTTGGCCCTGTCTCTGCGTGTAGGTCGCTGGAGGGCGTCTGTTTTTTCGCTCAGACAGGACGGGGTTAAAGGAGCCGCTGATTCGGGGCCTCCGGCTCACTCAGGCCGGGGGTTGGGGGATGGGGGTAGGAGGGGCACTACGTGCGGGGCGGGCCTGCGGCTGCAGAGGCAGCGTGACGTTGCGGCAGAGGCCGGCGTGATGTTGCACCAGCCTGAGACCCGCCGTGCGTACTCCCGGGGAAGTTGTCCCTGGATCCCGGGAACCTGGCAGTGGCGGGCTGCACAGGCTCCGCGGAAGAGGGGTGTGGAGAGTGACCTGTGCTCGCACACAGGCCCCTTGGTGGCGGCAGCAGCAGCCTTAGCGTCTCCCGCCCGTCTCTGGGGTCCGCGGTTTTAGCCGCGGCTCGCGCCCGTCTCTGGGGTTCGCGCTTTTAGCCGCGGCTCGCGCCCGTCTCTGGAGTTCCTTTAAGCAGCGCTCTTAAACCCCTCTCCTCGCGCACCAGGAAACACAGAGGGAAGAAAAAGTCTCTTGCCTCTTCGGCCGGTGCAGGCTTTTCCCCGAACTCCCTCCCGGCCAGTCGTGGCGCACCAACCCCTTCAGGCTATGTTCAAGCCGCCAACCCCAGTCTTCTCCCTGAGCTCCGTCCAAAACCAAAACCCGAGCCTCAGCTCGCAGCCCCGCCCGCCCCGGCGGGTGAGCAGACAAGCCACTCGGGCTGGTGAGTGCCGGTCAGCACCGATCGTCTGTGCAGGAATCTCCCCGCTTTGCCCTCCGCACCCGTCGCTGTGCACCACTCCGCGGTCCCGAAACTCCCCCCTCCGCCTCCCGCAGTCTCCGCCCGCGGAGGGGCTTCCTAGTGTGTGGAAACTTTTCCTCCTTCACAGCTCCCTCCCACTGGTGCAGGTGCCGTCCTTATTCTTTTGTCTCTGTTTTTTCTTTTGCCCTACCCAGTTACGTGGGGAGTTTCTTGCCTTTTGGGAGGTCTGAGGTCTTCTGCCAGCCTTCAGTAGGAGTTCTGTAGGAGTTGTTCCACGTGTGGATGTATTTCTGGTGTATCCGTGGGGAGGAAGGCGATCTCCGCGTCTTACTCTTCCGCCATCTTCAAGGTCCCCCCCCGCAGATGTAATTTTACATGTAAACAAACAGAGAAATAGAAACCAGACGCCCTCCCCAACACACATCCTATGTTCTGGCTCTGCAAGAAATTTTTAAGAAATTGTCACTTGTTGAGTTTTGATCGTAGCATGGAAGAATATTAGAGTTACCTGAAAAGGCTGTTAAAATACTTCCTCCAACTACATATTTTCATATTTGTCAACCAAAACAACAGATTGAATACAAAAGCAGTATGAAATTCCAGGTTTTCTGTGCTAGGCCAGATAATCCCATTCTTCTCACAAAACGTCTTTGTTTTGGAAAACAGTTATTTTTCATGAAAATATTAGTTATCTTTATATGTGATATATTTATGGTTTGTATTTTCACTTAAATATATAAATATTTCTTAGTCTTAATTTCAAGTTAATACCCATAGAAATACCCACAGATATTACCCACATAAACAAAGCTTTTTGGGGTCCTCAGTCTTTAAGAGTATAAAGGATTCTTGAGACTAGTTTGAAAACTGCTCCTCTATGGAGATTAAAATAAAAATTTTAATTACATACAATCACTGAATCAGTAATTTCCATTTTAGGAATTTATACTATAATCTCTCAAATATGAGATATTATATGTGCAAAGTTATTCATTGTTGGATTTTTTTGATTACCAGAAGATTGGAAACAACTCAGTGTTTGTACATCAGTAGAGAATTGGCTATATTGAGATATACCCATAAAATGTAATACTGTATACTATATATGAGGCAGATATAAATTTATCACTGTGGAATGCTCTCAAAGATATATTAAATCAAAAGCTGAAGGTACCAAAAAGTGTGTAGTGTACACTACAATTGTACAAAATTGTATATAGTATATGTGTATGCATAGCCTGTGTGGTGAAGGATACACAAGAAAAACTGCTATGGTGGTTGCCACTGTGTAGGGGAGCTGGGGACAAGAGTAGGAAAAAGACATTTCTGAAAACCTGAATACTTCTTGAGCAGTCCTAAAAAATACAGAAGTACCTGTTCCCCAAATCCTAATATTTTTAAAATATTTTTCAGTATTTTTTTTCCCAAAAGTACATGTCTAATTACTTATTAGGAGTTAAGCCAGGTTAAAAATCTAAATCTAACTGATCTTAGTCCTACCTTCTTACCATTACATTAAAATCTCCATACACTCTCATGGAGTGGCAAGACGTTCACCAAAAACAATTATTTTATGTAGTAGTACTTGTTTCACTGCCATAATGAGTTGACCTGCCCAAGAGGTACAAAAATTTGCAAAAGGTGACTTGGATTTAGTCTCAAGAGGCTGGAGCAAGATACATACTGAGTCCTAAATGAATAGTAGAATTTGATTAGCAAATGAAGTTTGTCGTTAATGGAGGTGCATGATTAAGACAGAAATAGGGTACGTGTAGCACCCCCTGGTGTCAGTGGAAGACCAGCGTTTCAACCAGGGGGCTTCAACCAGAGGGCTTATGAAAATATGCATTGCTGTGCCCTACCCTTAGAGGTTCTGATTCATTAGATCTGGACAGAGGCATAAGAATCGACATTTCTAACAAGTTCCCAGCATCCAGGTGATGCTGAGGCTGTGGGACTGGGAACCACACTTTGAGAATCACTGCATTAGAGAAATTGTGGTTTACAGAGTTGATGGGTAATCTGGGGCCAGAACAATGAGCTGTAATTTGCTTAAGCAATACCACAGGTCATTTAATTTCATGAGACTGAAAATGTTATGAATGTTTAAGAGGAAACATAATATAAATGTGACCCTTTCTCATGTATATCTTCTTCTTTGTCCTCTGCTTAATTAAAAACAGAAAAATTATTATACCAAAATTCATTATAATCCATTTTTATGAAGACTTTACTTTAGTGTTCTCTTGATTTTAAAATTAAAACTTTTCAGAAAATCAGTTTGACTCATTAAATCTAGCTCATTAAAATTATCTGTTTTAGAAGAGAATTTCTTTTGAAATTTGGCTAAGGTTAACATTAGATGGAAATTAACATGTGTTTAGTGTGTACTTTAGTCTCTACTGGTCCGCCATTCAAAAGGCCAAATTTTATACTGCATTTTATGAAATGAGTTAACGTGCCATTCCTTCTGTCACAGTTTCTGTTGAGCCTTTGAGAAGGAATTTTAGCCTTTAAGAAAACTCGAGATATATAATGGGCTGAAGTCCTGAGGAGAAGGCAGTCCAAAGTTAATAATTCCTGGGACTTCTTTAAGGAATGTGTGCCAAGTTCACAGACTGGTACCTCTGTCAGCATGACATTCCTCTTAGTCTCATTGTTTTTCAGAGAATTTGCTTATTACTAGTTCCTAGCCTTGTGCCTCTGGCTCATGTGAAACTGATTTTTCTGAAACTACTTCCTTCTGTAGGTATAATAACTTATTGGAAAAGTAAAAGATTCCTGTAGGCCGAGGTTAAAAAAAAAAAGATACGCAGATTGTAAAAGACAAAGGCTATGAAAATATTCTAGGGACTTCCCTGGTGGCACAGTGGTTAAGATTCCACCTGCCAATGCAGGGGACCACCGGTTCGAGCCCTGGTCCGGGAAGATCCCACATGCCACAGAGCAACTAAGCCCGTGTGCCACAACTGCTCATCCTGCTCTCTAGAGCCCATGAGCCACAACTGCTGAGGCTGCGTGCCACAACTACTGAAGCCCACGCGCCTAGAGCCCGTGCTCCACAACAAGAGAAGCCACCGCAATGAGAAGCCCGTACACTGCTACTAAGAGTAGCCCCAATCACTGCAACTAGAGAAAGCCTGCGCACAGCAACGAAGACCCAATGCAGCCAAAAATAAAGATAAATAAGTAAATTTATTTAAAAGAAAAAACCTATAAAAATTTTTTTTAAAAAAAGAAAATATTCTAGATTAAAGAAGGCTAAAAATAACGACTGCATGTAATTCCTACTCCTAGACTGGATCCTGTGTTAGAGGGGCAAAAATGCTACAAATGACATTATTACGTCAATGGACAAAATTAGAATATAGTACAATAGATAAAAGTATCTGTGTGAATTGATAGTTGTACTGTGGTTAAGAGAATATTTCTATTCCTAGGAAATACACACTCAAGTATTTAGGGGTAAAGGGCTATAATGTATATAATTATGGTTCAGAAAAAAACTGATTTCACAGATCAAATAAATGGGGTAAATTGTTAATAGGTCAATCTGGTTAAAGTGTTTACAGGAATTCTTTTACTATGTTTATTATTGCAATTTTAAGTTTATTTACAAATAAAAAGTTTTTTTAAAAAACATGCAGAAAAGTGTAACATGTAAGATTTAAAAGTTTGTTGCCTTTAAGAGAAAATTTCCTTTGCGTGTGAAGTGGGGCTCTCAGAAAGCTTTTCTGCCACTTACCCTAAACATCAAGAAAATAGCACTTAGAGTCAGCACAAGGAGCACATTCTCTGATAGAGTTCTAGATTTCTGTGACCATATCTATAAAATATTACTGATAATTCCTACTAAAAGGCATGATTATGATGTTGTGACGTGAGTTAGTTATATGTTTAACAGAAGGTTATTTGCCAGCATTAAATATCAGCCAAGTCATGGTCAAAATAATTGTGGGAAATAGGAAACTACTCGGAAGAAAGATAAACTAGGAAAAAAGAAAAGTGTACATCAAAATCTAATCTGAGTATTTTGCCATTGGGGTAAAAATGAAGGGCAGAGACTTAGTAATTGCTCTTCTGATTAGTCCCACATTAATTGCAGTAAAATGGTTTGGCTTTTAATGAAGTCTATGATATTACTAGAGTCTGTTTATAAATCACACTTTGCATTTAATTCTCTCTTGGCTAGCTCCTTTTTTTTTTTTTAAACTATGATATATGTTTATGCCCTTGGAAAGCCTTCTCCTTTCCAAGTATTCCTGCCTAGAGTTACTGTTTCTCTCTCTCTCAACTTTTCACAGTAGTCCAAATGTATATACTGTCATATTACATGTATTCTCTGTACTCTCCATTATTAATTCAACTATTTTATTTAATGTTATACTCCTCTAACTAAGCGTTCGTCATCACAAAGAATATTAACCGTGAGGATCATAAGTAATTAAACTATGAAATTAAATGAAAGAAATTCATTTTTCACTGTGCTATGCCTTTTACTTTTCCATGCTGAGGTCACCTTCCATTGGCTAGATTTTCATCCCACACAGCCTGAAATTTTTTTTTTCTTTGTGCATACATTATTGGAGACTTGATAGGCTTGTTATAGTTATATATCTCTCTTAATATTTAAACCTAGAAGGACTTTTTTTATTGTTAAACCTTATATATCCTTCCAAGTGAAGGTACTACCTCAGGCACATATTAAATGATAACATTAAGCCATTGCAAATAAATCAGTGATTAAAGCAACACAAAATTAGACCCTAAATTTAAAAGCTTCATGACTACTCCATTGTGTGAATGTCCCCATAGAGCTTTAGCTCTGGGACATCAAAATCTGTAAACTTCATCAGGTAGGGGACAGTAGATAGGAAGGAGCACTAGAGGAAATGACTCCAAGTTCATCAGTAACCTCATCTCTAGAAGTCTTTGCAGAACATTGTGCAGCTGTTTAAAAACCAGTCAGTTGGAAACGACATCTGTATTCCCTTCATTTGCCTCTTTATTGATAAAAATGTATTGGTGCTTTTTAGAATCTAAGTTGCTGAAAGCTTTATAACTCTTGAATTGACGTTTATGCTGTATAAAAGAGACTTAAAAGTATGTGTAAAGATAAATTATCTGTAAAGACATTTAAAATAAGCCACATAATAATGGGTTACTATTGCATGCTTATTTTTCTCCTGTGGCAGTGATGATAATTATGTAAATAGGTCAAAAGCTACATTTTTTTAATTGATAATTTTAACATCAAAGCCTGAAATGAGGAGTTTTTCCACCATTGGATAAATAACCACAGAAGAGTGAGCAATTTAAAACAAGACATGGTCCAGGTAATAGTAAGGGCCAGAATAATTTTTTTAATTGAATCACATTCACTCCAAAGCCATGCATCAGATTCCTCAGTTTATCTAGATTGATGCAGAGTTTAAACAAATAGGAAATTTAATCTGCCATACAAGAACACTATTTTGTGGCTGTTTCTTTTTTCAGATGGAGATGGAAACATGGATCACTTATTGCCAGGCTGTGAAGATAAAAACTGCCAGAAAAGTACCATTTACTTAGCAAGATCCAGAACAAAGCAGGTATATCTACTTGTTTCTTAATGTAAATAGAGTTATGTTCTTGGAAAAAAATTTCAGAGGTTAGAAGAAGTATCTGAAGAATCAGAAAAGAGAAAAACCAAAAATAAATTTACTTCCTTATTTTAACTTAATGAAATGCATTTAAATCTATTTTTATTGGTGTATTGAGAAAAAAAGTAGTGGCATAATCATTTCTGGTTAAGAGAACCCACTCTTGATCCTGTAATTAAATGATCTGTTAGCCTTTTATATGCTGGGAATATGGTAAGACACACTATAGCTATAATAAAGGGTTATGTAGAAGAACATCATACCTATTTTCAAGGCTAATCTTGTTTTTATTTGTGATATCTAAATCTGTTTCATTCTCTCGTGCCAACTTTATACCTGTAGCTTGTAGGTAAATAATTTAGAATCTGTTAATCACAGCAGAGGGTTAATGTGGGAATGATAGGTTATGACATTGAGATTTTTTCCATATTGACAGCACCTGAATGGAAACCAGTAATATAGTAGTAGAATTAATGAGTTATATTTTCTGTTTGAGGGTAATAAATGATAGAATTACATTTTGATTTTTTTAGCCCTTATGGGTAGGAAGTATCACTTTTTATACTAAGACACTAAAGAAAACAAATCTTCCTCCAGTCAGCATTCTAAAAGCATTTAACTCTTACACCCATAACCTTTATTACCTTGAACTTTTTTAAAGTTTTGAATCATTGAAAATATTAGGTCAAGTAACACTTCATCGTTGGTTCATAGCTGTAAGTAAACCTAGTAATTATTAGCCTATCTTCAAGTGACAGACTACTGTAAGAATATTTTCAAATTACACAGTTCTCTCTGGGCAGATAAATGTCACAGTTCCTTTTTGACTGTTAAGAACGTCACATTAATGAAAAATATTTTACTTCTTAGACCTTAATACATTTACCTTAACAGAAATACTTTATCCTCATTAATAAACTGTCAACCTCTTCAGAAACTTGTGAAAACTTGGCATTTTGTGAAATTTCTCATCCTCTTCCAAAACAAGACCAGCAATTTTTTTCAGAGTCACATGAAACATTAAAACATTTTGATGCTATATAATACTCTTTTGCTTTAAGAAAGATTGAAAATTTTATTAAAGATGCAGACCAGTTTTTTAAAACAGCTCGTTTTCTGTAAATTTGTCTTTGTAGTTAAGCCACTTTTTTTGCTTTTTCCTTGGCAAACTATGCTTTCTTTGGATAACATAGAAAATGTTTGGGATATCTTATGTCCTAAACCTTTTTCAAGAGGCCATTTTTTATGTAGTCTGGCTTAGAGCTATATATATGAGTCACCTGCTTATAAGGACAAAAACATCTGTAGGCATGTTTGGCCTCCTGTCATTTCAAGCCAGCTGCACCTGCTTCTGTTTGGACATCTCCAGGTTATATGCCAGTATCCGTGCTCTTAGCTAATTATGGGCACATCTATAATTTTAATGTGATTATTTCCACTCTTCAGATTTTTAGTTTGCATTAGGTTATTAAAAGTAAAGATTGGGGAATTCACAAGAAAAAGGGATTTCCAAAAGCTCATTTTGAAATGATCCTGTTCTCTGTGTTCTCATTATAATCAATATAGAGATAAAGAATTTATTTAAAATGTAGCTTCCAGCTCTTTTGGTGACAGAGCTCATTCTCTGGGGCAGGTGGAGCTTGTCAGGGCTAGTGTTGTTTGGTAAGCCTCAGAGCTGCTTGGCTCTGAGAATGATGACTAAAGTCGTCATCATGTATAGGAGGCAAAGCAAGAGAACAAGGGAGACTGTCATGTTCTAATTCTTCCTGAGCTGGTCCTCCGAAAGGACATCAGTATTACATGATATTATAATTTTTTAAATATTCATTTGAGGTTGTATTTCCACACAACACATTTTAAAATGGCAATTCAAGTATATGATTATCAACATCAGTTCAATCTTAAGATTTTGTGGTTCTGTGAAAAACCTTCTAAGGCTCTGTGAGCTAGTTCAAGGAAAGATGACTAGTGATAAATTTTAAAGGAGATGATTTTTTTCCAAAGTGTAAGTTACCTGTTTATCAAAGTAAATTATAGTACCCTACCATTTTGTAGTGATAAAGAACTTAAATAAGGTGATGCTTACCTTGAGGACTTTTCGTGGATCATTTGTTTTACAAATGGTGAATTTTTTTCTAAAATAACTATAAAATCTGATTTTTTTTCTCTTAATCCACAGTGGGTTCCTGTCCTACAGGATTTTAGCAATAAGGGCACACTCTGGGGTTTTGTGCCATTTGTGCATGAACAACGACCAACTGAAATACCAATTCCAATTACCCTTCATATTGGAGACTACAACATGGATGGTTATCCAGATGCTCTTGCCATACTGAAGAATACATCTGGAAGGTATGGAAATGAAGTCAAATGAGAAATTGTTGTGAAATATTTTCACTGTGATACTTTGTAGCTGAATAACACCTAAATATGGTACAGTTCCTTAAATAAGGAACACTGTGAGCTCTGAACTTCTCCCAGCTGCTTAGAATACCTGTTCTTTTTCTGTTTTATAGAACAATAAAAGGCTTATTTTTCATTCAACAAAACTTGATCTTTAAAAGGTCAAAATTTTTATAAGTAAATGACTCAGTTACATTTTGAGTCTGAAGACCATGGAGGTTAAGAGTTGAGCCTAGGCTTCGCTCTCAGTCCAGCCACTTAGCACCTGTGTGACCTTGAGCAGATTGCCTAAACTCCCCATCTGTAAACTGAGAGTAGTAACTGCACCTCTGTCATGGAGTTGTAGTGGAAATTACATGAGGTAAAAATTAAAAATGAGGCAATTGGCAAGATACTTAGCACATGCTGACTTTACTATCAGTGAATGTTGCCTTACTGTTGCTTGTTTTGTAATGGTGTTGAGAATTTCGACATGACAATTGATAATATTTGTAAATACAAAATTTCTGAGTATATTTATTGCATTATCAATGATTTTGAATGTTGTTGCTACTTTTTTTTCCTTAGATAGAGGTACCAGTAGCTAAACCAATATAGTTAAATTCACAATTACCCTGATCTTGACAGATTCCATAAATATGACTCTTTCCAAATTTTAATGCTTTATTATATTCTTCATATTACAATTAGTTGTATTTCTTGCCCCTTATTCTTTCTTGCCTCGTACATCGTATCTATCCATAATTTTTCTTCTGAGCATTAATTCATTTGTTGGCTCTGGAATTAGTGGTGATTCAGCTCCACATTTACTACCAGGCTCATGATGCAATATAACTTTCCTGGAAAAAAAATCAGACTATTGTTGATTTTAACATCAAACAGTGTTATCTAGAAATGTGATTTTTAGAAAACCACACATTATTAGTGACTGTCCCTAAATATTTATAGAAATTATAAAATGTCTGTACTTAAACTTTTCTAAGGACCTTGATTTGAAATTATAATCACTCTGAGTTGTGTTTACAAAACTTTCTAGGGATGTGAGCATCATGATCCTTAACAGAGAGTAGTATATACACTCATAACTTATATGTGTGAAACAGATCTTATGTAACCAAAAGAAACTGCTGAGTTGAATGTGATTTTTATTCCTTTTAAAGTGGCACGTAAAAACAAAGAAATGTAAAAATTGCTTTAATTTGAACATTTACCCTATTCAGAAGAATAAGAAATTACATCTTAAATTCATTTAAGTGTGATTACTTATTCTTAGAAAAACATACAATTTATAGTTTTGTCATAAAAGTTCTTTATCAACATATTCTTCTTCAAACCATCAAATATTTAACTTACCTTTACCATTCAGTAATAACGATGATATCAACAGCTAATTCAGCAGTGAACAAACACTATGGCTCTATAGGAAACATAAGGTAAAAGACAGTCATAGACTCTTGATGCTTTTATAAAAGCAACTGTTTAAAACCCAGGGTTTCTTTTTTGTTCTTTTGGGATAGATGAGAATTGAAGGATAGATTTCAGTGCATTTCAGTGTTCATTAAATCACTAGATGAGAAATAGCCCTATACTTGAGAGATGTCTGTCTAGGAAAATTCAGCATAATATTTTCTTTGAAACATAGAAGAAGGAAAATAAGACATAGTGTACCTTACGATCCTTTTCTACTGTTCACTTTTGTTGAAAAGCATTTTATAATTTTTAACTGATTTCAAGACTGCTGTATTGCTAAGAAGTAGTACAGGGTTGCAGTTTATAATTTCAAGGGTTGCTACCTGGAGAATTCTGTCTCCTTTTTTCTTCAGGTTTTGAAAATCAGGTAGAGATTAACTACGCAGTTAAGAATAAAATCCACAGTATGTGTTTCATGAAAAGAAGTTCTGAAACCGTGGCTTGTTAACTTGTGTTTTTTTGTTTTCAGAGGAGAGTTGCTATTTGGCTTTCTGTTTGTTTTTTATTTTATGCTAAAAGTCTAATTGTTGAAAGTTAACCTTTAGAATCATGTTACATGAAAAAGATCTCTATTAGTGACATATATAGAGGCAGCAAGTGACTCTAAACAAAATAACACAGTCTGAGGTCAGCCATTTTACATCTGTGCCACCACTGACTGAAAGCCATGTTTTCTTCCCTTGGCTGTCCCATTACTACTCAGTTGCCCTGTGTTTACTGTCATCTTCTGTGTGTAGTCATGTTGTCTTAATTGTCTGAATTTTCATTTTTTTGAAAGAAGGCACACTTAGAATGACATTATTCCAATAGTGTGCTCTTAAGCTAATAATAATTCTGTTTTTATAATTTTTTAATTTCATGTGTAAAATAACACTGAAAAGATATTTTATGTCCTAAGTCTTTAGTATAGAACTGAAAAACGTTTTTAAAAGGAACTGGAGGATAAATTATAACAAAGAATATTTGAGAACCATTTATCTAATTAAACTCTTGTCCTTATGGATTTCTAATCACTATTATTTCTTAATTAGCCAGTTACTAGAAAAACTAGTACACAAAAATGAAAAGTTTAATTTTATTTTTGCCCAATATGTGGTATACTAGAAATTTTATTTTATGCATATGTTAGAAAAAACATTTCTCTAAATATTCCCCTAGAAATATTAATGTCATAGGTAAACTTAAATACTAATTTTGAGTAACTATTAGGTTTCTATAGGAAAATTTGATAAACCATATTTAAATTAATATTCTAAACCATATTGTATGATTTTTTAAAATTCAAAACTAACATAGATTGTAATTTGCTCAGAATAAATGCGTGTTTGTTTAACACTGGTACTGTAGTCTAGAAGTTGTGTTAATGATTTACTTATCATTTTGTCAAGCGCATACAGTGCATATTTATTCCTTATTTTTAGCATTTAACTGAAGATATAAGAGAGTGACTTTTAGTCTTTGTTCTATTGCATATTAATCAGAATGTTAATATAGTTAAGAAAAGTTGTATTGTTATTAATAAATTGAAAGTGGATGAAATTGTAAGCAAAACCTCCGCTTCCAGCAGGGATTTATAGAGAATCCAACTCTAAAGTACTAAAAGAAAAAAAATTTTTTTAAACAAAGGATTTTAGCAGCAAAGGAGCAGATTCTGAGTATCAGCTGTGAGAGCTCCCAAAATCTGTTAAATGGCAAGTAAATCAATAAATGGCCAAATGCAATATCCTTGTCAGTTAATGCCAGGAAGCAAAGGGCTTTAGTTTATAAAGTGATTATCATGCATATTGCTTCACAGTAATTTCTATGGGGTGGTATTATCTTTACTTTGTAAGTATGGAAACAGTCTCAGATAAGTCAGACTGCTTGTCCAGGATCACACAGTTTCAGTCAGCACTCTAAGTTCACAGAATCTGAATCCTTTTTCTTTCCCTGTAAGAAAAAAATTTAGAAGGAAGTAGTATATAACCAAAAAAACACATTTTTAGCAGAGGTTAGAAATGATGATTTGGGCAGATAGTAAAAGTCTCTCTGACAAGAGAAAGAAGGAGCAAGCTAAAGACAAATGAATAAAGTCCATAAGTTTTCTGAGTCTTGCTGTCAGAGGAGATTGATTATATGCAAGCACGTGGCCTCTTATGTTAGTAATTTGGAAACCAGAGGTATAATTTGGATGTGTTGGTGGTATACATTCAGGCTACCAATATGAAACGATGGAAGATGACCAGAAGCAAGTCGGGATCTGGAACTTTGTCAAAAAAGAATTACTGGGGACTTTTGCAGCTATTAGCTAATTACCCATTCAGTATAATTTGCATTTTCATCTTCACCCTCAGCTTTATAAAATAATTTAGGTTCACACTGATACCCTGAGTCACCAAGGACGGGTTACATTATATTTCAGATGTTCTGCTTTAGTGGGCAAAGAGATTGATAGTACAGATGCCTGTATCTACTTGTACATTTCAAGCCACTGTTGTTTTTCATTTTTATTATGAACTGTAACAAAGGGTTTCATATCATTTTAAATTAGATCAAATATCTTACTAATTTTATGTTTTATACTTCAAATGATTCACCATAATCTTTTTTAAATGAAGTTAATCACCATTTCCATGAATGTGAGAATATAACAGACTTCCTAATTTACAATAAAAGAAAAAACATTCCATGCCTATTCTGCCGGGGAATGTTTAGTGGTAGTTTGCAAAATACATCTTGGTAGGCTATGTCACATAATTTCCATCTGTTCAAATGTTACTGGGGAGAATAGCCTGTTTCTGACATTACAACCTACATCGCTAAGTCTTATGCTCTAAATCTTTAACTAATCCTTAGTTAATGAGTAATAACTCTGGGTAGGGAAGTTATCTGCATTCACAGCTTATTGAAGACTGAAGAATATTTTTGTTTAGGGTATTTTATAGAATTATACATAGGGGTAGAGTAAGGTTTTTGTAAAATGTTTGTTTTTCAAAATTAATAAGGGTACTGAATTCAAGAATCATATTCACATCACTTCTGGGTATGTATTACTTCCTCCTAAGCAGATTTTTATAAAGTCTCCAGAAGCTTTCAGTATGTGATTTTTTTTTTTTTACATCTTTATTGGAGTATAATTGCTTTACAATGGTGTGTTAGTTTCTGCTTTATAGCAAAGTGAATCAGTTATACATATGTTCCCATATCTCTTCCCTCTTGCGTCTCCCTCCCTCCCACCCTCCCTATCCCACCCCTCCAGGCGGTCACAAAGCACCGAGCTGATCTCCCTGTGCTATGCGGCTGCTTCCCACTAGCTATCTACCTTACGTTTGGTAGTGTATATATGTCCATGCCTCTCTCTCGCTTTGTCACAGCTCACCCTTCCCCCTCCCCACATCCTCAAGTCTGTTCTCTAGTAGGTCTGTGTCTTTATTCCTGTCTTACCCCTAGGTTCTTCATGACATTTTTTTTTCTTCAATTCCATATATATGTGTTAGCATATGGTATTTGTCTCTCTCTTTCTGACTTACTTCACTCTGTATGACAGACTCTGGGTCCATCCACCTCATTACAAATAGCTCAATTTCGTTTCTTTTTATGGCTGAGTAATATTCCATTGTATATATGTGCCACATCTTTATCCATTCATCTGATGATGGACACTTAGGTTGTTTCCATCTACGGGCTATTGTAAATAGAGCTGCAATGAACATTTTGGTACATGACTCTTTTTGAATTATGGTTTTCTCAGGGTATATGCCCAGTAGTGGGATTGCTGGGTCATATGGTAGTTCTATTTTTAGTTTTTTAAGGAACCTCCATACTGTTCTCCATAGTGGCTGTATCAATTTACATTCCCACCAAGAGTGCAAGAGGGTTCCCTTTTCTCCACACCCTCTCCAGCATTTATTGTTTCTAGATTTTTTGATGATGGCCATTCTGACTGGTGTGAGATGATATCTCATTGTAGTTTTGATTTACATTTCTCCAAAGAAGATATACAGATTGCCAACAAACACATGAAAGAATGCTCAACATCAATATGTGATTTTTAAAATCAGTTTTTACAATATAGAGTATCTTAATCAGGCTTTACTTTCATTTTAAACTTTTTCTGATTGTACTGTCTTATTCAGTAGCTTCTATACCTCAAATGAGGGAGAATACTAAATTAGCCCAGTATGATGTTGCAGAGTAAAAAATGATAAAATGCGTTTGAAATCTTATCCTGGATGACTCATCATTGAAGAACTCATACTGTTTCATCATGGAAGAACTCATACTGCTATGTTGACTAACCTTTACTCACAAACCAACTTCAGCTTCAGTAGTTGGAATTTGTAAAGCTCATGTTTTCTCTACAATATGGTTGCCTATTCTGCCCTAACGAATCCCTATACTAAAATGAAAAAGGATCCACTAATTAGTTGTGAGGGAAAAAATTATGTAGATGGTAAGTTAAAACACTGACAGTCTCTGTTAATTCTAAAAGGATGTATATTAAATATTATTTACTCTATTAGCAATCAATTTTAATCAATCTATTAATAATCACTCCCGCACTCTGAGTTTATTGGCATGATGTTGCATTCTTCTGTAATTTTCACATTTCCTTTGAATCCATAGGTGTTTGTAATGTTATTTGCCTTTTGTATTTAATTCATCAGCCTTAGGGCTGGTCTGTTTTATTATTGCATTAATGTCTGTGTTTTTGTTGTTATATTTGTTTTAAAAATTACTTTTATTTTCAATAAGATGGATTTTTCACAAATATTTTATTTCTAATTCTGTATTTAACTCCTTCCCTTTTTTGCTTTTTTTAGATTTATTTTTGTTTTTGTTTTTATTTCATTGAATACTTAATAGAATTTTCCCATTTTCTTAGTTTCTAATAAATGTTTTTAAGACTCTTTTCTAAGTACTTGACTTCAAACCACACATTTTGATAGGTACATATTTTGATAGGAATTTGCAATGCAATAACCTTAAGAATGAACAATAAAATTATAGACTCAAACCCTAAGACAGCAATGCAACAAGGACTCACAACACTGCATGGCACAGTATAAGTTCTATGTAGTGTCTACTGTTATTTTAATTATTAGTAATATTATTATGTGGTCACACATGCTTTGATTTCCTCTTACCATTTTATGTTTGTATTCATCATTTTTTTCTCATTTTTCTGCCTTCTGTTTGATCATTCAAATTTTTCTTCCTTTTGTAGTTCCTAAGATAGTTTGTATATCATAAATTTCATTTCTGTTGTAGTTGTTACAGTTAAATGTTTAGTACATATATTTAAACTTCATTTTTTTAGTGAACTACTAGAGACAAAACAGTCCTTAAGACAAGATTTTTAGCATACGTTAAAATTCTCTTTCCCCTACCCAGCCCGACCTCATTCAGTGATATCATCACCATGTTGATATCATCTAGGATTTATCTATTTATGTATTTATTTTCACATTTTGTTGTGGCAGTTATTTACATTTGGCTACAAAGTTTACTAGTTGCTTTGATCACCATTGAACACTCCTGTCTTCCATTCATTCTTTGATTCATCTATTATTTTTCTGGGTAGAGTCAAGTAATTCTATCAGGGAGAGTCTGCAGCCTCTTTCTCTAAGACCTTGCAGGTCTGAAAATTTCTTTATTTTCCTCCAGCCTACCTGCTAATTTGCAGAGAATAGGATTCTAAGTTTATATGAGTGTATGCTAGTCTTTCCAGACGAACTATGTTGATAAATTTCATTACTTTATACGCTATGGCCACCAAGATAAATTCCAATAAGCATTGTCTATATAATTGATGAGTACCTTGCTAACTTTGACTTTACATAAAATTATACTAATATAAAGCAAAGTTAGCTTTTTAACTTTTGAATCATCAACATATACAGTTAACTTTTATAATTGGTGGAGAGGTTCTGGAACAGGAAAAAGCATTCTGGAATATATACTTAATCCATTTTATTTCATTTTAATCCTTCCTTCCCAGAATAATAGCCACAAAGTTTTATCACCTCTAAGTAGCAGTAACAGAGTTCCTTCAGAAGAGCAGTAACATGGAAGATTTTGAACTTCAGTTTTTGTAATTCTTACCAGCTGTATAAATTAAACTACTGGTGGTAGAAACTGGGAATATGGAATCAATTTCCCAGGCTGACAGAATTGAAAATGCCTCTCCATGAATAGGGTAAAACTTAGATTCAGACCTCTCTGTTATAGATGTACTTGCAATCAGTTATATTAATGAAAAGAGAAATAAAACACAGGTGAGTTTTCTTTTTCAATTTTTTTTTATTGAGGTACCATTGGTTTATAACATTGTACAAGGTTCTTGTGTACAACATTAAATTTCTGTTTCTGTGTATACTACAGTGTACTCATTACCAAAAATTTAGTTTCCATTTGTCACCATACACTTGATCCCCTTTACCCATGTCACCTTCCTCCCTCCTCGCTCCTTCCCCTTTGGTAACCACTACTCTATTCTTTGTAGCTACATTTTTGTTTGGTTTGGTTTGACCATTTATTTGGGTCTTTTGTTTGTTTTTTATATATTCCATACGTGGTGGGTGCTTTTTTGCCTCTGTGTTGTCTGGGATCTCCTGAGTCATGAGCTCCATCACCACAGGGAGAGGGAAAGGGTAGGAGGGAGCCAGGGTCATGGGCATCCCTTCTGTGTCCATTGTTTTCTGGTTCATGAGCGCCAGCCCTGCAGGCAGGGGGTGGGGGGGCCAGAGTCGTGGGCACTTCTGCAGCTGGAAGGACAGGATCCTAGACCTTTTGCCACTGCTGCCCAGTTACCTCTGGGTGCTGGCACCACAGTAGCCAGGAGGCCAGGCCAGAGTCATATGTGCTACCTCCCCTGCTGCTACTGAGTTTTCTGGGGCTGTGGGCTCAGCTGCTGCGGCCAGGGGTCCAGGGCACTAGGGTTGTAGCTCCTGCCTTCACTGTCCCCCTTTCTCACCTCCTCTGTGTCCTAGTCCACCCACCTTTAGATGTACAGATGTGCGGAATTCTCTGGAGTCCTGGTGTGTTGGGCAGAGGCACCTTTGTTGAATTGTGGATGTTTTACTGGTTTTAAGTTGAAGGGTAGAACAAAGGGAGCATCTCAATCCACCATAATGCTGATGGCCTTTTTTTTTCAATTTTTGACAGCATTTATCCCAAAAGGTATTTTTTAGGGTGCATTGCAAAACACATGTTTCTTCCACTACATTGTATATCACATGAGGTTAAAAGAAAAGTTTATTTTTAAGTGCAGCTTAGGATAGCAAAAAAAAAAGAGAGAACATAGACTTTAGTCTTCAGTTCAAATGCCAGTGCTGCCACTTAGTAGCTCTGTTTCCTACAGCAAGGTATTTAGCCTGTCTATATATCTATAAATCTGTAAAATAAGGATGAATATACCTACCTGCAAGTTTCTTGTGTGATTAAATGAAATACTATTCCTTCTCCTTCCCTCCAAAGCTTACCTTATTAAGAAACATTTAAACTACACTGTCAACAACATGAATGTCAACTTTAGTTCCAAAAGACCTATGACAGCTAAGTGATCTCCTACCACTAATAGACCACACAGATTGTCAGAGAAAGGACTGATGGCTATTTTATTCCTGTTAATTTTGTACCGCAACAGCTTCCAAAGGAAAATGAAAAAGGAAAATTAAAAGGTATCAGCAAAAAGTTTTCTTCTGTTGATTTCAGTAAGTGACTTAAAATATCCCGTCTTTCCTGATACTCAGTTTGCAGCCTTTTCTCCCTAAAGCTGAGAGATTAAATGCTACAATGGGTCACTATTTTCAATGTTGTTACACATGAATTAAAAGAAACAAAACAAAAAATATAATAGGTCTGTGGTAGCAAGATCTATATTTTTATAGATAATTGGAATTATATAATTTTTGGTCCTTAATGACTGATTTCTTTCACTTAACATAGTGTTTTCAAGGTTTACCTGTGAGGTAGCATGTATAAATACCTCGTTTTACTAAATAATCCTCCAAGTATGGATATACCACATTTTATTTATTCAAGCTTCAAGTGGTGACTAGTACAATATTGTAGAAGAGTATCAAGAATGACAGTGAACTGTGTATTACCACAGACATAGTATCTCATAAAAACACAAATTTATTCTGTCACAATTCTGGAGGTCAAAAGTCTGAAATCAGTTTCACTGGGCTAAAATCAAAGTACTAGCAGTGCTGGTTCTTTCTGGAGGCTGTAGCTAAAAATCTCTTCCCTTGCCTTTTCTGACTTCTCAAGGCTGCCAACCTCCATTGTCAAAGCCAACAGTGTAGCATCATTGTATTTATTCAGGGTTCTCCAGAGAAACAGAACCAATAGGAGATAGACAGATAGAAATTGAGAGAGGGGAGGAGGAGGGATTGGGATTTTTTTAAGGAATTTGCTCACATGATTATGGAGGCTAAGAAGTCCTGTGATCTGCAGTTAACAGGCTGAAGACCAAGGAGAGCCAGTGTGTCGTTCCAGTCCGCGTCTGAACCAGGAAAGTCGATAGTATAAGTTCCAGTCCAAATTCTAGCAGGCTCAAAACCCAAGAAAAGTCAGTGTTTCAGTCCGAGTCCCAAGCCAAAAAAGAACATGTCCCAACTCAATGACAGAGTTCCCTCTTACTCAGCCTTTTTGTTCTATTCATGTCTTTAATTGATGGGATGAGACCCACCCACATTAGGGAAGGTAAATCTGCTTTAGGAATTCTACCAATTTGAATGTTAGTCTCACCCAGAAACACCCTCAAAGACACGCCCAGAATAATGTTTAACCAAATGTTTGGACACCCCATGGCCCAGTGAAGTTGACAGGTAAAATTAACCATGACAATCTTTTCTGATCTCTGCTTCCATTGTTACATCTTCTCCCTTGCTACCATTCTTCTACTTCCCTTTTATAAGGAATATTGTGGTCTTCTTTGTGGGACGATTACTAAGCTTACCATGATCTGAGACCCTCTGAGTTCCTAATGATTCAGCCTCATACTGCATGCAAAATACACTCAGTCCATCTCAACATCCCTGAAAGTCTCAATCCGTTAGTGCATCAGCTCAAGTCCAGAATGTCATTTAAGTCTCATCAGCTCAAAAGCCCCATAATCTCATCGTGTAAATTATCTAAATTAGGCACATGTAAGGCTATCAGAATAATTGATATTAGGGCAAAATTACTCTTCGTTTATGGATCTGTGAAACTAGAAAAAAAGTTATTTGCTTCCATAATACAGTGGTGGGACAAGCATGGGATAATAATTATAGGCATTGCCATTCAAAAAGGGAGAAAACTAAAGGAAAAAAGGAGTTATTGGTCTCAAGCAATTATAGAATCCAACCAGACGTACCACTTTTGTTTTAAGGCCTGAGTCTAATCCTCTGTGGCCCTCAGCTCCATCCAACGGCCTGTGGCTCATCCTTTTTTCCTAAAGGATAGTACATGTTTGAAACTGAGTAATTCATCAGCCTCTTTCTTAACTCTAGAATTTTGAGAGTCTAACAGCCTTCTTTTATTTCATCCTCTCTGTTCCTTTCCATCTAAGCTGGCAGTATTTATGCTAATATAGCATTCTGAAAATCTTGGTGAGTCTCCTGCATGTGTCTGAGGAATTGTCTCCATCAGACAAGAGGCTTCTCTGCAAATCTTTCTTGGATAAACCCATCTCCATTTTTGGCTTCTGAGATGGCTAAAGGGATACATGAGTCACAGACCTAATGTCTTTAGGGGGATTCATGATGGAGTACTTTGATTTTTGATCCTTTCAAGACATTAACAAAATATTGTCCATGCATGTCCTTGACATTTTCTCCTGAACATGTTTTCCTGACCAAATCTCTTAATTTTTTATCTTTTTTCAACCTGCATAGGCTGATAATTTCCCAAATCATCAAGTTCTGGTTTCTTTTTGTTGACTAGTCCTTCCCTCAATGTATTTCCTACCTGTCACACTTTTTATAAACAGTGAAACCAAGTTTTACCTTCAAAAATTTTCTTCAGAATCTCTTCAGTTGAAGGTCTACATTCATCAGTTACAATTCTGTTTTTAATATAATTGTTGGACACAAGTCAGACGCGGCCATGACTCACGGGCCTAACCGCTCCGCGGCATGTGGGATCTTCCCGGACCTGGGCACAAACCTGTGTCCCCTGCATCGGCAGGCGGACTCTCAACCACTGCGCCACCAGGGAAGCCACCAGCAGAGCTTTTAACATCCAGTTTTCCACCGACAATCTATTTATGATGATTTAGGTATACTCTGTGAAGGTATAGATTTTTTTGATCATTCTTCTGAGCCTTCAGTCTTTAACATACATATTTCTACAAACAACAGTCTGTTCAAAGCAGTTTAGGCTTTTTCTATCATGCTCCTCAAAATTGTTCCAGCCTCCACTGGTTACCTAATTTCAAAGTCACTTCCATATACTTAGATATTTGTTACAACAGTACACCACTTCCTGCACCAAAATATGTATTAGTTTCCTGGTGCTACTGTAACAAATTATCACAAATTTAATGGCTGAACAATGCACATTTATTTTGCAACAGTTCTAGACGTCAGAATTTCTGTATGAGTCTTATGAAGCTAAAACCAAGCTGTTGCCAGGGTTGGTTCCTTCTGGAGGCTCCAGTAGAGAATTTATTCTTTAACTCTTTCAGCTTCTAGAAGCTATCCTGGCTCTGCTGAGGCCCACATCTGCAGATCTGCTGGCTCTGCGCCCATCACCTTTTTTCCCCTCTGCTTCTGCCCTCACATCACCTTCTGACACTAACTTTGACCTCCTTCCTCCCTCTCATAAGGACCCTTGTGAATTACATTGGGCCCACCCAGATAATCACATAAAACACAGGATAATCTCCATACCTCAAGATCCTTAAGTTGATCACTTTTGAAAAGTTCCTTTTGCGTATAAGCTGAGATATTCATAAGTCCTATGGATTAGGATGTGGGCATTATTCTGTCTGTCACAGGTTGTGTATAGGTACATTATAATTGCTGGTATTTACTGAGCACTGCTGATGTATCCTGGTGTTTTGCTCAGAGTTTTAAATATGATATTTTGTATTTAATCCTTACTACTATCCCAGTAAGCTGTTACACAGTTTTACAGATGAGCAACTGAGGTTGCCACAGAATGAACTGAACACAAAAGATGACATATCAGAGATGATAGATGAGCTTTAAATGCTATGTTTTTATAACCTAGTGGAATAGCTAAAACAATCTTGAAAAAACAATGTTGGAGGTCTCAGACTTCCTGATTTCAAAATTTACTAAAAACTGTAGCAATCAAAATAGTGTGGTACTGGTATAAAGACAGACAATACAATAGAATAGAAAGCTTAAAAATAAACCCTGGCATATATGGTCAAATGATTTTTGGCAGAGGTGCCAAGACTATTCAATAAGGAACGAACCCTTTTTTCAATAAATGGTGTTGGGAAAACTGAATATCTGCATACAAAAAAATGAAATTGGCCCTTTGCCTCACACTATATACAAAAATTAACTCAAAATGTATCAAAGACCTAAACATAAGATCTAAAACTATAAAACACTTAGAAGAAAACATAGGGGGAAATTTTCACAACATGGGATTTGGCAATGATTTCTTGGTTATGACACCAAAAGCACAGGCAACAAAAGCAAAAATAGACAAATGAAACTACATCAAAATGAAAAATTTTTATGCTTTAAAGGATGCTATCAACAGAGTGAGAAGGCAGCCCACAGAACAGGAGTAAATATTTATTTGCAAGTCATGTATCTGTTAAGTGGTTAATATCCACAATATATAAAGAATTCCTACAAGTCAGCAACAGCCACCACCCTCACCCTTCAAAAAAAAAACAAACAGGCTTCCCTGGTGGCGCAGTGGTTGGGAGTCCGCCTGCCGATGCAGGGGACGCGGGTTCGTGCCCCGGTCCGGGAGGGTCCCACATGCCGCGGAGCGGCTGGGCCCGTGAGCCATGGCCGCTGGGGCTGTGCGTCCGGAGCCTGTGCTCCACAGAGGTGAGAGGCCCGCGTACCGCAAAAAAAAAACAAAAACAAAAAATAGGACTTGGATATACAGTCCTCCAAAGAAGATATACAAATGGCCAATAAGCACCTGAAAAGGTACATTAAGGGAATGTAAATCAAAACCATAATAAGATGCCTCTTCTCACCAGTTAGAATACCTATTTTTTTTTAATACAAGAAATTAACAGGGCTTCCCTGGTGGCACAGTGGTTGAGAGTCCACCTGCCGGTGCGGGGGACACGAGTCCGTGCCCCGGTCTAGGAGGGTCCCGCATGCCGTGGAGTGACTGGGCCTGTGGGCCATGGCCACTGAGCCTGCGCGTCCAGAGCCTGTGCTCCACGATGGGAGAGGCCACAACAGTGAGAGGCCCACGTACTGCCAAAAAAAAAAAAAAAGAAAAGAAATTAACAAATTTTGGTGAGGATGCAGAGAAATTGAAACTCTTGTGTGTTTCTGGTGGGAATGTAAAATGGTGCAACTGCTAAAGAAAAGAGTATGGTGGTTCCTCAGTAAATTAAAAATAGAGTTACCATATGATCCAGTAATTCCACTTTTGGATATATAACCAAAAGAATTGAAAGCTGGAACTCCTACAGATATTTGTTCACCATGTTCATAGCAGCTTTATGCACAGTAGCCAAGAAGGAAGCAACCCATATGCTCATCAACAGACGAAAGGAGTTTAAAATGTGATTTATACATACAATGGAATATTATTCAGCCTTAAAATGGAAGGAAATTTTGACACATTACCATATGAATGAACCTTGAGGACACTGTGCTAAGTGAAATAAGCCAGTCACAAAAGGAAAAATACTATATGATTCCACTTATATGAACTACCTAGAGTAGTCAAATTCATAAAAACAAAAATTAGAATGGTGATTACCAGGAGCTGGGGGAAGAGGGGAATGAGGAGATAGTGTTTAATGAGTACAGAGTTTTAGTTTCTGAAGATGAAAAGTGTTCTGGAGCTAGATAGTTGTGATGATTGTACAACAATGTGAATATACATAATGCCACTGAACTGTATACTTTTAAATTGTTAAAATGATAAATTAGGTATATTTTCCACAATTAAAAAAAGTATGGAATGTTAAAAGTGTTTTCTTCATCTGCGAAAATGGAGGCAATATAATATGTTCTCTAAGAGAAGAAAAAACTATCTTTTCTTACCATAATAACCTTGAAAATACCTAAAATATTCCTTTAATCAAATAAACTGATTATCGGTTTTCTTTTTCTTCTATCCTAATCTTCGTGTTATTTCAGTTTGTCAAGGTATTTTTTTTTCTCTTAAGCAAATTATACTTGTTCATGTATTCATTCGCTCAGAAACTAAATAGTGCTGGGCATTTTTTTCAGATGCTAGAGATACAACAGGAGCAAGAAGAGATAAAGCCCTTGCTTCTCATTGACCTTTATATTCAGTGTTTAGGACTGAGACCAAGGTGTCTAACATGTTTGTCAAATAAAGCATTGCCAAAGTAATAACATTTGAGATTAAGCTAAAATGATGAGAAGGAGGTAGCCACATGAGAACTAGTGACTGCCCCATAAAACTTGGTCATTAATTTACTCGTTGAACAAATTTTATTGAGGGTATAACATGTTCCTGGCTCAACATGTTATTTGGAAATAACATCAGTCTAGAGCTGACGTTGTAGTGGGAAAAAAATAGACCACAGACAATTACATGTAAATATATTATAAAATATAAGAAATAAGTGCCAGGAAAACAAAATTAAGTGAGCAGTTGTGTAACAGGATGGGAGTAGAGGACAGCTGAGAGATGGTAGACAATTTTGGATATAGAAATCAGGTGAGACTCTTCTATAGCCATGATATTTAGCTGCTCACTGAATGCAGTGACCAGGAAGCCTTGGGAATATCTGTTAAAGAACATTCTGAGTAGAGGGAAAAGGTCCTGAAAGATCATGTTCAAGTGTTCCAAGGAAGTGACTGTGGCTGGAGTGAGTGATCCAAAAAATGCTAGTAGGAAATGAGTCCAGAGAAGTATCCAGGGGCCAGATCATTTACAGCTTTATGGGCCATAGTAAAGGCTTTGGATTTTACTTGAAGTATCATGGGAAAACACTAGAGGGTTTGAACAGAGGCAGAATTTGAATTTTAAATGAGTCATTCCTAATTATTCTTGCTACTCTTTGGAGAATGTGTTTGAGGTGAAGTTGGGGAAGATTTGAATAAGGGAAGCCAATTAGGAAGCTGCTGCAGAATTCTAGGCAAGAGATAATGGTGGATTAAGGGGTTAACACTGAAGTTGTGGAAAAATGATAAGTTTTGCTATATATTTAAAGGTAGAACCAGCAGGCTTTCCTTATGAATTGGATGCAGAGTCTAAGAATGAGAGGAGTCAAGGATGACTCCATGGTTCTTTCCCTGACTGGCTGAGTGAGTGGGAGTACCATTTCCTGAGATGGGGAGCAGCAGGGGAAAAAGCAGTTTGGGCACTGGAGAAAAGAATGTGTAGAATCTGTTTTGACTGTGTTTGGGTGAGGATGCTCATTACTCATCCCAGAGGAGTTCTTGCATAGGTAGTTGAATATGTAAATATGTAGTTCAGAAGAGATAAAATAAAGTTGAAGTGAAAAAAAATTGAGGAAGAGTCAGCTTATATATAGTGTTTAAAACCTTAATGCTGAATGAGATAATTTAGGGAATTTGTATAGATAGAGAAGCAGACTGATGACTGAGCATAAGGGCCCTCCCACATTTGTAAGTCAGGAACAAAAAGTAGCCAGCAAAGGAGACTGAGGAGGTGTGGCCAGTGAAGAAAACCATCACAGTGTGGCTGCCAAAAGAAAGAGTGTCAAGGAGTAGGAAGTGATCATCTACATTAAATGTTGCTTAGAGTCTGGATAAAATAAAGCTTGAGAATTCACCGTTAGATTTAGCAATGCAAAGCTCTTAGTAATTTGGACAAGATTGTTTTTAAAGGATTAAAGTCCAGTGGGAGTGGATTCAAAAGTAAATGGGGGTTTCCAATTTCAGAGAAGTTAGAATATTCAAAATGCACCTTATACCTCCTACTAATTATACCTAAAAATACATAAAACAATTCTCTGAAAGGTGGACAAAAGGACATAAACTGGCTAGGGACCTCAGGACTGGAGAGATAATCCAGTGATGAGTTCTCTAGTTTTTGTTTTTGTAATATTTTTATAATTAATTGGGGATTTTGGTTGTTTGTTCACTTGTTTTTTGTTTCTTAAATATTCTGACCTGCCACTAGAGTAGCCTACAGCTCAGAAATGCCATTGAGCAAAGGCAGAACAAAAAGCCCTAAGGCTCTCAAGCCAGAGGATTGGGAAGATGGGGGACTTGTACAGTAGAAGTCCTCTTGACCAAATGTGTTAGGTTAGGAGGCTAGAAGCACAACATTCAAGGTGCCATCTGGGTTGGTTTCTGGTGAGACCTCTCTTCATTATTTATAGACAACCACCTTCCTGTTGTGCTCTCACATGAACTTTCCTCTGTTTCTAGTGTTTCTTTCTCCTCTTATAAGGATACCAATCTCCTGTAGGATTAGGGTGCCATCACAAGACCTCATTTTACCTTAATTACCCTAAAGGCTCAATCTCCAAATTCATTTATATTGAGGATTAGGGCTTCAACATATGAATTTAGCAGGAGGGGGGGACATGATTCAGTCCAAAGCACCTGCTGTACTCCAAATGAACACCACGACAGAAGCCACCACCCTCCTTACTGGGTACCATGGAGACTGGGGAGTGGAACACATATATCGACTGTGCGTTAACAGAAGCAATCCTCTGCTTCTCCTCATTTGGTAAACAGGCTGAGGCAAAGCCCTGTTGACCATTCCCACCCTCCATTAATAAAGTGATGTACCAACCTTTCCTTCTTAAGTGCTTTGGAGACTATGAATGGAGGATTTTTGACCATCCCCACCCTACTGTAAGCAAATGTCATCAAAGAGCCAATGCCTTATTACCTACTAACAATAGAATGCAGAAAGGATTAAGGAGAGGAGAGAGCTGGAGAGATTCTTTAAATCTGTGTTTGAAGTCCTGGGTATACCTGTAGGTAGCCATGCATGAAAATGACAAGGGTCAGTCAACACAGGGAAATTTCTGATAATTGAACTACAGTGTGGAACACTGCCTAGGTTCAAAATGGCCTCTGGTAGCAAACAAGCAACACAGACCAGTAGAACAATGCAGTAGTTTCAAAATCTAAATTGACATTCAAATTGAATTCCACAAAAGTGAATTGAGACATGCATTCTGATTGACTCCTCTAAAAAAAGATTTAAAAAGAAACTAGAGTCTAGTAATATAAAATGTCAAAGGTACAACCCACAGTTGCTCATTATCATACCACTGAACAAGGAAAATCTCAAATAAGAATAAAACAATTGACAGATGCCAACACCAAGATAACACAGATACTGGAATTATCTAAAAAGTTTAACCAATTACCATAAAAATGCTTCAGCAAGCAATTACAAACCCTATTGAAATAAATAGGAAAACAAAGAAAGAGAAGTGATAAAATAGACCAAAATGGAAATTTTAGAATTAAAAATTACAATAATTGAAGTTTAAAACTCACTGAATGCCTCAATAGCAGAATGGAGATTACAACATAATATTAATAGATGTTAATAATTATTAATAGACACTATCCAGCCTGATAACAGAGAAAATATGAATTGAAGACAAGATGAACAGAGCCTTAGAATTCTCTGGGACAATAAAATATCTAGCATTCATGTCACTGAAGATCCAGAAAGCAACAGAAAAGAATGCAGGACTGAAAACTACTTGAAGAAATAATGTCTGAAAACAACCCAAATTTAGTGCAAGATATAAACCTACAGATTGAAGAAAGTGAGCAAACTTCAAACAGATTACACCCAAAGAAATCCACCCAGCATAATCAAATTTATGAAAACTAAAGATGAAGAAAAAAGGAAAATGATCAAAGAAAAAGGAAGCATTGCCTTTAAAGGAATAGCAATTCAACTGACTACGTGTTTCGTATCAGTAACCATAGAGACTAGGAGTAATTGGCACAACATTTTTGAAGGGCTGAAGAAAAGAATTGTAAACGCAGAATTCTGTGCCTAGCAAAAAATATCCATCAGGGATCAAGGTGACATAGATACATTCTCAATGGAAGAAAGTCTGAAAATTCAAAGTTAGCACACCTGCTGTAAAATCATTGTTAAAAGAAATTCTTCAGACAGAAACAAAATCACACCAGAAGAAAATTTGAATATCAGTAATGAGGAAAGAACAATATTTGGGTAAATACAATAGATTATTCTTTTCCTCTGGAATTATTTAAACTATGTTTGATGGTTGAAAGCCAATAATTTAACATTTTCTGATATGGCTCTCAACATATGAAGAGGTAATGTTCTAGATAATTACGTCGTAAAAGGTAAACAGAGCGAATTGGTAAGTTTTCTACATTCCATTTAAAGTGGTAAAACACTGGAATGTAGTGATGTATGTTATGCATAAATGTATTCCCTAGAGCAACGCACCTTAAAAAAAGTTCTTATAAAAAACCATACAGTGCATCAGAAAAGGGGATAAGAATGAAAATAGTGAAGACAACAGAGGAATTAATACCATAGCCAACATAAACCTTATCAATACTTATATTAAATGTAGGGACTTACCTGGTGGCATGGTGGATAAGATTCTTCCTGCCAATGCAGGGGACACGGGATCAAGCCCTGCTCCGGGAAGATCCCACATGCCGCAGAGCAACTAAGCCAGTGTGCCACAACTACTGACCCTGCACTCTAAAGCCCACGATCCATAACTACTGAGCCTATGTGCCACAACTACTGACCTTGTGCTCTAAAACCCACGATCCGTAACTACTGAGCCTATGTGCCACAACTACTGAAGTCCACACGCCTAGAGCCTTTGCTCCTCAACAAGAGAAGCCACCCTAATGAGAAGCCCATGCACCACAACAAAGAGTAGCCCCCTCTCTCTGCAACTAGAGAAAGCCCACGCACAGCAACAAAGACCCAATGCAGCCAAAAATAAATAAATTAATTGATTAATAAAAATACTTATATTAAATGTAAACATATGAAACACACTAAACAGAGAATGTCAAAATAGATTTAAAAATTATGAACCTGTGTTATATTGTCTACCAGAAAATCACTCCAAATATAATGATATAAGTAAGTTAAAAGTAAGTGTGGGAAAACATACCATGCCAACAATAATCAAATGAAAAGTGGAGTAGCTATTTTAACACAGTAAAGTAGACTTCAGAGCAAAGAAAATTACCAGGATAAAGTGTGATGTTACCTGATTATACAAGGGTTAATTCACCAAGAAAAATAGTAATCCTAAATGTGTATGTATCAAACAACAGAGCTGCAAATATGTGAAGGAAAAAACTGATAGAACTAAGAATAGAAATAGGTAAATCCATAAACATAGCTGGGGACATCATACCCCTCTCTCAGTAATCAGTAGAACTACTAAAAAGAAAAACAGCCAGGTAGAGAAAAACTAAGCAACACTGTTAACCAGAAGATCTAATTCACATTTACAGAGCACTCACTGGACAACAGAAAAATACACTTTTTAATTATAAGTTTAATTGACCTACAACACTGTGTTCTGAGTACCTGATATAATGATTACAAAATGATTACCATGAAAAGTCAAGGTACCATCTGTCACCATGCAAACTTATTACAATATTATTGACTATATTACCTATTGTGTGCATTTCATCCCCTTAACACTTTTATTTTCTCACTGGAAGTTTGTCCCTCTTAATTACCCTTACCTATTTCATTCATACCCCCACGCCCTTCCCCTATGGCAACCACCTGTTTGTTCTCTGCATCTGAGAGTCTTTTCTGTTTTGTTATGTTTGTTCATTTGTTTTGCTTTTGAGATTCCAAATGTAACTGGATATACAATATTTGTCTTCCTCTGATTTATTTCACTTAGCATAAAGCCCTCTAGGTCCGTTCATGTTGTGACAAATAGCAAGATTTCATTCCTCTATATCTGATTAATATTGCATTGTATAAATGTCGTATCTTCTTTATTCTTTTATTTATCTGTGGCTACATAGGTTGCTGCCATATCTTGGCTATTGTAAATAATGCTGAAATGATAATAGGGTTGCATTTATCTTTTCAAATCAGTGTTTTTGTTTTCTTCTGAAAAATACCCAAAAATGGAATTACTGGACCATATGATAGTTCTATTTTTAATTTTTTGAGGAATCTCCATATTGTTTTCCATAGTGGCTATACCAGTTTACATTCCCACCATCAGTGTATATGGGTTCCCTTTTCTTCACATCATTGCCAACACTTGTTATTTATTGTCTTTTTGATAATAAAAGCCATTCTCACAGGTGTGAAGTGATGTCTCATTTTAGGTTAGATTTGCATTTTCCTGATGATTTGCGCATCTTTTCATGTTTCTGCTACCATCTGTATGTCTTCTTTGGGTAAATGTCTATTGAGATCCTTTGCCCATTTTTTAATAAGGTTGTTTTTTTGATGTTGAGGTTTTTGTTTATTTTGGATATTAACCCCTTATCAGATATATCATTTGCAGGTATCTTCTCTCATTCAATATGCTGCCTTTTCATTTGTTGATAGCTTCCTTTGCTATGCAAAAGCTTTTTAATTTGATGCAGTACCATTTGTTTACTTTGATGTTTGTTTCCTTGCCTGAGTAGACAGATCCAAAAAATTACTGCTAAGACCAGTGTCAAAGAACATACTGCCTATATTTTCTTCTAGGAGTTTTATGGTTTCAGGTCTTACATTTAAGTCTTTAATCCATTTTGAGTTTATTTTTGTATATGTTTTTAGAAAGTAGTCCAGTTTGATTCTTTTCCATGTAGATGTCCAGTTTTCCCAGCACCACTTACTGAAGAGGCTATCTTTTCATTATTGTATGTTCTTGCTTATATTATTGACCACATATATGAGTTCATTTCTGGGCTTTCTATTCTGTTCCATTGATCTGTGAATCTGTTTTTGTACTAGTACAATACTGTTTTGATTACTGTAGCTTTGTAGTATAGTTTGAAGTCAGAGTATGATATTTTTATCATTGTCCTTCCTTCTCAAGGTTCCTTGGGCTATTCAGGGTTATTTGTGTTTCCAGACAGATTTTAGAATTCTTTGTTCTAGTTTTGTGAAAAATGCCATTGGTATTTTGATAAGGATTGCCTTCAATCTGTAGGTTGCCTTTGGGAGTATGGTCCTTTTAATAATATTAATTCTTCCAGTCAGTGAGCACTGTATATCTTTCCATTTATTTTGCCATCTTCAGTTTCTTTCAACAGAGTCTAATAGTTTTCTTAATACAGGTCTTTTACCACCTTGGTTAGATTTATTCCTAGATATTTTATTCTTTTTTGATGTGATTATAAATGGGATTGTTTTCTTAATTTGTCTTTCTGATAGTCTGTTGTTAATGTATAGAAACAACGTGTTTTTGTATATTTTATGTCCTGCACCTCTACTGAATTCATTAATTCTAATAGTTTTGTGCCATCTTTAGGATTTTCTATATGTAGTATCATTTCATCTACAAATAGTGACAGTTTTACCTCATCCTTTCCAATTTAGATGCCTTCTGTTTCTTTTCCTTTTCTGATTGCTCTGGCTAAGACTTCCAATCCTGTGTTGAATAAAAGGGGCAAGAGTTGGCATCCTTAGTCCTGATCTTAGAGGAAGTGCTTTTAGCTTTTAGCTTTTCACAACTGAGTATGATGTTAGCTGTGGACTTCTCATTTGTAGCCTTTATTGTGTTGAGGTATGTCCTTCTATACCCACTTTGTTGAGATTTTTTATCATAAATGGATTCTGAAATTTGTCAAAAGCTTTTTCTGCATCTACTGAGATGATCATTTGTTTTTTATTCTTCAATTTGTTGATGTGGAATATCACACTGATTGATTTGTGGATGTTGAACCATCCTTACATCCCTGGAATAAATCCCACTTAATCATGGTGTATGATCCTTTTAGTTATTGTTAAATTTGGTTTGCTAATATTTTGTTCAGGTTTTTTGCATCTATGTTCATCAGTGATACTGACCTGTAATTTTAGTTGTCTGGTTTTGGTATCGGTGTAATGCTGGCCTCATAGAATGAGTTCAGAAGTGTTCCTTCCTCTACAATTTTTTGGAATAATATGAGAAGAGTAGGTGTTAACTCCTTTTAATTGTTTGGTAAAATTCACCTGTGAAGCCTTCTGATCCTGGGCTTTTGTTTGTTGGGAGTTTTTTAAATTACTGGTTTGATTTAATTACTAGTAATTGGTCTGTTCATATTTTCAGTTTCTTCCAACCCAGTCTTGTGATTGTATGTTTCTAGAAATTTATCAATTTCTTCCATATTGTCCATTTTTTGTATAATGTTCATAGCAATCTCTTATGATCCTTTGTATTTCTGTGGTGTCAGTTGTAACTTCTCCCTTTTCATTTCTGATTTTTTGTGTGTGTTCCCTCTCTTATTTTCATATTGAGTCTGGCTAAAGTTTATATGGCTATCTATACTTCATTTATTTCTGCTCTGATCTTTATTCTTTCTTTCTCTCTACTAACTTTGGATTTTTTTTTTTTTTTTTTTTTTTCGGTACACGGGCCTCTCACTGTTGTGGTCTCTCCCATCGTGGAGCACAGGCTCCGGATGCACAGGCTCAGCGGCCATGGCTCACAGGCCTAGCTGCTCCACAGCACATGGGATCTTCCCGGACCGGGGCATGAACCTGCGTCCCCTGTGTCGGCAGGCAGACTCTCAACCACTGCGCCACCAGGGAAGCCCTAACTTTGGATTTTGTTTGTTCTTCCTTTTCTAGTTCCTTTAGGTATAAGGTTAAGTTTACTATTTGAAAACTCTCTTATTTCCTGAAGTAGGTTTGTATCACTATAAACTTCCCTCTTAGAACTGCTTTTGCTGCATCCCATAGGTTTTGGATCATCGTATTTTCATTTTAATCTGTCTCCAGGTATTTTTTGTTTCCTCTTTGATTTCTTCAGTGACCCATGGGTTGTTTAGTAGCATTTTGTTTATTTTCCATGAGTTTTTGTTTTTTGCAGTTTTTTTTTTTCCTTGAAGTTGTTTTCTAGTCTCATAAGATTGTGGTCCCAAAAGATGCTTGATATTATTTCAGTCTTCTTAAATTTATTGTGATTTGTTTTGTGGCCTAGTGTATGCTCTGCCCTGAAGAATGTTCCATATGCACTTAAAAAGCATGTGTATTCTGCTGTTTTGGGTTGTAAAGTTCTGTAGACATCTGTTAGGTCCATATGGTCCAATGTGTTGATTAAGGCCAGTGTTTCCTTGTTGATTTTCTGTCATGATGATCTGTCCTGTCAGGATGATGTGTCAACCAAAATTTCAGAAACAGAGATTGAAATAATGGAGCATTTTTGGGGTTTTGTTAGGACTGCAACCTGGGAGACACAGATTCAAGAAGCACTTGAACTCCATTCTGTCAGGCTACAAAATGGAAGAAATTGTAAGGCCACAGTGAGGTGGCAAGAAGTAAGCGTTCTTGTTAAGCAAGGATTTATGGGGTCTGAAACCATTGCATAGTTACAAGGGGGGACCTTGAGACTCTAAAGTTGTCACTGGTGGATGTTCCAAATATGGCTCATGGTGTCCTTGGTTTTGATACAGTTCAGAGAAAATTTAAGTTCTCAGTGGTGCAGGGATATGTCTGAGACCAGATCCTTCATGGCCACATGACTCCATTTTTGTAAGCTTGAACTATGATTATTTCATTATAATTTCAGTTTGTCATCAGATGTAAGTGGGGTGTTAATGTCCTCTACTGTTATTGTTACTTTCAGTTTCTTCCTTTATGTTTGTTAGTATTTGCTTTATGTATTTAGGTGCATGTTAGGTGCATATATATTTATAATTGTTATATCTTCTTGTTGGATTGATCCCAAGATCATTATGTAATGTCCCTCTTTATCTCTTGATACAGTGTTTGTTTTAAAAAGTCTTTCTTGTCTGATATGAGTTCTGGTACCCAGCTTTCTTTTCATTTCCATTTCCATAGAATACCTTTTGCCATCCCCTCAACTTCCATCTGTGTCTTTAGATCTAAAGTAAGTCTCTTACAGGCAGCATATATGCAGGTCTTGTTGTTTTTTTTTTAACCCATTCAGCCACTCTGTGTCTTTTGATTGCAGCACTTAGTCCATTTACATTTCAAGTAATTATCGATAACTGTATTTATTGTCATTCTGTTCATTGTTTTCAGTGGGGGTGGGGGAGTGTTGTAGTTCTTTTTGTTCCTATCTTCTTCTCTTGTTCCCTTCCCTTGAGATTTGATGACTATCTTTAATGTTATGTTTGGATTCCTTTCTTTTTGTGTGTGTGTATCTATTGTGAATTTTTAGTTTGGTTACCATGAGGTTTATATATAGCAGTCTATAAATAGTGATTACTTTATATTGCTGATCTCTTAAGTTCAAACACATTTTAACAACCCTACATTTTTACTGCCCCCTACCATGTTTACTGTTTTGAACATCATATTTTACATCTTTTAGTATGTTTATCCCTTAACTATTTATCGTATATATAAATGATTTTACTTCTTTTGTCTTTTAACCTTCCTGCTATCTTTATATATGGTTGACTTATTACCTTTACTGTACATTTGCCTTTCCCAATGAGATTTTTCCTTTCATAATTTTTCATACTTCTAGTTGTGGTCGTTTATTTCCACTTAGTGAAATCCCTTTAACTTTTCTTGTGAAGTCAATTTAGTAGTGCTGAACTCTTTTAGCTTTTGCTTGTCTGTAAAACTTTATATTACCTTCAAGTCAATGATAGCCTTGCATTATGGAGTATTCTTGGTTTTAGGTTTTTTCCCTTTTATCACTTTCAGTGTATCGTGCCATTCCCTCTGGCCTTCATAGTTTCTGCTGAAAAGTCAGTTGATACTCTTTGGGAGTTCTGTTATATGCAATTAGTCATTTTTCCCTTGTTGCTTTCAATATTCTCTCTTTAATTTTTGCCATTTTAATTACAGTGTACCTTGGTGTGGATCTCTTTGGGTTAATCTTGTACAGGACTCTCTGTGCTTCCTAGACCTGATGTCTGTTTTTTTCCCAGGTTAGAGAAGTTTTCAGCTACTATTTCTTCAAATAAGTTCTCCAGCCCTTTCTCTCTTTTTCTGCAGTCCCTATAATGTAAATTTTAATGTGCTTGATGTTGTCCTAGAAGTGGCCTTATGTAGGAGCCCCAGCAGCACATACCCCTCTGGTCACCAGAGGTATATGCTCTAGGGGTGCTCCATTTGTGGGCTGCATGGGCCCTTCTGTTGTGACTGGGCTGACTATTATGGGCATACTGGTAGGCAGAGCTGGCCCCTAGCTCAGTTAGCTGTCAGACCCCACCTCATTGTGAGGCTGCCATCCATTGGTGTGCGGGTCTAGGTTCCAGAACGCCTGGCTCTACAGCCTGGGGAGTCATGGGGCTAGTGCCAGTCTGCTGGTTTGTGGGGCCAGGTCCCTGGGTGGCTGGCTTCAGGGCCTGCATTCCCATGGTTGGTGCCAGCCCAGTGGTGGGTGGGGCTGGGTTCTGGGATAGCTGGCTGCAGGGCCTGCTGTTCCCAGATCTGGGACCAGCTTGCTGGTGGGCAGGACCAGGTGCCATGGCAGCTGTTCTGGGACTGGAGTCACCTGATGGTGGGTGTGGCTACGTCTCTGGTGCCTGTCTTCAGTGTCTGGGTTGTCCCATGGCTGCTACTGGCCTGCTGTTGGGCGGGGCCTGTTTCTGGGGTGGCTGGCTGAGGGGTTTGTTGGGACTCAGAGAGACCTACAGCTGGTGCCAACCTGCTAGTGAGTGGGGCTGTGTCCCCACATGGCTGGCTGCTTGACCTGGGCATTCTTGAGACTGGTGCTCACCAGCTGGTATGTGTGTAAGCCACCAGCACTAATACATTAGAGGGAGTACTCTAAAATGATGCTTGTCAGCACCAGTGTTATCGTGGTAGTACAAGCTTCCAAAAATGGCTGCCACCAGCGTCCGTATCCCCAGGACTCCCAGTTGCCTCCTGCTTCTCTGGCAGGCTCTCTAGGGTCAGCAAGTGTGTCTGACCCAAGCTCTTTTCAAATTACTGCCTCTGCGCTGGATCTTGGAGCATATGGGATTTTACGTGCACCCAAGAGTGAAATCTCTGTTTTCTAGAGCTCTCCAGCTCTCCAGTATGCAAGCTCTGCTGACTTTCAGTGCCACATGTTCTAGAGGCTTGTCTTCCCAGTGCTTAGTTGCTCCGCGGCATGTGGGATCCTCCCGGACCGGGGCATGAACCTGCGTCCCCTGCATCGGCAGGCAGACTCTCAACCACTGCATCACCAGGGAAGCCCTAAATACCTATTACTGTGTATTCACTTGCTAGCATTTTTGTCAGGCCCATATTTAGCATTTCAAAAATGTTGCCTTTGTAATACAAAAAATAGCAATTAAAGAAATATAATAGCAAGGGAGAGGCCTAGGATTCTCACATTCCAAGAAAATATATTGTTCATATATTGTCCTTTCAGGAGGTGGACAACCAATGTCAACTAAAAAGAGTAGAATAACAGATTGATACATGTTCAGATACATGTGGGAAATTTAGCAAAATATTTATGAACATGAATCCAGTCAAGGGAAACAAATATGATATATAAAATCCATGTTAGCCAAGCTTTTAAAAAGCTATTGTTCATAGGTCTTAGAAACTCCTTCCCTCCTTTCCACATAAGTAATCAGAAATCAAGTAGAATACCAAAATGAGAGTGATACATAATGATCATTTTTCGTATACTCTACAATGTGAAATAGGGTTCTAAAGAGTGAAAGAGAATCATGGATTGCCTGAATTCAAACTCCTTTTGCATTATAGCCATTATAGCTAGGATGTTTAAACAGACTTACTCAGGTTTTTTTCCCACAGAACTAAAGTTGAACTCATGGTCTTTCCCACTGAGTTACAGTCTCTACATCTTCAGCAACTTACTATTCGTTAGCATGAACATGAGAATCGCAGTTTATTAGTGATATTTTCTATAAATTTTCATTATCGTAGTATGCCATTACTTAGAAGTTTTAAAGCCATCGTTACCCCCAAAACAGAATTTTGTCTCTCCTTCAAGTAATAGTAAAAAGTAAGTTTGAATGATGAACTTAAATCTTAAATTGGGTCACTTGAGGTCACCCAAGGCCAAGAAAGACCTGATGAGGGAGAGGGTTTTAGCTTAATAGAAGCACTAATTGTGTTACATCTGCTTTTTCTTTCAGAGTTTTAGTTAATTATCTAAATTTTTTGTACTCTGCTTAATAAAGGATTTAATAGGTGATTATATATACATTCCTGGTTTAATCTTATTTTAATGCATTTTCATTGATTGGATAATGCCCTTTTTCTAAGGTACATAATTATCTTAAGTCAGCATGTTGTCAAGCTTTTCCCCAAAAGATAAAATTGAAGTTAAATGTGGTTAGTTCTTTCATCTCACTGGTATTCAAGTACAGAGGATTTCTTACATTTCATGAACCAATGAATATTTCATAGAAGTTGATTTTAGAATATGGTGTAAACACGAAATATGGCTGGTGACAGAACAATTTGTTTTCCTTGATTGAATTTCATTGGTATCCCCAACCCTAAATGAATCTGACTGATATTTATCTAAAACACAGATGAATCAGTTGTCCAGAGGAGTCACCTTGGTAGAATAAACATTTATTTAATAATGTTTAAAACACTTTAGAAGTTCTTCTGTAAGAATTGCCTGTATGGGGAATGATTGCTAATAGGGATGGGATTCTGCATGTGGGTGATGAAAATAATCTGAAATTTAATAGAGTTGGTGGTTGTACAACCTTGTGAATATACCAAAGACTGCTAAATTGTACACTTTAAAATGGTGAATTTTTTGGTAAATTAGTTGTCTCAATAAAAGTAAGTCAGTTAAAGAATCAGACTCACATAAGTCTCACTGATTTATATATACTTTGATTTTGTATAAATATTGTACTAACCAACCTATTTACTGACCTTAACCATAACACTTAAGTTCACATTTACTGCTCACACTGAAGACTTAACCATCACTGGGAACGTTAGAAGACTCAACATCTTCCAAAGGCATCCTCAAAGAGGAATCACAAAAATGTCCTCAGCAATGACATTGAAATAAGTATAGAGCATCACAGCAAGCTTGCTTGGAGGACACAAGATTTGTGTGTGTTGTGAGATTATTCTTCTATAAAAATTGGTCATATTAACTTGTTACATTCAGTTTTTCTTGTGCAGCAATCCCAGGCTACACTGGGCCTTGTGAGGTATCTCACAGGGCAACCCAGAGAGGTATTTGGCCATCCTCAGGGGTACAGATAGACTACATCTCCATTTTCCTTTGCTTCTAACATATTTGATCACTTCAAAAATAGAGGAGCTGAGGAGAAAGATGGCAGTGCTTAACAATAAATTAAGCTTTTAGTGTTTATTTTTCTTATTAAAAAAGCATTACCTGTTATCTTTTACTTTAAAAAGTATTTACTGAGTGCCTGTTCTACTGAAGCAAATTCTGGGTGCTGAGGATATAAGACTGAATAAGAGAGATAAATTTAGGAAAAGTAGACAATAAACAAGCAAATCATAAATAAGAAAAATAAAGTGTGCTAAGGCTATGCAGTGAATTAAAATAGGTGATGTGAGAATGACTGGTGACTACAGGAAAACAGTATTTTCTTCCTGCTACAAAAACTACATACATATCAAAAGAAATAAAATAAAACATACTTAAAACCCTGCACACCAAGAGATAACCACCATTAGTCTTGGGTGTATGTCCTTCCAAACCCAGCTCTATCTCTGTGTGCTCAAGAGTGTGTACATGTGTGTGATGTTTTGTTTGTATTGTAAAATAAGATCATACTATTAATACTGTGTTGTGACCTGCTTTATTCATTTAACATATTATGAACAATTTTATATGTCAGTAATATTACTTTTATAATGCCATTTTAACAATTATAAAATATTCCATTTGGTTGATTTAATCAGTCTTCAGTTATTGGATGCTTGGACTGTCTATTGCATAACTCAAAACAATCACATGAAAGGGTGTCATATTTAGCTTAAGTTTACGTGATCAAAAAATTATTCATTTCTAATGTTGAATGATACAAGTTTCTCTCCATCACTGTGAGATATATACTTTTCATTCTTCTGGTTTGGTTTGTTGTTTTGGGTGGTTGTTTCTGCACCACGAGGCATGTGGGATCTTAGTTCCCCGACCAGGGATCAAATTCTCGCCCCATGCAGTGGAAGCGCAGTCTTAACCATTGGACCGCCAGGGAAGTCCTGGGTGTTTTTTTAAATCTTCTATCTGCCCCCTGGGGACATTCCACAAGGCAGAATCTTCAGCTGTTGACTTTTTTTCCCTGTATTTCTTTCCTCAGTTATTTCATTCAGATTTACAACACAAGTTTTCTTAACTTCTAGGTGAAAAACCGCCAGATCTTTATCTCAGACCTTGTCTTCTCTGCCATGTGGCTGTCCGACCACTTGCCTTGTCTAAAACCTGCCTTGTCTAAAACCTCAAGACTTGCCTTTTCTAAAACCAAACAATCTTGCCTTGTCTAAAACCAAACAATCCTCAAACTTGCCTTGTCTAAAACCTTGTCTAAAACCAAACTTGCCTTGTCTAAAACCAATCACACCTCTCTGTCTCTTGCTTTGTCTAAAACTTGCCTTGTCTAAAACCAATCACACCTCCCCGTCTCTTCAAATCCAACTCTTCCTCATAATTTCCCTGTTTACTACAAAGATATCATCATGGCCCCAATCATTTTAGCCTAGGAAAGTTAAATTACCTTTGACTCCTCCACAAAGCAGATACGATCCTCTTTCATAATGTGATTTTCAGACTTCTTTTCTTTTCCATCATCACTGGCACCTCCCTAGTGGCAAGACACTTTCAAGACACTTTCTGCTTAGTCCGAATTATTATTTTAACAGTCTCCTCATTGATTTTTTTATTTGGTAACCCCTCCCTTTCAATTCTGCCTATATCTCTGGATCTTACTGCATCAGTTATCCCCGCTTTGCCTTCAGAATCATCTCATTCCACCCTCTTTTCCTCCCAATCTTTATTTAAATATGTGCAAGTCTCCCCAGACTTAAAAATGTTTTTGTGACTCTAGACAGCTTTCTCTACTTTATTACCTCAAATTCACCCTGCCACAGTCTGGCTTCAGGCCATTCCACTCTACTAAACCTCTCATTCAATCCCAGTGGCTTCTAATTGACAAATCCAGTGGATACTTCACAGCCTTTATGTCACCAGATTTTTGTCTACATTGGGCGGTTGATAACTTACTCGTAAACTTTTCTGGTTCTCTCTATATTCTCTCTCACTGTTCCTATACCATCTCTTCAGAAAACTCTTCTCACCTTGACCTCTTAAATACTGGTATTTCTGAGGGCCCCATTCTCAGCCCTTAGTTCTCTGCATGTTCATCTACTTTGGCTATTTTAATTACAATTTAGAAGCTTAGGACTTTTAAATCCCTGTATCTGGGCCTCACACTTGTGTGTATAACTGCCTGATGGATCTTCCCCTGAATGCTCTACCAAAGGCACCGCAAACCTGAAACTATCTTCTCTCCCCTAAAACCATTCTTAGTTTTCTGTTTATCTCATGTGGTGGTACTATCATTCACCTAATCATTCAGACCAGAAATGTGGAAGTCATCTTTCATTTCCCTTTCTCTTTCGTTTCATCTCTCCCTTTCCCCTCATCCAACTCGCCACTGCATTCTACAGTATTCACAACTAAACAAGAACTAGTATAATTTCCTAACCAATCTTTGTTTCCTATGTGTGTATACTTCATAAGTTGCAGTGTGTCCATGAATTTCTCACTCTGAAAGTCTCAATATTCTGTTTATACCATTACCCAACTAACAAATAAAATGACCATTATATTTCATTTTACATAATTTAAAACAAATATTATAATACCTAGAAAAAATGTTGCAGTGGCCGCCAAATTACTAATACAAGGAATGCCTTCAAATAAAGATAAATTAAAACATTGCAAAATCTTTTCTCACCATTTATTTGACAGAAGCTTAGCATTCAGTCTTTCATCCTATTAAGTTTTGCATTTCAATTGGCGTTGCTCTACAAAAGATGCTTGCTTCCTCTCTTCATTCAAGAAACATTTACCTTCTGCCCACTGACTCTCCTAGCCTAGCTGCTATCTGGGGAATAAAGGTATTGCTTTTGCCCAGAGCTCAAGTGAACTTTATTCTGGACATCAAGTTTATCATCTCTTTTGAACATTTCTAATTGTCAGTAGTCTGTATTACAGGAACACTTAAATAATTTTAGTAATTTCAAAGTGGAAGTTATATATATAAACTTAGCTGAGAATTCTGCATTTACCAATAGCTGGGCAGCATGGATTTCAGAGCAACAACTCAAAAACAATTGTTTCATTTTTTTTTAGAGAATTCCTAATGGGCTTATTTGTGTTTCTTCTTAATTTGTTTTTCTTCTATGTGTAGAACTGCCTTTCTTAAGGTTTACACAGAAAGACATATCCCCAAATTGAAGCTCTTTTCCTTCCATGTGAGCCTAGGTTGATAATGAAATTGGGGAATTAAGAGGAAGAGAGTTAAGGACAATCTAGAAGAGCAGAACTCACTAGATAGAAATGACTAAACTGAACCCACAAGCTCTGAGAGCAGCCAGGGAGAAAATCAAACTTAAAGTTAAATGACCCATCAGCTACCTTCCTTTTTTAATGAGAAATAAGACAGATGCACATAGCGTATTAACAATAACAATTTAAAATACCCCGAACTTTGTCACGTGGTAGCTTATCAAGAAATAACACCGATTTTATAGCCTTAAAGAGAAATTAAAACCAGCCTCAAAAGGCTGCATACTAGATGTGTAAATATTGGCCAATTCAGAGAAGTGGCATTTGATATATGCATTTTACATGTTATGTCACTTAAACATTTCCCACAGGTATTTTCTGTGGGTTAAAATTTTCTGCACACATGTGTGACATGGAGAAGACAAGTGTCAAAACCATAAAATTGTACTTTTTTTTTTTGGCCTTGCCACGCAGCATGTGGGATCTTAGTTCCCTGACCAGGGATCAAACCCATGCTCCCTGCAGTGGAAGCGTGGAGTCCTAATCACTGGACCACCAGGGGATTCCCTATTCTTTTTTAACAGCTTTACTGAGGTATAATTCACTTGCCATACAATTCACCCACTTACTATATACAATTCAGTGGCTTTTAGTATATTCACGGAGTTGTGCATCCATTACCACAATCAATTTTGCAACATTTTCTTTACCCTAAAAATAAGCACACCTGCCTTAAGCCATAACTATCCAATCTCACCATCCCTAAGAAACGACTCATTATCTATCAGTTTTGCCTATTCCTAACATTTCGTATAAATGCAATCATACAATACATGGTAATCTATGACTGACTTGTTTGACTTAGCATAATGTTTTCCGGGTTCATCCATGTGGTAGCGTGTATCAGTACTTCGTTTCTTTTTGTTGTTGAATAATATTCCATTGTATGGATACACCATGTTTCGTTTAGTTCAGTTGCTATATATTTGGGTTGTTTCTACTTTTTTGGCTATTATGAATAACAGACCTATGAACATTCATATACAGATTTTTCTGTGGACATGTTTTCATTTCTCTTGAAATATACCTAGAAGTGGAATATACTTAGAAACGGAACTCTTTGTTGAACCATTTGAGGAACTACCAGATTATTTGCGAAAGCAGCTACACTATTTTATATTACCATCAGCTATGTATGAGAGTTCCAATTTTTGCATAAACTCACCAGTATTTGTTATTACCTGTCTTTTTTATTGTTACCATCCTAATAGATGTAAAGTGTTATCTCACTGTGGTTTGCAGTTTCCTGATGACTAATGATGTTGAGCTTCTTTTTCTGTGCTTAATGGCCATTTGTGTATCTTGCTTGGATAGTTGTCCATTTTGATCCTTTGCCCATTTTATTTTTAATATTTATTTATTTATAAATTGTTATAAATAGTCTTAGTTGCAGCACATGGGCTTTTCACTTCATTGCGGTGCACAGGATTCTCTCTAGTTGTAGCATGTGGGCTCTGTAGTTGCGGCACGTGGGCTTAGTTGCCCCATGGCATGTGGGATCTTAGTTCTCCAACCAGGGATCGAACCTGCGTCCCCTGCATTGCAAGACAGATTCTTAACCATTGGACCACCAGGGAAGCCCCCTTTGCCCCTTTATTTGTCTTTTTATTGTTGAGTTATAATAACTGTTTATATATCCTAGATACAAGACTCTTGTTAGATACATGATTTACAAAATTTTCTCCCATTCTGTGGGTTGTCTTTTCATTTTTGTGATGGTGTCCGTTGAACCACAAATGTTTTCATCTTGACAATGTCAAGCTTATATTTTCTTTTATTGCTTGTGTTTCTAGTGTTTTCTCATGAAGGAGTACCGTATATTTTTCACGGCTTTATTGAGCCTTAATTGACATAGAGTAAACTTCACATATTTAAAGTGTGTACATTGACAAGTTTTGACATATACATACACCTGTCGAAGTCTGTTGCCCACATATTATTTGGGATATTTGTTTTTTATATTGCATTTTGAGAGTTCTTTATATACAGATCCTCTTATTACAAATATTTCCTCTCATCTCTGGCTTGTCTTTTCATTCTGTGAACACTGTCTTTCAAAGGGCAGAAGCGCCTAATTTTTTTTTTTTTTTTTTGGTACGCGGGCCTCTCACTGTTGTGGCCTCTCCCGTTGCGGAGCACAGGCTCCGGACGCGCAGGCTCAGCGGCCATGGCTCACGGGCCCAGCCACTCCGCGGCATGTGGGATCTTCCCAGACCGGGGCACGAACCCGTGTCTCCTGCATTGGCAGGCAGACTCTCAACCACTGTGCCACCAGGGAAGCCCAGAAGTGCTTAATTTTGAAAAACCCCAATTTATTGATTTTTTCTTTAATGGATTATGATTTTTAGTGTCACATCTAAGAAATTTTTACCTAATTCAGTCACAAAGATTGCCTCTTATGCTTTCCCCTTGAATTTTTATAGTTCTACATTTTACTTGTAGGTCTGTGATCCATTTTGAGTTAATTATTCTATATGGTGCAAGATATGGATCCAAGTTCATTTTTTGGTAAACTGTTCCAGCACCATCTGTTGAAAAGGCATCTTCTTTCCATGTAATTGCCTTTGATCTTTGCTGAAAATCAATTAACCATATGTGTGTTGGTGAGTATATTTCTTCACTCTCTATTCTGTTCCAATGATCTACTGTCCATCTTTGCAGCAGTACCACATGCTTTAATTACTGCTGGTTTACAATGAATAGTGAATTCAGGTAGTGTAAGTCCTTAAACTTTATTCTTCTTTACCAGCATCATTTTGGCCATTCTAGGTCCTTGACATTTTCTGTGAATTTTAGGATCAGTTCATCAATTTCTGGAAAAAAAAAAAAAGTGTCCTGAGATTTTGATTGATATTACATTGAATCTGTAAGTCAATATGGAGATAACTGACATATTAACAATATTGAATTTTCTGCCCAATATCGAGTCTTCTGCCCATGACCACTGTGTGTGTGGATGTGTGTGTGTCCTTTTATTTTATTTAGGTCTTTAATTTTCTCAGGAGTGTGTTATACCTTTCAGTGTACAGGTCTTGTTCATCTTTTGTCAGTATGCAAGTATTGCATTTTTTATTGCTTTTGTCACTTGTACATTTTTATTGAAATTGCTGATTGTTGTTTGCTAGCATACAGAAATAAAACTGACTTTTGTATATTAATCTTGTATTCTGCCACCTAGCTCTATGTACTTATTAGTTCTACTAGGTTTTTTTAATAGATATTATAGGATTTTCTAAATAGGTGGTCAGATAATTTATGAATAAAGACTGTTTTTCTTCCTTTCCAATCTTGTTGCCTTTTCTTTGTTTTTCTTGCCGTTTACAATGGCTACAACCTGTAATTCAATGTTGAATGGATATGGTGAGAGCAGACATCATTGTCTTGGAGGAAGAGTGATCTTAGGAAGACAACATTCAGTCTTTCACTATTACTATGATGTTCAGTGTACGTTTTCTGTGAACACCCTGTATCATGTTGAGAAAGTTCCTTCTATTCCTAGTTTGCTACAATTTTGGATCAGGAATGGATATTGGATTTTGTCAAATATTTTTCTACCTTTATTGAGATGATCATATGGTTTTCCTTTTTGAATTTATTAATCTAGTGAATTGAACTGATTTATTTTAAAATATTAAAACAACTTTGCATTCCTGCAATAAACCCAAGTTGATCATGATTTTTTATCTTTTTATTCTATCTGTAGCCTTCAATTTGCAAGGTACTTAGTTCACTGAAACATGTCCATATCAGAATCATGTTGTATCTTTGCATGGTTCTCTGGTTATCATGAAGCAAGATATGTATGAGTTTGAGTGAACACTGTACCATGCAAAGCAAGATCTGACTCTATTGTTGGATTTGATTTTCTAGAATGTTGTTAAAAAGTTTTACATCTGTGTTCGTGAAGAATATTGGTGTGTAGTTTTCTTATAATATCTTTGTCTAATTTGATGTGTAATGTGGCTTCTTAGATGAGTTGGGAAACATGTCTCTCTCAACAATTTTCTAAAGAGTTCGTGTAGAATGGATATTATATCTTCTCTAAAAATTTGGCAGAATTCATCAGTGAAGCCATCTGGACCTGGGGTTTTTCAGAAGGTTTAAAACTGCAATTTGAATTTCTTTCTTTATCTTATGAATGAGCTTTGGTCATTTGTGACTTCCAAGGATTTTGTTCGTTTCATCTAACTTGTCAATTATATTGGCACAAAAATTTTCATAACATTATTATCCTTTTAATATCAGTAAAATCTGTTGTGCTGTTACCTGTCTCGTTCCTGTTATTTGTACTTTGTATCTTCTCTCTTTTTAATTTTTTTAAATGGCCATTCTCATTGGAAGTTTATCAGTTTTAAAATTGTTCTTCCCGAAGAACTGGCTTTTGGTTTCGTTGATTTTTCTCTATTGTTTTTCTGTTTTCTACTTCTTTGCTTTCCTCTATGTTATTATTTTATTTCTTCTGCTTATTTTAAATTTTATTTGCTCTTATACTTCAGTTTCTTAAGGAAGAAAGTGAGATCATTGATTTGAGATCTTTCTTCTTTTCTAATAAAGTGTTTAGTGCTATAAATTTCCATCTAAATACTGCTTTAGTGACATACTGCCAGTCTTGATGTGCTGTGTCTTTATTTTCATTCAGTTCAGAGTAGTTTGTCATTTCCCTGTGCTGCACTGAACATTGTGGTACATGTCTCTTTTTGGATTATGGTTTTTTCAGGGTATATGCCCAGTAGTGAGATTGCTGAGTCATATGGTAGTTCTGTTTTTAGTTTTTTAAGGAACCTCCATACTGTTCTCCATAGGGCCTGTATCAATTTACATTCCCACCAACAGTGCAAGAGGGTTCCCTTTTCTCCACACCCTCTCCAGCATTTATTGTTTGTGGATTTTTTTGATGATGGCCATTCTGACCAGTGTGAGGTGATACCTCACTGTAGTTTTGATTTGCATTTCTTTAATGATTAGTGATGATATTGATCATCCTTTCATGTATTTGTTGGCAATCTGTATATCTTCTTTGACGAAATGTCTGTTTAGGTCTCCTACCTATTTTTGAACTGGGTTGTTTGTTTTTTTGATATTGAGCTGCATGAGCTCCTTGTAAATTTTGGAGACTAATCCTTTGTCAGTTGGTTTGTTGGCAAATATTTTCTCCCATTCTGAGGGTTGTCTTTTCATCTTGTTTATGGTTTCCTTTGCTGTGCAAAAGCTTTCAAGTTTCATTAGGTCCCATTTGTTTATTTTTGTTTTTATTTCCATTTCTCTATGAGGTGGGTCAAAAAGGATCTTACTGTGATGTGTGTCATAGAGTGTTCCACCTGTGTTTTCCTCTAAGAGTTTTATAGTGTCTGGCCTTACGTGTAGGTCTTTAATCGATTTTGAGTTTATTTTTCTGTATGGTGTTAGGGAGTGTTGTAATTTCATTCTTTTCCATGTAGCTGTCGAGTTTTCCCAGCACCACTTACTGAACAGGCTGTCTTTTCTCCATTGTATATTCTTGCCTCCTTTATCAAAGATAAGGTGACCGTATGTGTGTGGGTTTATCTCTGGGCCTTCTATCCTGTTCCATTGCTCTGTATTTCTGCTTTTGTGCAGTACCATACTGTCTTGATTACTGTACCTTTGTAGTATACTCTGAAGTCAGGGAGCCTGATTCCCCCAGCTCCATTTTTCTTTCTCAAGATTGCTTTGGCTATTTAGGGTATTTTGTGTTTCCATACAAATTGTGAAATTTTTTGTTCTAGTTCTGTGGAAAATGCCATTGGTAATTTGATAAGGATTGCATTGAATCTGTAGATTGCTTTGGGTAGTATAGTCATTTTCACAATGTTGACTCTTCCAATCCAAGAACATGGTATATCTCTCCAGCTGTTTGTATCATCTTTAATTTCTTTCATCAGTGTCTTATACTTTTCTGCATACAGGTCTTCCGTCTCCTTAGGTAGGTTTATTCTTAGGTATTTTATTCTTTTTGTTGCAATGGTAAATGGCAGTGTTTCCTTAATAGTGGTGAGAGTGGGCAACCTTGTCTTGTTCCTGATCTTAGAGGAAATGCTTTCAGCTTTTTACCATTAAGACCGATGTTGGCTCTGGGTTTGTCATATATGGCCTTTATTATGTTGAGGTGGGTTCCCTCTATGCCTAGTTTTTGGAGAGGTTTTATCATAAATTCTTGTTGAATTTTGTCAAAAGCTTTTTCTGCATCTACTGAGATTGTCATATGGTTTTTATCCTTCAGTTTGTTAATATGGTGTATCACATTGATTGATTTGCATATGTTGAAGAATCCTTGCATTCCTGGGATAAACCCCACTTGATCATGGTGTATGATCCTTTTAATGTGCTGTGGGATTCTGTTTGCTAGTATTTTGTTGAGGATTTTTGCATCTGTGTTCATCAGTGATATTGGCCTGTAGTTTTCTTTCTTTGTGACATCTTTTTCTGATTTTGGTATCAGGGTGATGGTGGCCTCATAGAATGAGTTTGGGAGTGTTTCTCCCTCTGCTATATTTTGGAAAAGTTTGAGAAGGATAGGTGTAAGCTCTTCTCTAAATGTTTGATAGAATTCGCCTGTGAAGCCATCAGGTCCTGTGCTTCTGTTTGTTGGACGTTTTTAATCACATTTTCGATTTCAGTGCTTGTGATTGGTCTGTTCATATTTTTCTTCCTGGTTCAGTCTCAGAAGGTTGTGCTTTTCTAAGAATTTGTCCATTTCTTCCAGGTTGTCCATTTTATCGACATATAGTTGCTAGTAGTAATTTCTCATGATCCTTTGTATTTCTATAGTGTCGGTTGTTACTTCTTTTTCATTTCTAATTCTGTTGATTTGAGTCTTCTCCCTTTTTTTCTTAATGAGTCTGGCTAATGTTTTATCAATTTTATTTATCTTCTCAAAGAACCAGCTTTTAATTTTATTGATCTTTGCTATTGTTTTCTTCATTTGTTTTTCCTTTATTTCTAATCTGATCTTTATGATTTCTTTCCTTCTGCTAACTTTGGGAGATTTTTTGTTCTTCTTTCTCTCATTGCTTTAGGTGTAAGATTAGGTTGTTTATTTGAGTTGTTTCTTGAGGTAGGATTGTATTACTATAAACTTCTGTCTTAGAACTTCTTTTGCTGCATGCTGTAGGTTTTGGGTCATCGTGTTTTCATTGTCATTCGTTTCTAGGTATTTTTTGACTTCCTCTTTGATTATTTCAGTGATCTCTTGGTCATTTAGTAGTGTATTGTTTAGCTCCATGTGTTTGTATTTTTTACACATTTTTTCCTGTAATTGATATCTAGACTCATAACATTGTGGTCGAAAAAGATACTTGATACAATTTCAATTTTCTTAAATTTACCAAGGCTCGATTTGTGACCCAGGATATGATCTATGCTGGAGAATGTTCCATGAGCACTTGAGAAAAATGTGTATTCTGTTGTTTTTGGATGGAGTGTCCTATAAATATCAATTAAGTCCATCTTGTTTAATGTATCGTTTAAAGCTTGTGTTTCCTTATTTACTTTCATTTTAGATGATCTGTCCATTGGTGAAAGTGGGGTGTTAACGTCCCCTACTATGATTGTGTGTTGCTGTTGATTTCCCCTTTTATGGCTGTTAGCCTTTGCCTTATGTATTGAGGTGCTCCTGTGTTGGGTGCAGAAATTTTTACAATTGTTATATCTTCTTGGATGGATCCCTTGATCATCATGTAGTGTCCTTCCTTGTCTCTTGTAACATTCTTTATTTTAAAGTCTATTTTATCTGATATGAGTATTGTTACTCCAGCTTTCTTTTGATTTCCATTTGCATGGAATATCTTTTTCCATCCCAGCACTTTCAGTCTATGTGTCCCGATGTCTGAAGTGGGTGTCTTGTAGACAGCATATATACAGGTCTTCTTTTTGTATCCATTCAGCCAGTCTGTGTCTTTTGGTTGAAGCATGTAATCCATTTATATTTGAGGTAGTTATTGATATGTATGTTACTATTACCATTTTCTTAATTGTTCTGGATTTGTATTTTAGGTCTTTTCCTTCTCTTGTGTTTCCTGCGTAGAGCAGTTCCTTTAGCAGTTGTTGTAAACCTGGTTTGGTGGTGCTGAATTCTCTTAAATTTTGCTTGTCTGTAAAGGTTTTAATTTCTCCATTGAATCTGAATGAGTTCCTTGCTGGATAGAGTAATCTTGGTTGTAGGTTTTTCCCTTTCATCACTTTAAATGTGTCCTGCCACTCCCTTCTGGCTTGCAGAGTTTCTGCTGAAAGGTCAGCTGTTAACCTTTTGGAGAGTCCCATGTATGTTATGTGTTGCTTTTCCCTTGCTGCTTTTATTATTTTTTCTTTGTATTTAATATTTGATAGTTTGATTAATATATGTCTTGGCATGTTTCTCCTTCGATTTATCCTGTATCAGACACTCTCTGTGCTTCCTGGACTTGAATCTTTACTTTCCCACGTTAGGGAAGTTTTCCACTATAATCTCTTCAAATATTTTCTCAGACCCTTTCTTTTTCTTTTCTTCTTCTGGGACCTCTATAATTAGAACATTGGTGTGTTTAATGTTGTCCCCAAGGTCTCTGAGACTGTCCTCAATTCTTTTCATTCTTTTTTCTTTATTCTGCTCTGCAGTAGTTATTTCCACTATTTTATCTTCCAGGTCACTTATCCATTTTTCAGCCTCAGTTATTCTGCTATTGATTCCTTCTAGAGAGTTTTTAATATCATTTATTGTGTTGTTCATCACTGTTTGTTTGCTCTTTAGTTCTTCTCGGTGCTTGTTAAATGTTTGTTTTATTTTCTCCATTCCATTTCCAAGATTTTGGATCATCTTTACTGTCATTACTCTGAATTCTTTTTCAGGTAGACTACCTATTTCCTCTTCATTTGTTTGGTCTGGTGGATTCTTATCTTGCTTCTTCATCTGCTGCATATTTCTCTGTCTTCTCATTTTGTTTAACTTACTGTGTTTGGAGTCTCATTTTCGCAGGCTGCAGGTTTGTAGTTCCCGTTGTTTTTGATGTCTGCCCCTAGTAGGTGAGGTTGGTTCAGTGGCTTGTGTAGGTTTCCTGGTGGAGGGGACTGGTGCCTGTGTTCTTGTGGGTAGGGCTGGATCTTGTCTTTCTGGTGGTCAGGGCCATGTCTGGTGGTGTGTTTGGGGATATCTGTGAACTTAGTATGATTTTAGGCAGCCTCTCTGCTAATGGGTGGGGTTGTGTTCCTGTGTTGCTAGTTGTTTGGCATGGGGCATCCAGCACTGGAACTTGCTGTCCGTTGGGTGGAGCTGGGTCTTAGCATTGAGATGGAGATCTCTGGGGAACTCTTGCTGATATTACATGGGGCTGGGAGGTCTCTAGTGGTCCAGTGTCCTGAACTCGGCTCTCCCACCTCAGAAGCTCAGGTCTGACACCAGGCCGGAGCACCAAGACCCTTTCTGCCACATGGCTCAGAAGAAAGGGGAGAAGAAAAGAAAGAAAGAAATTTTAAACATTTTTAAATTATTAAAATAAAAAAATACTAAAATAGAGAGCAACCAAACCAATAAACAAATACACCAATGATAACAAGCACTAAAAAGTAAACTAAGATAAACATAAAAATCAGAAACAAATCAGCCTCAGACAGCAAACCCCAAATGTACAGTTGCTCCCAAAGTCCACCGCCTCAATTTTAGGATGATTTGTTGTCTATTCAGGTATTCCACCGATGCAGGGTACATCAAGTTGACTGTGGGGTTGTAATCCACTGCTCCTGAGGCTGCATGGAGAAATTTCCCTTTCCCTTCTTTGTTCACAGAGCTCCTGGGGTTCAGCTTTGGTTTGGGCCCCACCCCTGCATGTAGGTTGCCCTCAGGCATCTGTTCCCCACCCAGACAGGAGGGAGTTAAAGCAGTGGCTGATTAGGTCCCTCTTGCTCACTCAGTCCGGGGAGAGGGAGGGGTACGGTAGTCATAATTGGAATGCAGGGTGAGCCTGTGACGGCAGAGGCCACCATGACGTTGTAACAGCCTGAGGTGCACCGTGTGTTCTCCCGGGGAAGTTGTCCCTGGATCACAGGACCCTGGCAGTGGTGGGCTGCACAGGCTCCTGGGGGGGATGTGGGGGGGGGATAGTGACCTGTGCTTGCACACAGGATACTTGGTGGCGGCAGCAGCAGTGTTAGTGTTTCATGCCGTCTCTGGAGTCCGAGCTGATAGCCACAGCTCATGCCCATCTCTGGAACTAACATAAGCGGTGCCCTGCCTTCTGTCAGCACACAGGGAAGGAATCCCCTCTCCTCACACACCCTGAAACAATGGTCTCTTGCCTCTTCGGCAGGTCCAGGCTTTTTCCCAGACTCCCTCCCGGCTAGCTGTGGTGCACTAGCCCCCTTCAGGTTGTGTTCTCGCAGCCAACCCCAGTCCTCTACCTGGGGTCTGACCTCTGAAGCCCGAGCCTCAGCTCCCAGCCCCCACCCTCCCCGGTGGATGAGCAGACAAGCCTCTCAGGCTGGTGAGTGCTGATCGGCACTGATCCTCTGTGCAGGAATCTCTCCACTTTGCCCTCCGCACCCCTGTTGCTGCGCTGTCCTCCATGGCTCTGAAGCTTCCCACCCCACACCCCCCGTCTCTGCCAGTGAAGGGGCTTCCTAGTGTGTGGAAACTTTTCTTCCTTCACAGCTCCCTCCCAGAGGTGCAGGTCCTGTCTCTATTCTTTTGTCTTGTTTTTTCTTTTTTCTTTTGCCCTACCCAGGTACCTGGGGGTTTTCTTGCCTTTTAGGCAGTCTGAGGTCTTCTACCAGCGTTCAGTAGGTGTTCCGTAACAAGAGTTGGTCCACACGTAGATGTATTTTTGATGTATTTTTGGGGAGGAAGGTGATCTCCACGTCTTACTCCTCCACAGTCTTGAAGGTCCCCCCTCTTTGAGCCATTTTAATCCTGTCTCCAGTATCTCTTATTTCTGCCTCTGCAGTTATCAGTGCCAGAGTTCCTCTGGGCAGGTCCATTGTTGACATAGTCATAATCCTCTATCTGTACATCACTTTGAGGGTGCTGATCATTAAGAAGTCTTGACCTTTTCCCAGACCCTCTCATGTATTTTAGGCATATCCTGTAATGCTAGCTAAGCCTAACACAGTGCCTGAAACTGCTCACAGATTCCTCCTCCAGAACTGCTCAGGTGGCAAAATGTTTCATGTTTTGAGGTGAGAATTGAGTCTAGCTCAATATTTGAGAAATAGTTTGGAGAACATTAGTATCCCATGTCTTGTTAAAGCTTGTTCGAGTTAAAGGACTCTAGGGATATCAAAGGCAGATTCATCTTCTGAGGCTGACATCACAGAAAGTAACTGCACCTTTTGACAAAATAGTCCTTCACAGCACTGTCTGGAGGACTGGATGTGACATTTTATTCCATTGGGAATACTGTTCTTCTTCACCACGATGTGAGAGGTGCGGGGCTCTCACGACCCAGGCCACCCAGCTCTCAGATCTCTTCCAGAACAGCCCTCGGGGCAGTTGCGGCTACTGGGGCACAGACACAGCAATGGGTGATCAAAGCCTGCAGCTCCTGCCGGGCACTCTAGGCAGAGACCAGGGCAAGCCCCAAGCCCAGGTAGCCGGGTGAACAGAGATAGCGCACGGAAAATTCCCAAAGGCATGTGCTCCTCATGCGCTGAGGGGCCGCCTGATTTCTTCTTTTGCTCGTAGATTATTTAGTGGTGTTTAATTTCTAAATATTTGGAGATTTTCCAGATATCTTTTATTGATTTATTTTTTCCTTTTTTTTTCCAGCTTTCTGAGATGTAATTGACATATAGTGACATTGTGTAAGTTTAAGGTATACAGTATTATTTGATATATGTATATATTGCAAAATGTTTACTACATTAAGGTAGTTAATATCCTTTATCTCACATAATTACCATTTTCTTGTTCTTATTTTTATAGTTAAAAACATTAAAGCCCTACTCTCACAGCAGCTTTCAAGTATAAAGTACAGTATTGTTAACTATTGTCATCATGCTGTACATTTGATCCCCTTAACTTAATCATCTTATAACTGAAAGTTCATGTCCTTTGACTGACATCTCCCCATTTCCCCCACCCCTCAGCCACTGGCAACCACCATTCCACTCTCTGATTCTATAAGTTCAGTGTTTTTATATTCCACATACAAGTGATATCATACAGTATTTGTCTTTCTGTTTCTGATTTACTTCACTTAGCATAATGTCCTCTAGGTTCATCCATGTTGACACAAATGGTAGGATTTTCTTCTTTTTTTAAGGCTGAATATTCCAGTGTATGTATATACCACATTTTCATTCTTCCATTTTTGGACATTTAGATTGTTTCCATATCTTGACTACTGTGAATATGGCTGCAACAAACATGAGAGTTCAGATACCTCTTTGAGATCTTGGTTTCACTTCTTTTCAATATGTACCCAAAAGTGGGATTGCTGTATTATATGGTAGTTCAAAATTTAGGTTTTTGAGGAAACCTTACATTTTACATCTGCTTATGTCATTAACACCATGCTGTGTTGTTTAATTATCAGTTATCTTTAAAGAGGTTTAAATAACAAGAAAACTTTCTGTTTGCCTACGTATTTCACATTTTCACTGCTCTTCATTCCTTTGTGTAAGTGCAGATACTCATCTGGTGTTATTTCCATCTGCCTGATGGACTTCCTTTAACATTTCTTAAAGAGCATGAGAAAAATATTGACATAAATGAGTATATAAGTATTATTAACCTTTTAGTGAAAGAAACCATAAATTTTAAAAACAATAAAAGGCTGGGGTGAAATGTTTATAACATATCAGAGTAATAATAACAGCACATATAATAATAACAGCAGATATTGAAAGTGTGTTGTGCTATGTACTGGGCACTATATTAAACCATTTACCATGTATTTTCTCATTTAATCCTTACAACAGCCGTTTGAGGTAATGTACCATTGGGTTTTTTTTAAATTTTTATTGGAGTATAGTTGCTTTACAATGTTGTGTTAGTTTCTGCTGTACAGCAAAAGAGAATCAGTTATACATATACATATATCCCCTCTTTTTTTGATTTCCTTCCCGTTTAGGTCACCACAGAGCATTGAGTAGAGTTCCCTGGGCTATACAGTAGATTCTCATTAGTTATCTATTTTATACATAGTAGTGTATATATGTCAATCCCAATCTCCCAGTTCATCCCACCCACTCCCTTCCCCCCGCTTGGTATCCATAAGTTTGTTCTCTACATCTATGTATCTATTTCTGTACTGTTTTTACACTCATTTTGCAAATAAGAATATGAGAATAACAGGTAGGGGCTAATGTCCTTAACAATCAGAGATCTAAAAACCAATAATTTAAAAAATTTAAGTGCCAATTCTTAGAAGAAATATGAATAGATAATAAACATAAAAGTACTACTCAGCTTCTCTCATATAACCAGGAGAATGAGATAATTTTTAAGCTACCCAATTGGCAAAAATAAGAAGCAGTGTTACTAATATTGGCAAGATATGAAGAAGGATATACTAGAGGTATGAATTGGTACATTTTTTTAGAAGGCCATTTAGCTTTACCTATTCACATTTAAAATACGCATATCCTTTGACCAGATGACTTCATTTGGAAATCCTTATACAAATTCTCAAGGGAAAATTGTGTGTGTGTGTGTGTCTGTGTGTGTGTGTGTGTGTGTGTGTGTGTCTGTGTGTGTGTGTGTGTAATGGGGAACAATTGAAGACAACCTGATTATCAATAGCAGGGTGTTAAAATGAATGATGGCATAGCTGTATAATGGAGTAAGCATTGAAAGGAATGAGCATGTAGGGAAACAGGCAGTTTGATGGGCTACTGCTGGGGGATATAAATTGGTACAACTTCTCTGGTGGGAATTTTCAAAATAGATTTCAGAAGTCCTCATTCAGGTTGTATCCCTTTTCCCCATGTGTATGCTATGTTATTGAGTGGAAAGAAAAAAGTTGCAGAATAATATGTATAGTAGAACCCAACTGGGTTTGTTTTGTGGTTTTTTTTGAAGGATATATTACTTAAATATTTGTATGTTCCCAGAAGAAGGTTTGGAAAGATGCACACCAAGTTGTTAACAGTGATTTTCCCTGGAAAGGAGGAGTTCAACTTTTTAAATGTCTCTATTACTTGAATTTTATAATAACTTTTGCAATAGTTTTGGGGAAAAAAAAGTTTTTTAAAAGTTATATCGGTTGTAATTGCCAAAAACACATAGAGCAGTTGACTCAAAAGAAGCAAGACTGTTTCTCCCCAAGGGTTTCCAAACCGAATGAATCAGAATTCTTTCTTCCTGGGCTTAAATGGAATTTTTTTTATATAGTTAAGATTGTTGGGCTCTACCTGTAGGGCTCAGTGGAGTTTAAAAGAACTGAAATTTTATAGACCCCATGTTCCAGAGTATAAGACTAACCTGTTTAGTGAGAATTCAGACAAAAACCATGGTGCATGGCATTTATAATCTTTACAAACTCATATCAAAAATTAAAATGACAAATTATGCAACTGCAGTTAGAGTTTTTGTTGTAGCTTATGTTGTGTATTTGAAATTGTGCCCAGAGTTATAATACAATAGTGAAACCCTTTCATCCCTGTTGTGAAAAGGGAAACCAGTGGCAAATTATCACTCAAAATGTCACCAGTGTGATGCGTTGGTTATAAAAGATTATAGAGGGCTGCCTTGGGAATTCCCTGGCGGTCCAGTGGTTAACACTCAGTGCTTTCACCGCTGTGCGCCCAGGTTTGATCCCTCGTCAGGGAACTAAGATCTCACAAGCTGCATGGCATAGCCAAAAAAAAAAAAGGCAGGCCACCTTTATCACTGGTTCTCATGTTTTAGTATAATCTAATAACAAAATAGAGTGTTCTTCATTTCTGTGAAATATCTAGTAAAATTGTTTAGCTACAAAGGTAGGATGGGTAAATTACCTGGAAAAAGTATTACAAATTAGAATTTTAAAATCAGTTATTAGACAGGAGACAAAGAAGAAATCATTATTCCTTCTAGTGGAATAACACTTTTATATGTTAGGCCTTGATCAAAGCCACCTCAAAGTTTTCCATGTAAATGTTATAATCTGGGAGTTTAAACTATTTGTGTTAGAATTTTTTATCTAGAAAAATAATGTGAAGCTAATCATATATCAAGTACATCAAGTAAATTGAATATTTTGCATGTTTCCTTACTCTATTGAACACTGAAAATTTTACCTTTCTTATAATAGAACTTTTTTCTTTTCCAAGTTGCCCAGACCCAAAGTAATATCCAAAGTAATATTTTCATATGGAAAAAAAGAAATCTGTCTTTATAGTTTTATTTAAAATAATTATTAGAGAAAATTGAGCAGTAATAAAATTTAAGCTTTTTAGCTTATTATTTTCTATGTAACATAGAGGGACCTGAAGGAATGTAAATATTAGAAAATGCCTATAAATAGGAGCCATTACATCAAATCACACCATTTACAAAAGTTACTTCTGTATTTAAAGAAAATATTTTTACATGGCATGGTGTTGCACTACATAAGTAAGAGTGATGATAATACATACACTTTTACTAAGATCTAAGTGAATGACAGGAATTGTTCTAAGTATTTTGCACTCGGTGTTTCATTTCTTTTTTACAACAATTCTTTAAGTACTCATGTTACTCAGTTTACAAATAAGGATCTGAGTCTTCAGGAGGTTAAATAACTTGTTTAAGGTCACGTAACTGCTAAATGATAGAGCCAGAATTTGAATCCAGGTAATCTGGTTCCAAAATCTAAACTCATCACCACTTTGCCTATAGAGTAGGATTCAAAAGGGAGGACTTCATAGCTATGCAAAGTACAACACTTCTTTTTTCTATCTTTTATCTGAGAGGTACTCAGCAATATCTACCCTACTGTCCATTTGGGAAGCTCAAATTGTATCATTGTAGATTTACTGCTTTGGGTTTACAAGACTTGGGGATGTCAGGAATCTCTATTTAAAATGCAGGTTTTTACCTAAGGAGTTATACAGATCTAAAGGGATGATGACAGTGTCCAGGAACTCAGTAATGAAACACAGGGTCAATGACTGTGGAGCATCAAGGAAGGGCGGAGAGATGGACTTGGAAATCACAAAAGAGGAGAGAGAGGCCAACAACTGACTAACCTCAGGATTTTTGCCAAAGACTGAAAAACAATAGCCAACAATTTAAGTTTTTTATGACTCAGGACAATAATTAGTAAGATGTAGGGATTTTTTTCATATTACTTAAGTGTATACCATTTACCATCTCTTTGATTCTAGTAAATACAGCATAGCTGATGCTACTCAGCATTGATATGTTATATTGACTAAATGCCATTGCCTTTGTCTCACAGCAATCAGCAGGCCTTTTTACTGGAGAATGTCCCTTGTAATAATGCAAGCTGTGAGGGGGCGCGTCGTATGTTTAAAGTCTACTGGGAGCTGATGGACCTAAACCAAATCAGAGATGCAGTGGTTGCCACCTTCTTTGATATTTACGAAGATGTGAGTTCAGAGCTCTTCTGTGTGTTTGGAATCTAATTGCCGTCCACCTTATCTCACTTTCACCCTATTTGACCAGAAAACGTAGATGAGATTATGAAAGCAAATGAGTTAATTAAAGAAAGCTCCTTTTAATGTTAAATGACAAAGGGAACACATTTATTGACACCACTGACTGATCAGTACAGTGAAATACGAAAATGCTTTTATCTCATTTTATGCTTGTTCAGATTAAACCACTAGAGAATCATGCTCACAGCAATTGTGCATGTGCACGAGTAGAGAAAAGAACAGCCAACAGATAACAGACCCTTAAACCTGCACAAGATCACAGAAGAATGGGTTCAGTGTGTACTCTCTCTTAACCTAGTGAACTAGAGTTGGCATCTATTGCTACAGATTCTTGTGACTGTCTTCAGTTGCCAGGTGGCCTGGGAAAGGCGCTCAGGGCCCTGGTTTTCTTCTTTCTAATGTCAAAAGCCAGTTTATCAAGTGCTTCTGGGCATTGTTGAGGGAAAATAGAATCTCCCAAGCTGTTTTGTTCTTTAAAAGTAATCCAGTTTATCACTCAGAAAAATAATAAATTCTGAAAAAAATGTGTTAAATTCCAGAGTTAATATGTCACAGTATATCCTTGTAAAACAATTTGATTATTTTAAAACGTTAAATCTCCATCAAGACATTATGTCCAACCCTAAGCCCGGTTGGTTGGTTGGTTTTCTTTTTTTTTTTTTATAAGAGGCTAATTCTCAATTATATGAATTATCCAAGTCCTTATTTTCCTCTGTCTTTCTGCTACCAAATCTCGTGTTTGTTCACTTTTCATAAGCAATTTCCAAGCATGAAAGTAATTGGTAAAAATATCACAAGAGGGAAAATCAAGAGAATTAACTACAAATCAATTAATTTCTGTACATAAAAATATAAATGAAATTTAAAATTGTGTTTAAATCTGGGAAATAAATTAGCTATGAAAGAATTAAATAATTAATATTCTTAACGTAGAAAGGTTTGTTCAAACTGATACAAGTCACCAGAAACTCCCACTGGAAAAACAGAACATGATTAAGGCAATTTACGGAAAAAACACAAGTAGCTAACATATGAAAAGATATGATAAATGGTCAACCTCATTAAGAGTCAGCAGAATGGAAATTTTAATGAACACACCTTTTTTACCCCCAATAAAATTAGCAAAGCTTCCCACTTTTTTAGGAAAAAAAAATAATGGGGGCCAGGGCAGATGAAAAGGTACCTTCTTTCTCTGATGATTGGAAACACTTTGGTACTCCATATCACAGACCTTTAAAAATTCATGCAGATATGACTGGAAGGAAGTACAAAATGCTAACAGTTATTTTCAGAGATTAAAATTATAGGTGTTTTTCATTTTATTTATAGTTTAATATTCAAGTTTTTATGTTCATCAAGTTGAATAAATAAGGTTTATATTTACATGGTAAACATATCATGCATTTTCATCATTTTTTTCATTCAGTCTAGTAGTTCTTACCATTTTTATGTTTTTTCCAGGGAATCTTGGACATTGTAGTACTAAGTAAAGGATATACAAAGAATGATTTTGCCATCCATACACTAAAAAATAACTTTGAAGCAGATGCTTATTTTGTTAAAGTCATTGGTGAGTATTTGTTTTGTATGTTTTATTATTACTATTAAGTATTAACGTTTAATTTTTTTTAACATCCTTATTGGAGTATAATTGCTTTACAATGGTGTGTTAGTTTCTGCTTTATAACAAAGTGAACCAACTATACATATACATATATCCCCATATCTCTTCCCTCTTGCGTCTCCCTCCCTTCCACCCTCCCTATCCCACCCCTCTAGGTGGTCACAAAGTACCAAGCTGATCTCCCTGTGCTATGCGGCTGCTTCCCACTAGCTATCGGTTTTACATTTGGTAGTGTACATATGTCCATGTCACTCTCTCACTTTGTCACAGCTTACCCTTCCCCCTCCCCATGTCCTCTAGTACATTCTCTTGTAGGTCTGCGTCTTTATTCCCATCCTTCCCCTAGGTTCTTCATGACCTTTTTTTTAGATTCCATATATATGGGTTAGCATACAGTATTTGTTTTTCTCTTTCTGGCTTACTTCACTCTGTATGACAGACTCTAGGTCCGTCCACCTCACTACAAATAACTCAATTTCATATCTTTTTATGGCTGAGTAATAATTCCATTGTATATACATGCCACATATTCTTTATCCATTTTTCTGTCGATGGACGCTTAGGTTGCTTCCATGTCCTGGCTGTTGTATGTAGAGATGCAGTGAACATTGTGGTACATGACTCCTTTTGAATTATGGTTTTCTCAGGTTATATGCCCAGTAGTGGGATTGCTGGGTCATATGGTAGTTCTATTTTTAGTTTTTTAAGGAACCTCCATACTGTTCTCCATAGTGGCTGTATCAATTTACATTCCCACCAACAGTGCAAGAGGGTTCCCTTCTCTCCAGCATTTATCATTTGTAGATTTTTTGATGATGGCCATTCTGACTGGTGTGAGGTGATATCTCATTGTAGTTTTGATTTGCATTTCTGTAATGATTAATGATGTTGAGCATTCTTTCATGTGTTTGTTGGCTATCTGTATATCTTCTCTGGAGAAATGTCTATTTAGGTCTTCTGCCCATTTTTGGATTGGGATGTTTGTTTTTTTGATATTGAGCTGCATGGGCTGCTTGTAAATTTTGGAGATTAATCCTTTGTCAGTGCTTCATTTGGAAATATTTTCTCCCATTCTGAGGCTTGTCTTTGCATCATGTTTATGGTTTCCTTTGCTATGCAAAAGCTTTTAAGTTTCATTACATCCCATTTGTTTATTTTTGTTTCTATTTCCATTTCTCTAGGAGGTGGGTCAAAAAGGATCTTTCTGAGATTTATAACATTTAATTTTGTATTCTCTCTGTCAACACACATTTTCCAAAGAGTAAAACATGCTCCTACATAACGTATGTACAACTCTCCAAAGCAGATGATCAGCTTCAGTACAACAGTACCACCCTGTTCAAATTTTGCCAGCTGTCCCAACAATGGCTTCTTTCTTTCTGACCCAGAAGTCTGTCGAGGTATTTTAAAACCCAGTTCTGGGTGCTCAGTGTGCTCATTGTTACTGGGCTGTCACATCTTCTCCAATCTGGAATAGTTCCTTTTCATGTCCTTATCAGTTTTAAAGAATACAGGCCTTACATTCTGTAGGATAATCCTGTTTCTTCTTTACCCAGCTCAGGCTACACATTCTTTGCAGAAACTCCACTACATGGAATTTAGTGGAACCGATGCTGTGGCCTCTCAGTACATCAAATCAGTAAGCACGTGATGTTGACCTGTCCTGCCGCCCTGGTGATAACCTTGATCATCTGGTCATCTTGATGACTACTAGGTTTCCCCACCTTAAATTCACTACTTCCCCCTTTGTCATTGATTAGTACTTTGTGGAGGGGTATTCTGATATCTGGTATTCTGATATTACTTTAATAGACTTTTCCATATCAAATTTCTACCTAACAGCCTTAGAGTCCATTGATAGCTCCTGCCTGAATCAAGCATCTATTTGATAGGTGTCAAAGAGTGATTCTATTTCCAACACCCCTGCATTTTTGGTTGGCATTCTACTCTAAGGAAGATCTTTCACTTATCTCATTTATCAGTATAGATCTGTGTATTTGTATTTTATTCAATAAATAATATCGTTTCTTTTAATGTTAAAATTGTTCCCAGTGAGGGCAGTAGGAGCTCCTTCAGACTGGCTCCTTTATCTTTTTGACATGTGCTCTGGCAAAACAAGATATTCCAGGTGCATCTTTTACCTCCCTTGCCCTAAGTCTAGAATCTGATCTCTTTCTTCAAGGAGCCCTGGTTCCTTTGAGTAGAGGATGGTATTTTAAAACCCAGTTCTGGGTGCTCAGTGTGCTCATTGCTACTGGGCTGTTATTTCTTCTAGGTTTTCTCAATGGACAGAACTAAGAAATACAGGTAATGTATCACACATACACAACACATATATACATATATTTGTATATGTGTATACAACACATATATTTGTACACACAAATATACATACCTAAATATATGTGTATACAACACATATATTTGTATACACAAATATACATACCTAAAACTATTTTATATATATTATATAACAATGAATTCATACCATTACTTCCATTTCTAATCCAACACAACATTTCAAGGGTTCCTTCTAATCTTTTCTGTTTGTAGACATCTTCTGTAACTCCCATTTTCCTCAGTATAGTTACCTATTTGTTCACTGTTACCTGTTCCCAACCATGCAAGCTATCTACCATCTCCTCCACCTAACACTTATGTTCATCGTAGAGATCCTGTACATGTTTTGTGAAGTGTATGCCTAAGTATTTTATTTTCTTTGATGTGATTATAAATGTTATTGTGTGTTTAAGTTTAGTTTCCACGTTTGTTTTTAGTGTATTGAAATACAATTGATTTTTGTTTGATGATCTTGTATACTGCACCCTTGCTGAACTCACTTATTAGTTCCAGGAGGGTTTTTTTAGATTCTGTGGGATTTTCTACATACAAAATCATGTCATTTGCAAAGAGGGACAGTTTTATTTCTTCCTTTCCAATCTGTGCCCTTTTTTTTTCTTTTTCTTCTTCTAGGTAGAATTTCCATTGCTATTGATATGTTGAATAAGATTGGTGAGAGTGGACATCCTTGCCTTGTTTCTGATTTTAGGGAGAAAGCGTTCCATCTTTCACCATTAAGAATGATATTAGCTTTTTGGAAATGCTCTGTATTGTATTAAGGAAGTTTACCCTATTTCTAGTTTGCTGAGAGTTTTGTCATGAATTGATGTTGAAAGGCAACTGTTTTTGTGTCATTGTTATTATAGTTGACATCAAGACAGCCATATCTGTTCATTTGTGAATGAAATGACACAGTATTTTGTATAAATATTTATTACAGTTTTGAAGCGGTCATAAATAGCTGAACACAGAAAAGCGACAGAATAATGAATTGAGAGATTTATTTTGAGAAGTGAAAATGACAGAAAATGTAATTTTCTTTTCTAACCAGCAAATTCACTCTTATTTGAATGAACTAAGAGTATCTCCCCATCTTCATTACTACTGCAGCCACACATTACTGGTATTATGAGTCTAACCATTTCTGTACTTTTAATCCATATGACTGTCTCCTGTTCTTTATGATTTTGAAGGGGGTATTATTTGGCTATTTCAGAGCTTCTCAAGAAAAAGTAAGCTTCTTTAAAGAATCAAGTAATGATACAACAAACTACTTGAAAATGAAACGACATATCTGAGGTTTTTCTTTAATCCAGGCAAGTGGGAAATGGAGTATAGGTGAAATGACTTTGGCCATGTGTTGTTGACAGTTGAAATTATGTGAAGTATGAGTGGGATTCCTGATACTATTCTTTCTAATTTTGTTTATGTTTGAAAAATTACACGTAAAAATTTTAAAAACCCCAGAGTCTCTTGAGAGTCTGTGGCCTGTAACTTCCTTACCTAAGTCAAGGATGGGTATCACTGGGTAGCACTGCCATCACCTTAACAGTTTCCCAAGGAAAGTTTTCTCCAAACATTACCAAGCTCAGACCCAGAGATAGCCAATTTGATGTAGGAAGTTTTAGTTTTAGAAAGCAAGATAGGGCTTCCCTGGTGGCGCAGTGGTTGAGAGTCCGCCTGCCGATGCAGGGGACACGGGTTCGTGCCCCGGTCTGGGAGGATCCCACGTGCCGCGGAGCGGCTGGGCCCGTGAGCCATGGCCGCTGAGCCTGCGCGTCCGGAGCCTGTCCTCTGCAACGGGAGAGGCCACAACAGTGAGAGGCCCGCGTAACGCATAAAAAAAAAAAAAAAAAAAAAAAAAAAAGAAAGCAAGATAACTTTGCACTTACGGATATTAACATAAATATTAATAACATGCTTTATAGAAAGGTCATGGGTAATGAGATAATTTAGAGCAATCATTTGTGAAAAATAACCTTCTAGTTGTCTTGAGATGCTCTTCCACTCTTTCCTCTGATTGTTACTTGTTTTCCTTAAGCAGACAGTTACTAGCATATAATTACCCTTTCAAAGCCATCTACAATGTCCAGAGTTGATTTTGCTCTAAAGTAACTGTTACTCTAATGCTCAAACCAGCAAACCAGCCTATGTTAAATGTCACTGTCTCAGTTAAGGAAATTCGGGTACCTAAGCTTCTGTGTGTGGCTAGGGAAAGGTAATGCTATCCTTCTGCCTGTTCCCTCACTGATTCCCACACCACCACAGATCTACAGAATGCTCTTCACACAGGGGACTCTGTGTGTTGTGGAATTGGAGGGGTTCCCTAGCTCCCCTGAATCAGAACTAGCTCCTAGCTCTAATTAGTTTCTCTTATTCCTGTCAGATACATTAGAGGTTCTGCATTCTGATTCTACTAGTACTTAACACAAATTTCTAACATATGTGAACCTGTATTTCCTTGCATTTTTAAAATTGTAACAGTATCTTCACCTTTCACTACCCAAATAAGATGAGACCTTTCAAAAGCTTTTATTCCCCTGCCTTCTTCCAAATTTTGTTGAAATATTGTGGAAGTTTATTTCTGGATGACTGATTTGGTAACAGTTACAACCGTGTTATCAATGATTATTTAAACTTAACAAGTTTTACTGGCTTTATTGTCACCATTTACATATATACCACATCTTTACCTTTATTGACTCGAATTCCTATTTATTTTGATGGAATGCTTCCTCAAGAGATTTTCAAAAAGTTGTACATAGGCTAATATATTTTCTGAGTACTGGTATGTCTTAAAATATCTTTTATTAAGCATAGGATTTTTTAATTTAAAAATAATGAATGAAAGGTAGGTAATCAATAACAGACAAAAGAAGTTGTCCATATAGAGTCTAAAATAATGTCTAAATGACAAGAATGGGTAGGATGGGGGTCTTTATTTTACACGTGATATTTGATTATAATATTTGCTTAGAATTCATGTGTCTTAAACAAAAACTAAAGACATTTTCAGAGACTGAATGTGAACAGTCACCCATAATCCAGGCAAGGATTTTTCATTTTAAATGCTACTAAAACCATTATACAGTATTGACCTTTATAGCTTTGACTTTATTCTACTCATCCTTGTCCCAACCTGCACGTTGGTTTGGTGTTACAGTATTTATGCACAATTATTGCAGTTTTTTGTTTTTGGCATTTGTATAAAGTAGCTAATGTAAAGTGAATCACAAAGCTAGAAGCCAAGGTTTTATACTTTAAATATCTTTAAGAATACATGGGCTAAAAAAATTGCAGAGGAAGGAAGACTCCCAAACTCATTCTGAGGCCACCATCACCCTGATACCAAAACCAGACAAAGATACCACTAAAAAAAGATAATTACAGGCCAATATCACTGATGAACATAGACGCAAAAATCCTCAGCAAAATACTAGCAATTCGAATCCAACAATACATTAAAAGGATCATACACCACGATCAAGTGGGATTTATCCCAAGGATGCAAGGATTTTTCAGTATCCGCAAATCAATCATTGTGATACAATAACTGCAGATACTTACTGAATTAGTCAGGATTCTCCAGAGAAGCAGCACCAATAGAATACAGAGAAAAAGAAAGAGAGAGAGAGATTTATTACAAGGAATTAATTCATGCAGTTACAGAGGCTGGCAAGTCCAAAATCTGCAGAGCCAATGTCCAAGTTTGAGTCAAAAGGCCAGCAGTTGTAGAACCAGGAAGAACTGATGTCCAGTTCATCAGTCAGGAAAAGCTAGTGTTCTAGTGTGAGGGCCATCAGACAGGAGAATTCTTACTCAAGAGAGGGTCTGGCTTTTGTTCTCTTCAGGCCTTCTACTGGTTAGATGAGGCCCACACACATTATGAAGAGCAATCTGTTTTACTCAGTTTACTGATTAAATGTTAATCTTACCCAGAAACACCTAGCATAATATTTAACCAAATATCTGGGCACCTCATGACCCAGCCAAGTTGACACATAAAACTTACCATTACACTTACTGTTTACTCTCTTCATCAAAGAGAGTCTATGATCAAATATGTAGTTTAAGAAGATGGATTTTGCAGCAATGTTCAGAAGAAAAACATAGACGTTCATCAAAAGAAATAGATGTTCTGACCTGAGAGGTCAGGCTGAGGGTAACCACTGGAATACACCAGTCACCCAGGTGTGAGCTGATAAGACAGTAGAAAGAAAGTTGTAGCAATGGGTGTACAGAGGAAATAAGGTTAAAGCGTATAGCTTGGTGAGATTTTACATAGGTATACTCCCTTGTAGCCACACTCCAATCAAGATAAAATATTTCCAGTACCCCAGAAGGGTCCTTCATGTTCCCCTGCAAAAGTGTAACCACTGTTCTGATCTCTGTCACCATAGATTAGTTTTTCCTTTTCTAACTGTCATATAAATGTAATCAGATGGTATGTACTCTTTGTGTCTGACTTCTTTTGTTCAGTAGTATGTCTATGAAATTCATCTAACACATACATTTGTAAATAGAATCTTACTGAACATATTTGCCTTTGTCTTACTTTTTTACCTTAGCAAGAGAGTATAAACACCCTTTCATGTCAGCACTTAACAGGTCTCTCTCATTGTTTTAATAGTTCGATGTCATTCCATAGTACTATAGATGTTCCATAATTTATTTAGCATTTTCTCTCTTAGTGGACACATAGATAGTTTCCAATATTTCATAGACATGAAATTGATGAGTTGAGGGGCTATGTTTTTAGTGTTAATAGATAATGCCAAATTACCTTTCCCAACAGTCATAGACGTTTATATCCCATCAGCATAACACTGTCCAGTTTACCACATATTCATCTGAGAGCTCTAAATTTTTATTTCTGTAACAAATTTGTTTTTAAAATAAGTAGTACATGCAAATGGTGAAAAAATACAGAAGAGTCTAATAGTGAAAAGTAAGTCGCTCTTTTACCCGTGTTTCCCAGTGGTCCAGTTCTTTTCCCCAAAAGCAACCTCTTCTTTGTGTCTGTCTAAGATATCTTAAACACATACAAGCACATATGTTTATATGCTTTTATTTTACATAAATGGTAGTTCTAGACTTTGTTTTCTCCACTTAACAATATATCTTGGAGATTATACCATAACAATATAATCTAGAGCTACCTCATTTTAACTACTGAATAGTATCATGTGTATGGATACAACATAATTTAATGAGTTTCTTATTGACAGATACCAGCTTATTTTCAGTCTCTTATTATTATAATTAACGCCACAGTGAATATCCTATAGAATAAATTCCTAAAAATGGAATTACTAAAAAATAATACATGTACACTTTTTAAATATACTCTATTGAAATATACTTACAGAAAAGTGTACATAAGTACACAGGTGTATAAATTTTGACAAAGTAAATGCACACATGTAAGTACACCCAGATCAGGAAAAACATGATACCAGCAACCAGAAGCTTCCTCATGCCCACCCTTTTCATTACTAACCCAGTTTACCTACAGGTAACCACTAACTTAATTTCCAACACCTTAGATTAATTCTGCCTGGTTTTGAACTTTTTAACAGGTGTCCCTTCATAGAAATCATATCAGTTTAAACTTCCACTGACAGTGTAGGAGAATGCACATTTCCTAATACCTTCACCAACCCAATGGATTATTAAACTTTTTAAGTTTTGCCAGTTGTAAAGTGAAAGTATTGTCTTATTTTGCATTTTTCTTATACTGAGTAAAGTTCAGCATCTTTCCATATGTTCAAGAGCCATTTGTATTTTTATTTCTATGAATGGTCCTTGTCCTTTTTCATTTGCTTATTGATTTATAAATGTACCATAGTATATATTAGGAAAATTAATCCTTTGTGATATATGTTGTAAATATTCTTCATAGTTTGTCATTTATCTTTGATTCTGTTTTTCCTACAGACATTTTTATTGGTCTTTCATTTTTTGCCTTTCTGTTAGGTATAAAATTGATTTTTTTCCTGCCTAGTGAGGTTGAGTGTCTCTCTTCCTGGTTTTTTGATTATTTGTACTTTTCTCTTCTGGATATTGCTTCTTGATATCCTTTGTTTTTATTGGATTATCATCTTCTAACCCATATCTGGAAGCTCTTTGTATATTGGCAATAATATCTCTTTGTAATGTATATTTTTAAAATTCACAGCCCCTTGTCATTAGTTTTTTTTTAATTTTATGGTATTTTTTAAATTTTATAACAGCTTTATTGAGATATAATTTACATACCATACCATTTGCCTGTTTCAAGTATACAATTCAGTGGCTTTTGGTATATTTACAGAATTGTACCGACATACCACAATCAGTTGTAGAATGTTTTCATCACCACAGAAGAAACCCTGTACCCTTTTCTATTTTTTTTTTTTAACTTTTTATTTTATATTGGAGTATAGTTGATTAACAATGTTGTGATAGTTTCAGGTGTACAGCAAAGTGACTCAGTTATACATGTATCTATTCTTTTTCAAATTCTTTTCCCATTTAGGTTGTTACATAATATTAAGCAGAGTTCCCTGTGTTACACAGTAGGTTCTTGTTGGCTATCCATTTTAAATATAGCAGTGTGTATATGTCAATCCCACACTCCCTAACTATCCCTTCCCCTCACCCTCACCACCACCACCCCATAACCATAAGTTATTCTCTAAGTCTGTGAGTCTGTTTCTGTTTTGTAAATAAGTTCATTTGTATCATTTCTTTTTAGATTCCTCATGTAAGCGATATCATACGATATTTCTTTCTCTGACTTAATTCACTCAGTATGACAAAAGTAAAAATAGAGCTACCAATGATCCTGAAACCCTGTACCCTTCAGCTACCACCCTCAATCCCCATCCCCAGGCAACCACTACTTTCTGTATCCATAGATTTGTCTATCCTGAATATTTCATATAAATGGGTTCGTATAAAATGTGATCTTTTGTGACTGACTTCTTCCACTTAGCATAATGTTTTCAAGATCCATCTGTGTTGTAGCATCAGTACTTTATTCCTTTTAATTGTCAAATATCCCACTATATGAATATACCTGCCACATTTTGTTTATCCATCAGTTGATGGACATTTGGATGGTTTCTACTTTTTGGCTATCATGAATAATACTGTTGTGAACACTCATGTACAAGTTTTTGTGTGGACATATATTTTAATTCCTCTTGATATATACCTAAGAGTGGAATTGCTGGGTTAAATAGGAACTCTTTGTTTATCTTTTTAAGAAATTGCCAGACTGTTTTCCAAAGCAGCTGGACCATTTTACATTCCCACCAGAAATGTAGGAGGGTCCAGTTTCTCCACATCTTCACCCAAATTTGTTTTTATCTGACTTTTTGATTATACCCATCCTAATGGGTGTGAAATGGTTTCTCATTGTGGGTTTGTTTTGATTTTTTTACAATCTTAACCATTTTTGTGTGTGTGGTTAAAAAAACATGTAACATAAAATTTACTATCTTAACCATGTTTAAGTGTACAGTTCAGTGATGTTAAGTATATTCACATTGTTGTAAAACAGATCTCCAGAACTTTTTCATCTTGCAGATCTGAAACTCTGTACCCATTTAACAACTGCCCTTTTTCCCTTCCTGTCAACCCCTGGTAACCACCATTCTACTTTGTTTCTCTGAATTTGACAAGTTTAGACACCTCATGTAGGTGATATCATGTCTTTTTATTACTGGCTTGCTTAGCATAATGTCCTCAAAGTTCATCCATGTTGTAACATGTGACAGGATTTCTTCCCTTTTTAAAGTTGAATAATATTCCACTGTGAGTGTGTACCACATTTTGTTTATTCATTCATCTGCCAATGGACATTGATTTGGGTTGCTTCCACCTCTTGGATATTGTGTATTGTGTACGTCTCATTGTGGTTTTGGTTAGCATTTCCATGATAACGATGCTGAGCATCTTTTCATGAGCTTTTTATATGTCTGCATCATCTTTGGAAAAATGCCTGTTCAGGTCCTTTGCCCATTTTTTAATTGGGTTGTCTTTTTATCATTGTAGTGTAAGAGTTCTTTATGCTAGTAGTGTCTTTGCCAAATGTAATTTTCATGTTATGAATCAAAGTCTAACTTTATTTTCCTCCAAGTAGCCAATTACCCAGTACCATTTATTGAATAATCCATCTTTTCCCTCCTTTAACAAGTATTTATTGAGCAAATACATTTGGCTAGGCCCTGAAAAAATGATTTAAAAAACTATGCAGAGCTTACATACTGGTACAAAGACAGACTTTTGAGTGAATAATATACTGTTTAGCAAGATAATGTTTTAATGAAGGTTTAGGAAAATCATTTGGGGACAAGTGAAAAAGAAGTACCAGTGTCTGCCCAGAGTTGAGGGAAGAGGAACAAAGGAGAAGGAGAAGTAAGGTCATGGAGTGTTTAAGAATAAAAGAGTGATAACTAGGCACTATGCTGGGGTAAGGAACTTAAACATTGAAAACTGATTTGCAAGTATGAAACATTTATTTCACTGTTTCCTCAGGTCGAATTTAATATAAATGTACTATAGTAAATAAACAAGTATCTTCTTATGTGATGAAATATGTCATGTTCATTTCTTGATGCCTTTGCAGTTTATGTACCCTGCCTAAGTATAATATTTGTATTAGAATGATTATCATTTCACATTTGTAAAATATAACTCAACATAAGGAACAATTTTCCTATGGATATATTTGAACTAACCAATAATCACAATTATTATTGGTACAGTTCATGCTTACTGAACAGTATTATCAGCTGTCTTCCTTAAATTTATAACATATAGCATATTTAATAGCACATAAAGTCTGCCTTCTTATGAAGGAATTACTTCACATGAGTGTAGTTATGTTTCAAAATTCATGTTAGTTATAGAAAGAATGTTCAGATATCCTAACCTTTTCTTTTTTGGTAATTATAGAATAAATATGTCATTAAATTATTTTTGTTATAGACCCATCAATTATTTTATAGTTTTGTTCTCCATAAAAGTTATCAAGGGAGCCCAAACCCTTTTACCCAGAAAATTTGACTAGATAAATTGAAATAGTCTAGTTTGATATGAAGTGTTAAATGTTCTATTTTGTTTTTTTCAGTATAAATTTTCATTGGTTTGCATTTGGCAGTTCTCTGTCAGATTCTAAGTCATCCTTGGAATGTAGCTAACCAATTGGAAAATAGAACCAACAGTAGGTATGATATTATAACCATAATTAATTATATCATCTATATATTTCACAAAATGGCAGCAGCTTGACTGCTTAATAAAGGCTTTTGAAATATTGGCCTAAAGTGAACAAAAGAAATTTAATTTACTCAGATCTAAAGAAATTGAATTGGTTTTTGCTTGACCATGAATCAATAGGGCATATTAATATTATAACAGTAATAATAGGCTTTTTTTAATTTTTCCACAGTTCTTAGTGGTCTCTGTCCTAATGAATGTCCTCGTAAGATAACAGTAAGTAACCTTAACTTTCAGTTGTAAATATTTCTGTGAAAGTTCTCTGCATGATAGATACACACAAAATAGTTGTTATAGGTTAAATCAAATTGATGTTACTTTTAGAAGTGATTAAAGTATCCTTCAGTGCTCAAGTAAAGTTTACTGGGAATAAAGTACCTTTCCTAAAAACTGTCTCACCTCAAGGTTCACTTCCTTAATGAAGTCTTTTCTGATACTCTTGGAAAAATGAACACACCTCCCACTATTTCTGGGCATACTGCTGCCATTTTGGCATATATAATACTTTTTAAATTATTTATTTATTAATTATTTGGCTGCATCAGGTGTTAGTTGCAGCACACTGGATCGTTCTAAAGCATGCAGGCATAGTTGCCCCATGGCATGTGGTATCTTAGTTCCCCAACCAGGGGTCGAACCCCCATCCCCTACATTGGAAGGCGGATTCTTAACCACTGGACCACCAGGGAAGTCCCTTGGCATATGCACACTTTATCTGTTTATATTTAATGCCTCTCCCCAGGCTGTAATCCTTTGAGGTCAAGAACCATGCCATCTTTGTATACCTCGTTCATAGCACAGGGTCAAGCATATAGTAAACAATTAATGAATTTTTTTGGTTTAATCTTAATATTGGCTAGCTGTCTAATGGAACGTTTCCATGAAATAACAGAATGTGAAAATAATTAGGCTTAGATTTTGAAATTGCCAGTTCATGTAAATTATAATAAGAATATTACATTATATTTGAAAGCATGAGCATGTGTGTGTGTGTGTTTGTGTTTGTGTTGGTACATCCCAATTTGAGCCCTCATAGTAACCCTTGTTACATAAGGAATTATCCCCCATTTAAAGATGAGGAAACTTGAGGCTCAGAGAAATAAATTATCCAAAATCATAGAGCCATTAAGTAGTGAAACTAGAACACAGAACTAGGTGTTCTGATTATATTGTCATATTTTTACTACACCTTTAAAGCACTGCTTCATTATCAATGTTTTATGTATGGTTGGGAAACTTCCCGTATTTAAGACATGTGGAAGCAGACCCTGACCCAGAGATTTGCACACAAAGATTTAATCTAGACTATTCTTGAGAGCAAGGCTTCTGGAGTAGTGAGGAAAGCAGGTCTATGAGATGTGAAGCAAGGCTGGTTTTTCAAAGATGGCCCAGATTGAAGCAAAAGGGCCATACCTTTGTATTCTGCATTAGACACTGCATGCAGGCAGTCCCCAGGAAGGGGTTATAATTTGTACAAGCCAGCTCCCTTTGGCTGAGAGCAATTTTTAGGTAAGAACCTAGCTGTGAGCTATCAACAACCAACACTTGGAGCAGTTTGGGGAATATTGCCTCAGTCCTGAAGGGAAGGTCTGGACTGTGTCACCACATCCACTGTGAACTATATGAGTGCCTGGTCAAACCTATCTGCTTTCATATCATTATAAAAATGTAGATATAATAGGGGAGAGTCTGAGGAGGAGAGATGCAGAGGGTATGTCAGAACTCTTCATACCTTCCGCTTAATTTTGCTGTGAATCTAAAAGTGCTATAAAAATAAAGTCTATTTTTTTAAATCAAGTGCAAGTCTGATTAATTGGAGGCCAAAGATTAACTTGGTTATTCAGGTATTGTCTACCCAGTTTGTGAAATATTCAGACCCTTTGTTCCTCTCCTTTTCTCTGATTGACCATATTCCCATCATGTGGCTCTTTCATTACCTCATCAAGCAAAGAACTTTTAAAAAGTTGAAATTGAACCCACTCATTTTACCCACAAGTTCTAGCAGAAAATTTGATAGGAAAGGCTGTTTGCTTAAGGCAGGTTTTAGTTCTAAGATCACTAATGCTCCCCTTCTCCTTATCTTAAACTAAAAGTCACTTCTATCATATGGAGAACAGAGTCATTTAGAAAGTCATGTAAGTAAAGTGCAGCATGCACATTCTGTCAGTGATTACCCTAACAGTCCAGCACCTTCGGGCTTTTCTGCAGCTGATACATCTGCCTCCCATTCATCCATTTATTACTTTCTTTGAAGTTCAGATCCTGTCAAACTGCCCTTCACATCTATCATTTTCCTTCCCCACTGATGTCATAGATCACAATTCTATGACAACCTAAAAGAAACAAATCCACACTATATTCCCCCAGTTTTCCATATATCAAATGTATTCCCACTTGTAAAATTATTTCATGATAAAGTGAGCCTTCTTCATATTGTTTTGACATCAGATCCACTTGATCATAGTCTGTTATGTAAGATATGACCCAGTGTGAGACTAAGAGGAAAAATGTGCATACCATATGATATTCTTTATCACTTGAGTTAAATTATGAGTTGAATAAATGCTCTTCTGTTGCCTATATATTCCCACCTGCTACAGGCAACCTATCTGACATATGGAGAGAGGAAATAATATTCAAATCAGCAACTAATCTCACCCAAATTCCTTTATTTCCATGCTGAAAACCCCAGTTTCATTTTCATTCAACTATGGCTACTCACTCCCGTGGCCATATGGTGGACCTTATCTACCAGAAATGTTTTACTTTTGAAATCTCAGTACCATCCATCAACTCTGAAAAACTATTTTTCCAGCCCTCTCACTCTTGTTATTATAACTATACCTATTCAACTTTAAGTCTATTTGTTTCTTGACCTGTATCAACCTGTTTTCTTTACCTCGTTATTTAGCTACCGTATATCAACCATCACTTCACTACCTTTAACTCCCATAAAGCACTCTCCTTTTTACTCTACCTGCCTGGCAAAATTACAACCCTGCGTTGTTAATCCAGCTATCTTTCTTGTTCACTCCTAGATCTAAGCTACTGGGCATTTCTAAAGAGAAATATACAGCCCTGAATATTGTCACCACCAGTGATTCATAGTCATCAACCTCAAATGAGCATTCCTAATTGTATCATAATCTTATATGGATCCCTAGACACCCTTTTCTCCCATTCATTTTCCCAGGTTACTTTCAGGATTTTCTCTGTGTCTTTGATTTTCTGCTGATTGAGTATGAAATGCATAGGTATAGGTTTTTAGGTATTTTTGCTGTTTGGTGTTCTCTAAGCTTCCTGGATCTGTAGTTTGATGTCTGTCACTAATTTTGGAAAATTCTTATATTATTTCTTCAAATATTTCTTCTGATCTTTTCTCTCCTTTTCCTTTTTTTTAAAATAAATTTATTTATTTATTTTTGGCTGCATTGGGTCTTCTTTGCTGCACATGGACTTTCTCTAGTTGCAGCAAGTGGGGACTACTCTTCATTGCAGTGCGCAGGCTTCTCATTATGGTGGCTTCTGTTGTTGTGGAGCACGGGCTCTAGGCACGCAGGCTTCAGTAGTTCTGGCACATGGGCTCAGTAGTTGTGGCTCACGGGCTGTAGAGCACAGGCTCGGTAGTTGTGGCTCACAGGCTTAGTTGCTCTGCAGCATGTGGGATCTTCCTGCACCAGCGCTTGAACCCATGTCCCCTGCATTGGCTGGTGGATTCTTAACCACCACACCACCAGTGAAGTCCCTTCTTCTTTTCCTTTTGGTAGTCCCACAACACATATGTTAAACCTTTGTGTATGTAACCTTTGTGTAATTGTTCATGGATATTCTTTTCCAAATTTTCATTAGTTTTTCTCTTTGCAATTCAGTTTTCGAGGTTTCTATTGATATATCTTCAAGTTTACTGATCCTTTCATCTTCTGTGTCCAGTCTACTGATGAGCACATCAAAGGCATTCTTCATTTTTATTGCGGTATTTTTTATTTCTACCATTTCCTTTTGATTCGTTCTTAGAGTTTCCATCTCTCTGCCTACATTAACAATCTTTTCTTGCATGTTCTCTACTTTTTTCCATTAGAGCCTTTATCATATTAAATATTAAATTTCTGGTCTGATAATTACAACATCCCTGCTGTATCTGAGTCTGGTTCTGATGCTTGCTTTGTCTATTCAAACTTTGTTTTCTGCATTTTAGCATGGCTTAACATTTTTTTATTGAGAGCCAGACATGATGTATTGGGTGAAAGGAACTGTGGTAGATAAGCCTTCACTATGAGGTTTTATGTTTATCTGCTAGGAGTTAGACTGTGTTATTGTTTGCAGTAGCTATGCTGTCAAGAGGCAAAATTTTCCTCTGGTGTCTTTCTTTTGTCTCTTCTGTTGTCTTTGTGTCACCCTACAGACTTCCTTTTAAATGGGTCTGAGGTTTGCAGTTCTTTTAACTGTAATCTCATTATTAGACAGGAGCCCGGTTGATGTGGTGGTGAGGTAGAAGACTATGGTAGGAGAAGCATCCTATCATCCTGTGTCTCAGTTTTTTAGTGAGCCTGTGTGGGCTGTGACTTGAACAAGTGCTTCTCAGCTTGCCCTCCTCTATAGGTTAAACAGGGAGGCTAGAGGGGGCTGAAGTTAGGTATTTCCTTTCCCTCAAGTTGATTAGTTTTTGGTAAATCCCAAGTTACTTAATCTCTAGTAAAATAGGTTTCCTTAAGGGCAAGCTGTTGTGAAGGAGAACAGAGAGCTCTGGGCATATTTTTAACTGGTTACTTTCCTCTCTGTGCTAGAAGCATGAGGGTTTTTTCCCCCAATCTTCCTCTTGAGAATTTGATGGAACTCCTGGAGGTAAAACTTGCAAAAGTGTGGCTCCCCTAAGACTGCCTCGCTTTCTCCCCCAGAGTTTTGAACTCTCAAACTAGTTCACACTGATTCTCCAGTAATGTCACAATCACAGTTTAAGTGTTCCTGCCAGTACTGGCTCTAGTTTCAGTCTTCTGGTTCTGGGCTTCTGCTCCCAGTAAGCTGTGATTCTCTGTATCCACCTCTCCAGTTTTCAGGGTAGCAGTTTGCTCTATGACCTTAGTTCTCTGATGGGTCAAAGCAGAGTTGATTTTCAGTTTCTTCAGCTTTTTTTGTTGTGAGTACAGCAGTGATGACTTCCAAACTCTACGTGTCAGGCCAGAAAGAAGCTCTCCTTGCATTTTTATCAGTATTGCTTTATTTTGTTTGTTAATTTCTTACAGCTTTATTGCAGTATAATTGACATGCGATAAACTGCACATATCTAATATATTCGATTTGATGTTATGACATATATAGTGTATATGTATGTATACACTATACCTTCTTAATGGAGATATGTAGATGATAGATAATGAATGTCAAAATAATGAATATATCATATCCAAAAGTTTTTTTGTGCCCCTTGGCTATCCCTCCTTCCCACCTTCCTTGACCTTCCTTCCCTATCCCACTCTTCCTCAGGCACCACTGATAGGTTCTCTGTCAGTGTAGCTTTATTTTAAAAGTTGTTTTTGTTTTCTTACTTCATGACTTTTTCAAGATATTTTCCTCTGTGACATTTATTGCCCTTTACCATGAATTCGTTTTTGGAAAATTTTTAAATACATATAAAAATATACACTAGTATAATAAAACTCCTTGTGCCCATACTACCATCCAGCTTTTAACACTATCCTCATATACCCAGTCTTATTTCACCTATGCCCCCACCTACTGCTTATCCCCCTTGCGGCCCCTCTTAGATTATTTTAAGGCAAATTAATCATATCTTATATTCTGTAAATACCTCACTGTGAGATAAGGACTTTACATATGACGCTAGAAATTCTTATTCTTCATAAGAACTATTTTATGTTCTTCCCAATTTTCCCTTACAGCCAATCCCAACTTCCAGTTCTTAGAAATTCACCTTGCCTCCTACCTCAAAGAGAAAATAAGAATGTAAAACGGGAATTTCTTCAACTACCTGCAGTAACTTTGGGGAAATTATTTAACCCTTGTTAAGTCTCTTTCTCCACATCAATATAATGGGGAAAGTCATAGTACCCACGTAGATTAGTTTCCTGTTGCTGCTAGCAAAGTAACCATAAAATTAGTGGCTTAAAACAACACAAATTTATTCTTACACATTTGAGGTCAGAACACTGAATGTGCTTCATGAGCTAAAATTGAGGTGTCTGCAGGGCTCCATTCCTTCTGGAGGCTTTGGGGAGAATCCATTCCCTTGCCTTTCATGTCTTAAAGCCACCTACATTCCTTGGCTCATGGCCCCTTCCTCCATCTCCAAACCCAACAGTGCAGCATCTTCCAATCACTGACCCTAACCCATCTCGCCTTCCTCATTCACTTATAAGGACGCTTGTGATTACATTGAGCCCACACACCCTGATAATCCAAGATAATCTCCCCATCTCAAGATCCTTAATCATGGATGCTTGCTTCAGCAGCACATATACTAAAATTGGAAGGATACAGAGAAGATTAGCATGGCCCCTGTGCAAGGATGACATGTAAATTCATGAAGTGTTCCATATTTTTAAGAGAAAAAAAGATCCTTAATCACATCTGCAAAGTCCATTTGCAACATAAGGAAATACATTTAGCAGGTTCTGGGAATTAGGATGTGAACCTCTTTAGGGCATGATTTTTCTGCTTACCACACTCCCACCTAAGTTTTTTATTAAGATTAGAGAAATTAATGTAGGTAAATCACAGTGGAGGCCTAATACACAATAAATATTCAAAAAATGTATCTGCTGTTATTTGTCAATGTTAATGTTTCTTCCCTGCCTCTATAACATCCTTTTATTAGTAAGGATAGTGAGTTCCAAATATTTGAGAAATGTTGGTGTTCTGTCTGCCTTCAGAATAGGACTAGAGGTCTACTTGACTTCTTGATTTTTTCTTATCTTATTTTCTTATCTAATACGTATTAAATCTTTTTTAATACATATCACAGAATTTATGAAATCTGAATATGGAGGATATCAATATTTTCAGTGAAAGCTACCATAAACATCTGTGAATCAGAAGAATATATTCCTATTTCCTATTTTTTTCTTTAAATACTCAGCTAATTTTTTGAATTTTTTATCCTCAGCATAAGGCATATTTTGGCCTTCCTCTGTGTTAGTGGAGATTATAGCTTCTTTCCCTGTCACTTGTTTCTTTTTACCAAAGCCTGGTGCCTTTTCCCACTTTATAAATTATGAGTTTACAAGCAAGCAGATGAGTACTTTTCCATTTGAACAGCAGAAGAGTTTAGAAGTAGTCCTTTAATACTCTATATACAAAAAGAGTCTGTGCACATTCCTTTTAAATACCTCCATGAGGGCAGAGATAGTATCAGTTTTGCTTGCCAGTGTATTATAGAACCTAGCACAGGACCTTGTGCTTAACAGTTTGTCAGTTGCCTTCTGTAGCACTAAAATGTAATCCGTTCATCCACACCCATCTCTTTTCCTTTTTCCCTTGACTAAAAATTAATGCACCAATTATGCCGTGGGTCCTGCATACCTCTCAGGGACCTCATTCCATTGCTTATTCTATCTGGCCTGTGTATTCAATTCCACTTCCCTGTCAGTGCCTTCTCTTCAACATTTAAGAATGCACAAATCTCTCCTATATATAAATGCATATACAAGTACCTTCCAAAGCCCCACATCCCCTCTGGCCACTGCCTAATCCCTGTTTGCTCTTCCAGCCAAACTTCTTGAGTTGTGTACAGTAGGATCTCTCCAGTTTACTTCCATATCCTTAACCCGCTGTTGTAATCAAGCCTTTGGCGTCACGCCACTGGAAACTGCCCTTGATTCTGCTGACCAATTTTAGGAACACTCCCTTTCCTTGGCTTCCTTTACGCTCTCCTTTCCTTGATCCCCTTTTACTTCTCTGGCCATTCTCCCAGGTTCCTTTATGGATTTTCCTCTGGCCATCCTTTAAATGTTGCTGTGTCTCAGGGTTCCATCCTAAGTTCTCTTCTCACTCTATGTGTACTCTTGAAGTATTTCAGTCTCTCCCCTTTTTTTTTTTTCTATTTGTAATACTGATTACTCCCAAATCTATTTACCAGCTGTCTGTCCTAAGCTTCAAACCTTTATATCTGAGTGTCTTACAGGGACCTCTAAAACTGAAATCTAGCGTGTCCCCACAAAAACCCACTCCTCTTCTCATGTTCCCTATCTTAGTTACCTTTTCCTTTCCCTCACCCCTCAAATCTACTAGATTATTATTCTCTCCCTTTAACTGTCCCTTCTCTCTATCCTGTTACTTGAGTTGAGCTATCATCATTTTTGGCCTGACTGGAGTCATCTGAGCCATCCTTCAAAAAGCAACCAGAGGGCTTCCCTGGTGGCGCAGTGGTTGAGAGTCCGCCTGCCGATGCAGAGGACGCCGGTTCGTGCCCCGGTCCGGGAAGATCCCACATGCCGCGGATAGGCTGGGCCCGTGAGCCATGGCCGCTGAGCCTGTGCGTCCTGAGCCTGTGCTCCGCAACGGGAGAGGCCGCAGCAGTGAGAGGCCCGTGTACCACAAAAAAAAAAAAAGCAACCAATGTGATCTAAAATACAAACCTTCAGTGGCTGCCCTTTGCCCTTGAGAAATGGTTCTAATTTAGTTTATTGAGTTAGAGCCTCTTTTTATCTCTTCAGCCTTCTCCCTCGCTGTTCCTCCTCACACCCTCTCCCAGCTCTCTCAGCCACACTGCACTCTACTTGTTCTGTGTGCTGTCTCAATTGCATATTATTCCTCTACCCTGAAGCCTCTTCTTCTCATCTTCTCCAGTCTTCCCTGTGATCTTCAGGTGAGCTCTTAGACGATATTTCCTGTGAGAATCATTCCCTGGCTACCCTTTGACATAGGACTAAACACATGTTCTATTGTTTCTTAGCACTCTGTGCTTAGTTAGTCTTACTACTTACCACTTCTGTTTTGTAGTTGGTATTTTATCTTTATTAAGTCCTTGAGGAGGAGAGGCTGTGCTTGTTTATTATTATTTTGTCCTTACTCCCTGACGTAGTGCCTTACACATAATATAATAAATATTTGATGTATTAACAAATGAGCTTTCCCTAAAATTGGGGTTTTTTTAAAAATGGTCCTTCATTGATAAATTTACCATACCATCTCTTACCAAAATCACATATTCTCTGTTAAGTGTGAACACTTGCAAAATAAATTACAACTTAGTCACAAGAGAAATGCACTCTGCAAAGCCCTGATGTAAAGGGAAAACATCCCTTATTTATGTTCCCAGAGATATGTCTTTTTACAGACCTTTACAAAGGAAAATTATCTTACAGTTTTAACAGGAAAATAACCAAAATTAAAGAAAATAATATATTGAATTTAACGTCTTGAAGAAATGAATAAGAAACAATATAAAAATTTCAACATTGAACTAAACTGAGCAATGCAACTAACACTAATGAAGATAAGGAAAAATATCAGTGGGTGTTCATGAAAAGCATGATTACCTTTGAGAAAAATAAAGTCCACACTATAAGTCAGCTATTTTTCTAATATTTTAGAATCATACATTTATATTGCTTAATTAAACTTGACACTGATTTTATATATAATATGTATAATATCATGTAAGACATATTAACATAATATGTCTTATGAGTTCTTACAGTTTTGTTTTACCTTCCAGAGCCAGTGATATAGAATATATTTGGTGTTCATTGTAGGAGCCCAAGTCCTTAAAACAAATCCTTAGATAATCAGGTACTTGAGACAGACATAGAAACCACCAAGATTTCTCCAGGCTACTGAAAAAGATGCTTTCTGAATAAAATAGAGGAATTCCAGCCCTAATTTTTTTAAGAACATTTTACCTTTATTTTTTAATTGTAGCCAGCAGTAAAAGAAAATAAAGGCTCCCCGCCAGCCCTACCCCCACCCCCCGCTTCCCCTTTCTTATCTTCCCTTTTCCCAATATGTGGAAGTTACTACTGTATCCAGGTTGTAGAATATTGTTTCTGAAAAATTTAGGAACTTAATTTCAGGTTGACTATTGTATATTTATTACACATTGTTTGTGTGCTAAGCCCTGCCTTAGGCTGTGAAGATAGGATATTTAAAATACATGTCAACCCTAATTTTATAATGTCAACATGCATATAGAAGACAGTTAGTTTTTAAAAAGCTATGTAATACAACACCTAAACTTCATTACATCAGTATGACACATCCTAGAATAAGAAAAAAGGAACCAAACAGTTCTTTTTTACTTATAGTATGGAAAAGTTGAGAAATCAGTAATGTTTTTTAATTTAACTTCCTGAATTCTTTCAAATATCAGACGTGACATTTTAAAGGAAAGGTAGGATAATCTGGGGGAGATTTGTACTAAGATTTTCACAAAGAAAGTGAACTTGCTAGATGATGGGGTACAGTGCTCAGCATTCCATAGGAATAGCTTATTCTTAATCCTTTCTTACCAAAATTTATTAAGTCAATGTACTAAATATTTTCCATGAAAATATGTTTCTGCTTTTTTAAAAACAATTTTGAGAAAACAGTTCATTTTATAGAAACCCTGGTATGCATTCTTTTCATTAAGCAAGAACTCTTTGCACTTAGACAACAAAGATTATCATACCATTTGCCATAGGTTGCATCCTCAAAAGTGTGTCTGGAAAATTCTCATGAAACTAAGGATGTGCAAAAGCAGCACCAGGTCCATTCCTAGGCACCATGACTCATAGCCTGCTCCCACCATTTACGAACCTTTATCTGTTCAACTCAGGAACTTATATGTCTCACTGTATAATGGAAGAAACTGTCTCATGGAATTTTGAAGAACTCCATAATTATTCACTCAATACAGGAAGTTAAAAGTGATTGCTTATTTTGTATATCATTAAAAGTATGACCGTGTATATTAAGTACCTTTTCCTTACCCCATGTATAGAAAAACATTTATAAACCTTAAAACATAGGATTGGCATGTAACCTCCTGTTAGAGTGATGTCTATACCAGGCAAACTACTTCTTAGAAGTTTGTAATTTCTGCGTTATTACTTCTCCTATTGGATGGAACAGGGTGAGAAATTCCATCCAGTGGACCAAATCCAGCTTGCTGCCTGTTTTTGTGAATAAAATGTTAGTGGAACATAACCACACTCATTTATTTATATACTGTCTATGGCTGCTTTCATGCTACAACATCAGAGTTAAGTAGTTGCATCACAAGACCTTATGGCTCACAAAGCCTATAATATTTACTATCTGGCTTTTTAAAGAAAAAGTTTGCCAACTCCTGGGCTAGAATAACAACTACAATAGAAAGCAAGTTACTCTCATCTTTCTCTAATTTGCTGTGTGTTCTGACCAGTACACCTAAACTTTTTTAAGCCAGCATCCTAATTATCCATCTAATCAGATATTTTCCTTTTCTGAGATGTTCCCTCCAAATCATTTTTAAACTATCTTTTGTGACACTGCATAAAATACAGGAATCTTTTATTTTAAATACTCTGTTGTTGAAGGTAAGACTGTTCCTCTCCATGGTTATTCTCTCTCTCTGAATTTGTCACGTGCAAATTAAAATTTGCTTCTACATTTTAATAACGGTTACTTAATGCTAAAATATCTATATTTTCTGCTGTATTCCATGTGCCTCTTTGCTTGTCAAGGCAATTCTGCTCCCACACACATTCCAGCAAGATTCTGCACTTGACTATACCTAGCTAATAGATAGCCTAAAGTTTGCCTTTAAGAGGAAAAGGTCGTGCTGTTTTATTTTATAGTTATGCATGAAAAATGAGTATGCTGATGTCATAATAGTATGGGTCATGAGGAAACAGCTACACAATAAGTACTTTAAGATCATACCTTTTACAGCTAAATAAATTAAAATAAATGTAAACATTGCAGATTATATCACACAATTCAGAAAGCTTCTTAATGATCCCAATATAAATCTTTCTCTAACTGGCTTTCAGTTCTGTGAAATTTCAATTCTGTGAGCCCTCATTTAATTTCTTTGCCTTTGTACTGGTTGAGAAAGGAGCACTGCTACTAGAGAAACAATTTTCTGCACCACTAAAAGCAGCTGAAAAGAATGAGAAGTGTTTCAAACATTGTTTTTTATGCACTCAACTATATTAATGGTTTTATTGTCTTGTATTCAGTCAAAATCCAATCAGTATACAAAAGTGTAGGTTACACTTAATGCTCTCATAAACTGCCAATTTTTATAAAGTATACAAAGTGTAGTCCCAATAGATCAATGGCTCTTAAAGAGGGGCCCCCAAACCACCAGCATCAGTGCATCTCCTGGGAACTTGTAAGAAATGCACACTCCTAGGCCTCACCAAGACCTACCAAATAGGAACACCTTGGGATGCAGCCAGTGAATCTATAATTTAATAATCCCTCCAGGAGATTCTGATATATGCTAAAGTCTGAAAACCACAGCACTGGACTTTTAGAAAAGGGATTACTGTAAGCTAACAACCTTGTCTTCTTACACAGCAATTATATATACTCAGAAGTGGAATTTCATCCAAACGTACATTCTTGCAAATAAATTATTCCTGTAGTTTTAGAATCCTACAGTACACTAAAGAAAATGAATGTTAACTTGATAAATGTTTCTGGTTTTGATCAAGATAATTTTATTCACTCGTAGTTCAACATAATTGAAAATGAGATATCACTACCAAAAAAGACGTTAATTTATTTGGCCAAAGTAAAAAGATAATAGTGCATACATATTGAGCACTTACTGTGTGCCAGGCACTGATCTAATTATTTTACACATATTTACTCAATCTTTACTTCAATCCGATGAGATAGGTACTATGATTATCCCTAATTTAAGTTGAGGGAACTGAAAGTTAAATAATTTGCCCAAGGTTATACAGAAAATAAGTGGAAGAGGAAAAATTTGAACCCAGATTCTCTGACTCTAAAAACTACATTCTTAGTTTCAAAATTTGGAAAGCTAATACCTAAAATATTCTCATGACATGAAATATTTGGAATAACTCACAGGCCTTTAAATTTTTGTTTTAATCACCTCAAGCTGCCTTTACAAAATACAGTCGGAATTTATTTTCTCACAGTTCTGGAAGCTGGAAGTCCAAGATCATGAGATCAGGGTGCTAGTATGGTCAGGTTCTGTTGAAGTCCCTCTTCCTGGCTTGCTTCTTCTCACTGTGTGCTCACATGGCCTGTCCTAGCTTTGTGCGCAGGGGGAGACAGAGAGAGAGAGCAAGTTCTCTGGTGTCTCTTCTTATCAGGACACTAGTGCCATCATGAGGACCCTGCCCTCATGACTCTAACCCTAACTACCTTCCACATATCATCACATTAGGGATTGGAGCTTCAACGTATTAATTTTGGGGAGGCACAAACATTCAATCTATAAGAATTCAGAGAAGTAAGAAAGAAGTTACGTGAAATTTTCACAGATGTGTTGTCATTATTGCTGATTGATATTCCCATAGTTTGCATTCCCAGCATATTAGCTTTTCAGGTTTTCATAAAGGAATTCAAGGTATGTGTATAAATACTTAAACTAGAGGAATTAATTGTTTCAGAAATCCCTAATCCTTTTAAATTGAAAATTCCTTAATGATACAATCACTTCCCAAATAATAAATTTATAAAAATTGAAATTCTTTGGACCACCACTAATATAACCTAGGTATGTAAAAGGTATTAAAAGATACAGCAATACTCCTAGCATCTCTACTGTATTAGAAGAGACACAAAGGAAAAGTTATCCAAGTTTTTGCACTTGCTGAAGGTATAACCCTACTTACTACATTTTGTACTAAACATTCATATGGAGGTAAATGGCACTATTTAAGGGGAAAAAAAAAATCCTGAAACATGTTTAATGCTATGACATAAGGGTTAAGAAACCAAAACACACAGGCACATGTATCAGTCATATCATTTCCATTGGGAAAGGCAGAGTACTCATTATGTACATGATACAGAGTAGCAATTCTCAAACTTCTTGTTCTGAAGACTCCAAATAGTTTTTCTTAAGCGAGTTTTGTTTATCAGTATTAATTACTCTATTTGAAATAAAAACTGAAACAACTTTAAATGTTTTTATTAAATCATTTTAAAACAATAGACGTATTACATGTTGACCTAAACTAAAGTTATTTTTATGGAAAAATAACTATTTTCCAAAATACAAAATGAGTGAAGAGTAACATTCCTTTGTATTTTTTTCAAATCTCCTTAGTACCTGTCATTAAAAAAAAAAAAGATTCTCATATCTCCTTTTGCATTGTTTATTATTGTTTTGGTTGAAATATTAAAAAAAAAATTTAACCTTACACAACTGTATAGTAGAAAAAGAGAATGTTTCATATCCTGTTCAGATAACTGATAGTATACCAAAACTCAACAGTGGCAGTTACTTAAAGGTTAGTTGTAATGTGGAATTTGAAACTATATCAGTGAACATTTCCAACTCTGTCACATTACCCATTGGTTATTTAGAAGCCTGTTGTTTAATTTCCACACGTTTGTGAATTTCTCAAATTTCTTTCTGTTGTTGGTTTCTAATTTAATTCCATTGTCATCAGAAAACATACTTTGTACAATTTCAGTACTTTTACATTTATTAGGACTTGTTTTATGGTCTCGTATATGGTTCCCCTTAGAGAATGTTTCATGTGTGCTTGAGAAGATGTATTCTACTAAAGTTGGGCACAGTGTTCTATACATGTCTACTAGATCTAGTTGATTTCTAGTGCTGTTCAAGTCTTCTTTTTCCTTGTTGATTTTGTGCTTCATTGGTCTATCCATTAATGACGCTGCTGTATTATTAATAATTATAATAGTATCCGACAACCATTATTGTTGAATTACCTGTTTCACCCATCAATTCCTTATGTATTTCGGGCCTGTGTTATTAGGTGTATTTATGTTTATAATTGTTATGTGTTCTTGATAGATTGATGAAACTGTCCTTTTTTATCTCTACTAACATTTTTATCTTAAAGTCTGTTTGTGTCTATTATTAGTATGGCTACTCCAGCTCTCATTTGGTTACTATTTCCATGGTATATCTTTTCCATGCTCTTACTTTCAACCTATTTGTTGTTTTTGAATTTAAAGTGTGTCTTTTATAGACAGCATACACTTGGATCATGTTCTTCTATCTATTCTGCTAATCTCTGCCTTTTGGTAGCACTATTTAATCCATTTACATTTAATATAATTACTAATTAGGTAGATTTATCTCTGCCATTTTGCTATTTTGTTCCTTATATGTCTTATGTCTTTTTTCTTCCTCCGTTCCACCATTACTGCTCTCTTTTGTGTTATATATTTTCTAGAATTTGATTTTAATTCCCTTGTTTTTTGTACTCTGTATTTGAAGTTATTTTTTTAGTGTTTCCTCTCAGAATTATAGTTTCCATTGTAACTTAGAAAACAATATACTTCATATTAATACCAACTTAGTTTCAGTAGCATAAACAGACTTTGCTCCAATATGCCTCAGTTTACTCCCCCCCCTTTGTGCTTGTATTTGCATACATGTTACATCTTCATGCATTGTGAGCCCAACAACATGGTTTTTTCATTATTACTTTATGCAGTAGTGTTTTAAATTAGATAGGAGAAAAGAGCTGCAAACAAACATACATTTATAGCATCTAGTAAATTTACCTATAGTTACCTTTACTGGTACTTTTTATTTATTTCTGTGGATTTGAGTTCCTGTCTACTTTCAGTTCAGCCAGAAGAACTCCCTTAGTATTTCCTGTTAGTTAGGTGTGTTAATGATAAACTTTCTCAGTTTTTTTCTCACAATGTGTTAATTTTCGCTTCATTCTTCAAGGATAATTTTGCTACCTTTTAGATTTCTTGGTTGACTATCTTTTCCTTTCAACACTTTAAATATTCATCTTACTGTCTTCTGGACTCCTGGGTTTCTGATGAGAAATCAGCTTTAATCTTATTCAGGATCCCTTGTACATAACAAGTTGCTTATCTCTTGTTGCATTTAAAATTCTCTCTTTGGCTTTCAACAGTTTGACTATAATGTACCTTGGTGTGGATCTCTTCAAGTTTATCCTACTTGGTGTTCATTGAGCTTTTAGATGTGCAGTTTCATGTATTTAATTAAATTTGGGCAGTTTCAGACATTTTCACATCACATATTCTTTCTGCCTCTCCTCCCCTCCTTTCCTCTGGGACTCCTATTATTGTTGATATTCTTGATGGTGCCCCACAGGTCTCTGAGGCTCTGTTCATTTTCTTTATGTTTCTCATTTTACTTTCTGTTTCTCACACTGAATAATCTGAATTGACATATCTTCAATTTTATTGATTCCTTCTTTTGCTAATTTAAATCTACTATTGAGCCTCTCTAGTGAATTTTTTTATTTCAGTTATTGTACACTAGAAGTAGTGTGGGATTCTTTGTGTGTATGACATATCTCTTTATTGATACTCTATTTTGGTGAGATATTGTTCTCATAATTTCCTTAAATTCTTTACATGATTTCCTTTACTTTCTTTGAACATAGTTATAATAGCTGATTTAAAGTCTCTACCTAGTAAGTCAAACACCTATGCTTCCTTGGGGGAAATTTCTATTGACAGCTTTTTTTTTCTCTTTGTATGAAACATACTTTCCTGTTTGTGTGTGTCTTAATTTTTTGTTGTTGAAAACTGGACATTATAAATAATGTGTTCACCCTGAAAATCCCCCCCTTAAGTTTGTTGTTATTTCTGCTGTTTGTCCAGTGAGTTTCCTGGATTATTACTATGAAGTCTTTATTCTTTATTGTATATAACCATGAAATCCTTATTCAGTAAGTTTTAATTGTCAGCTGTGAGTGGACACAGTTTTTCTTAAATAAAAGATTGAGAGATTAGGTCCTTCTCAGTTCTTTTGTCTGAAAACAGGTTACACATATGTGTGCACTTCTAGAATCCCAGGAATATGTCAGAGGTTTTCAAAGTCCCCTTTGAACATCTCATTCACATTCCAGGAATATGTCAGAGCTTTTCAAAGTCCCCTTTGAACATCTCATTCACATTTTTCCTTTTAAGATTTGGTCAACCGCTTATTAGCCCAAATTGATATCACTATCTCAGGCAGCATCAATAAAAACAATTGCTAATGACTGTTTTTAATAAACTTCCAGTTTGATAGAGCTGTTCACACTGAGCAAGCTCTCAGTCTGGCCAAATAAAGACAAATATTGAGAATGTAGCTTTTCAGGGAACTGCCAGACAAGTCAAATAGTGATAATTCTCTGAGGATGGAACATTAGGGAGATCCGCCCCTCCCTTTGCTGCTAAGCTGTTCATTTTCAAAGCTCCCTTAGTAGCAAAGCTATTGGTCTTCAGGACTACTTCAGAGCTGGGGAGGGGTTATGGGAATAGGGCAGATTAAAAAACAATAAACACTGTTTTACTGAGATTCAGTCGTTTTTCTTAGATACTCCTTGAGTCTTGCAAAAAAAAATTTAACAATTTTTGACAGTGTTCTTATTTCTTTTATGTAGTCTTTTTTTGGTCCTTACTAGATCTAGAAGTGATTCTCCCCTACTCTATTACTTCAAAATCCATTGGTCTGTCTTGTACTTTAAATGATCTTTCATGTATGCATGGTTTCGTAACATCATGCATTGGCCATTTAGAAAATATTGGTTTACTGAGGTATGCATATCTTCCCAATTTTAACACGTTTCATCACATACTATTTTAAAATCACATTTGTTAATATCACTGCTGATCCCATAAGTAAAGTTTTTAGGTTTTAATATGTCAGGCTCATGGTGGTGGATACAAGGCTTCCAAAACTCAAATTTCATTTATAAGCTCAAATTTTATCAGTAGCAACAAATACTATCAATTATCATCCCAAAAGTGACGTTCAATTTGTCATTTTCAAGAGAATGTTGGCTAATACCCAAGTCTGAATAACCATAGTTTAGTGCCACTGCTAATTACCAACCCTTTTACCAATGGGATTTTTGGACTCCAGGGGTCTTTGCACCCCATTTTGAGAACCACTTTGTAGAGGAATCAAGTCTGGATTTTTGGACCTTGTCTTTTAATATCAGAGTGACTGGTGCATGGTGAGAAGTTAATTTCAGCTTTAGGACTCATAACAGACACTTGCTTACCTGATGTTTTTAATTGACTATAGGACAAAAGAGAAAAGCCTATATAAATCTGTAAAATAAGATACTATGAATAGGAGTATGAAATTTTCCAAATGTCAATTAGAAAAAAATATTCAAGAATATAATTGGGATGGTTCATAAAAAACAATACTTATAGCCCAAGATACCAATCTTCCAGTACATAGACTAGACTATGGGTAATAAAATAAATTTGAGGTTATAACACTGTGATAAATATAGCCTCATAAGTATTATCTCCAAGCCTCATTGCAATGAGACAGATTTAAAGTGTTAAAAGGCATACCCTATTACAAAGAAACAAACCTAGGAGAGATGAAATAATTTATGTTAAGAAGTGTATACCACATTAGTAGTGTTTGTTGCTAAGCATGTGAAGCAACTTACAGCTGGTGGGAGTATAAACTGGTAATACCACCTCAGTAAGAAAAAGAATAGGCACTACCTGGTACAGTTGAAGATACATATATCATATGACTTTACAGTTCTGCCTCTGGGTCCATAACCCCTGATAAATGTTTGCACTTGTACATCAGGTGACATACATAAGAATGCGGTGTTTATCATGGCAAAAAAATAAATGGGAACAAGCGTTGATCAACAAAAGAATGAAAAATATTTATGCTATAATCATACAGTGAAATACTTTACAGCCATGAAAGTGAACTACAGCTACTCATCCTTAATCATGGATGAGTCTCAAATTAATGTATTTTTTAAACAGTCACAGAAGGATACATATAGTATTATTCCATTTACATAAAAACTTAAAATAGGCATAACCAAATATATTTTAACATTTATGTATATGATAAAACTTATAAAGAAAAAAGGAATAATTGCATGAAGAAGATAGTTGAATAGAAGTTAACTGTGATTTGCTTTAAAACTGCATATATATGCAGGAATCAAGATAGCAGAGTAGAACTTGGAGCTCACCTGTCCCCACAAACACATCAAAATTACATCTACCTGTGGAACAATTCCCACAGGAAACTAACTGGAAAGTAGCAGAAGAACTCCTAGAAAACCAAAGCTGCAAGAAAGATCTCCGTGGAACCGGGTAGGATGGGGAAAAAAAGGCATTAGGTTGGGACCTTCACCCCTGGGAGGGATCTGTAAGGAAGAGAAGGTCCACACAGACCAACCCTTGCCCTGAGGAGCAAGCTAGTTGAGCCACAATCTCAGCATTCCAGTCCTGGGGTCCTGCATGGAGGAGACAAACCCCCTTGCCTGCTGGGAAGTCTGCTGAGATGGACAAAAGGGCTGGAGAAGCCTAGACTCTACTCACAAGGAGTGCACATGTGCTGGCTTGCCAACTATCAGGGCAGAGAGAGCTTTGCACTGGTGGCTGCCACCTTGCTGCCCTTTCCAACTGAAAGGGGCAAACACCCCAGCCCCACTCACTCCACACCACAGCTTGGCGTGATATCTGAGAAAAGATTCAGTCTAGCTATGCAGAGACAGACTGGGGCACAGAAATATTAAAAATCATAGAAGAATACTATGAACAGTTATATGCCAACAAGTTGAACAACCTTCCAAAAAATGGACAAGTTTCCAGAAACATACAGCCTGCCAAAATGAGTCAAGAAGAAACAGATAATTTGAACAGACCAATCACTGGAAGTGGAATAGATTCTGTAATTAAAAGAAAAAACTCCCAGCAAACAAAAGTCCAGGACCAGACAGCTTCACTGGGGAATTCTATCAAGTATACAAAGAACTTACACCTATCCTCCTCAAACTATTCCAAAAATTGAAGAGAAAGGAACACTCTGAAATTCATTCTGTGAGGTCACCATCACCCTGATTCCTAAACCAAAGACATTACAAAAAAGAAAATTACAGGCCAATATCTTTAATGAATATATATGCAAAAATCGTCAACAAAATATTAGCAAACCAAATCCAACAATACAGAAAAAGGATCATACACCATTATCAAGTTTGATTCATTCCAGGGTCACAAGGATGATTCAACATACACAAATCAATCAGTGTGGTCCACCACATTAATAAAAGGAAAGACAGAAACCACATATATGATCATCTCAATAGAGGCAGAAAAAGCATCTGACAAAATTGAAAATCCATTCATGATAAAAACTCTCACCAAAGTGGGAGGGAATGTATTTCAACATAGTAAAAGCCATCTATCACAAACCCAGAGCCAGCATAATACTCAGTGGTGAAAAGTTAAAAGCCTTCCCACTAAATTCAGGAACAAAACATGGATGCCCACTCTCACCACTTCTATTCAACATAGTATTAGAAGTCCAAGCCATAGCAATCAGACAGGAAAAAGAAATAAAAGCTATCCACATTGGAAGGGAAGAGGTAAAACTGTCACTATTTGAGAGGACATTATACTCTATGTAGAGAACCCTAGTGTCTCCACAGAAAAACTGTTAGAACAAATGAATGAATTCAGCAAGTTAGCAGGATACAGGATTAATATATAGAAATCTGTTGCATTTCTTTATACTAATAATGAAATATCAGAAAGAGAAAGTTTAAAAAAAATCCCATTTAAAATTACATCAAGGGCTTCCCTGGTGTCGCAGTGGTTGGGAGTCCGCCTGCCGGTGCAGGGGACGTGGGTTCGTGCCCCGGTCCAGGAGGATCCCACATGCCTCAGAGCGGCTGGGCCCGTGAGCCATGGCCATTGAGCCTGCGCGTCCAGAGCCTGTGCTCCGCAGCGGGAGAGGCCACAGCAGGGAGAGGCCCACGTACGGCAAAAAAATAAATAAAATAAAATTACCTCAAAAAAATAAAATATTTAGGAATAAACTTAACCAAGGTGGTGAAAAACCTATATGCTGAAAACTATAGAACACTGATAAAGAAACTGAAGATGATTCAAACAAATGGATAGATATCCCATGCTCTTGGATTGGAAGAATTAATATTGTTAAGACAGCCATACTGTCCAAAGCAATCTGCAGATTTAATGTGATCCCTATCAAAATACCCATGACATTTTTCACAGAACTAGGACAAATAATCCTAAAATTTATATGGAAGCTCAAAAGACCCAGAATTGCCAAAGCAATCCTGAGAAAGGACAATAAATCTGGAGGTATAACTCCCCAGACTTCAGACCATACTACAAAGCTAAAATAATCAAAACAACCTGGTATTGGCACAAAAACAGACACACAGATTAATGGAATGGAATAGAGAGTCCAGAAATGAACCCACCCACCTATGGTCAGTTAATCTACTACAGAGGAGGCAAGAATATACAATGGAAGCTGGAGGGACCAAAAGCTAGTACAATAGCCTTTGCCTCCCTCCTCAGCTTCTAAACTTATCAGACGCAGGTGAAGAGAGGAAGAAAGAAAACCAGAATATTCCTGGACTGCAAGAACCTGACCAATCACTGACAGCCGCAAGCCTGCTGCCTCCACTGCATCCTGTCTGCATGTGATGGGTGTGCTCCTGATTTAACGCCTCTCTCTCCCCTCCCCCCCTTTTTTTCTTCCTCTTCCCCTTTCTCCTCCTCCTCCTCCTCCCACGCCCCCTCCGCCTTCCTCCTTTTCCTCTTCTTCACCTCTCTCTCTCTCATTCTACAGCGTGCTGTGAGTTTGTGCTAATAAATTTGAGAATGTTCAGGTTCTGTCATCTCAGAGTGACAACCGGACAGAGGAGGAATCACAGAGAGGTTTCATATCAATTAAGACCTGTGTTGAGTATCTCTAAAGAACAGTCCAAAGTGAGCAGTTCTTAAAGACTCTTTCCTGGGGACAACAATGGGTTACGGTCCATCCTGTCTCAAGAACTCCTGATTAATAAATGAATCCAGGCTCCCACCCCACCCCAGAAACTGGGTGGGCTTTTTTTTTGCTTCCTGAAGCTCCCACCAGTCCATTGGCTTCAGGGAGTGCGTGTGCTGTGGGAGTCCTCCATCCCATCTGAAGCAAGGAAAGTAACGGCCCAACACAAATTCTTCCAACAGGACTCTTTACTGAACATACACACTACCCCAGGAAGAAGTACCAGCATGGAAAACTACTTTACTCTAAGTCACAGAAGCCAAAGGAGCTAAAATTTAGCATCGCACAGTTTTCTGTGAGATGTATATGCAGGATCAGCAAGCATGGGAAATTCGAACCAACCCCTGCAGGGATTGCCTTGGGCTACAATCCAATTGCCTTGGATTCTATAAGAAAAATCCCTTTGAGAGAGCGTCCCATTCAAAATTTATTCATATGTAGCTTAAAAGCCACCCAGGTTGTCCTATCACCTGCAGCAATTATTCACATGCAAGGGAACCAAGAGAGCATATCCTACTTTGAAGGTCAAAGAATCCCAAAAATACAGGAAAGGTGTGTTTTGGGGGGCAGTGATAATAGTGTTCAATTTGTGGGAAAGACCAAATTATAAAGTTGTTATTTTAAAGGGCTTTTAAATGCTACACAGGTTGAACTGCCAGCATCCTGAAGAATTATAAATACAGCTTCATGTTTTTGTGAAAATGCCATATATTCATTTCAAAAAGTGCTTGGTTCCAGTTTTATTATCAGTGCCTGTCAGTACAGCATGATGTTTAAGAGTGTGGACCCTGAAGCCAGACTACCTACGTTTGATTCCTGACTGCTACTTACTAGACATGGGGCCCTGTGCAAAGCCCTCATTTTTCTCATCTCGAAAATGGATAAAACAGACTGTTGCGCCAATGCATATAAAGTTGTTACTACTGTATCTGGCATACTGTAGATGTTCAATAAACTTTGGCTATTATTATGATTGTTTCTAGGAATCTAAAATTCTCAGCATATTCACTGAGATCAGGGTAATACTAAAGACAGTTCATTGAGACCTGGTAAATGCTATAAATGCACAGTGAATTCTTCACTTAATGCTCTACCAATATTCAGTGCCTGAACACAATCCTCACTTCTCTAGCCGGGACACTGCATTTTGATGATATTTGATCATGACATCAGAAGAGACTAAATTCACAGAAAGACTTAGAAATTCCACTTGCTCGTAAAATAGGATAACTGAATAAAAAAATGAAAAGTATAAAATTTATTTAGACTTCCACACCAACTCTATTTTATCCTCCAAAAGGAGTGGTTTAGGGTCAATTTCACTAAAAATTAAATTTATTAAGGGAGATAATTCAAGCAGTTATGCTAATTAACAAGTGTTAGAGCCATAAGATTAGACAGTTAGCTTAACACTATCTATGTTGTCCAGATAATTAGATGAAAACTTTCCTTTTATTTATTCCATTAGCCCAGCTAATTTATGGTAATTCCTTGTAGCCTTCTTGCCTATAGATTTTATGGATCTAAGAGACCTAGATTCTATATAAAAATTAAACAACTGGAGATTTCAGAAGCAACATGAAAATATATATATATGTATACAGTAGAGAAAAGACAGTCTCTTCAACAAGTGATGTTGAGAAAGCTGAACAGCTGCATACAAATCAATTACAACACTCCTCAAACCATACACAAAAATAAACTCAAAATGGCTTAAAGACTTAAATATAAGATATGACACCATAAAGCCAGAAAAGAACATAGGCAAAACATTCTTTGGCATAAATCATAGCAACATTTTCTTAGATCAGTCTCTCAAAGCAAAAGAAATAAAAAGAAAAATAAATGGAAGCTAATCAAACTTAAAAGCTTTTGCACAGCAAAGGAAACCATCAACAAAATAAAAAGACAACCTATATAATGGGAGAAAATATTTGCAAATGATGTGACCAACCAGGACTTAATTTCCAAAATATACAAACAGCTCATACAGCTCAATAGCAAAAAAACAACCCAATTTAAAAATGAGCAGAAGACCTAAGTAGTCATTTCTCCAAAGAAGACCTACAGGTGGCCAACAGGCTCGTGAAAAGATGCTCAACATCACTAATTATTAGAGAAATACAAATCAGAACTACAATGAGGTATCACCTCACACCAGTCAAAATGACCATCATCAAAAAGTCTACAAATAGTATATGCTGGAGAGGGTGTGGAGAAGAGGGAACCCTCCTACACTGTTGGTGGGAATGTAAATTGGTGCAGACACTGTGGAAAACAATATGGAGGGTCCTTAAAAAACTAAAAATAGAACTACCATATGATCCAGCAATTCCACTGCTGGGTATATATCTGGAAAAAATGAAAACTTTAATTCAAAAAGATACATGTACCCCAATGTTCATAGCAGTACAATTTACAATAGCCAAAACATGTACAATAAATAACCCAATCAACAGACAATTGGCTTAAGAAGATGTGGTGTATATACATACAATGGAATATTACTCAGCAATAAGAAAGAGCGAAATATTGCCATTTACGGTAACATGGATGGTCCTAGAGAATATTATACTTAGTGAAGTAAGTCAGACAGAGAAAGACAAGATATCATTTCTATGTGGAATCTAAAAAATAATACAAATGAATCTATATAAAAAACAGAAACAGATTCATAGGCATAGAAAACAAACTTAAGGTTACCAGAGGAGAGAGGAAGCAGGGAATTTTATTCAATATCTTGTTTTTAATAACCTTTAAAGGAATATATGGGAAAAAATAACTGAATTACTATGCTGTACTCCTGAAACTAACACAATATACTTCACTTTTTCAATTATACTTTAATTTTTTTAAAAACATGCATATCTAAAGAAAAATGCTTTCTTTTGCCTATCTACAAACAGCAATATAGGTATAGAATTTTGGTAATTCTTTCATGGAAGTAGTATGTTGTACAAAGCATAATATTCTTCTTTCTACATAAAAGTACTTCATTAACAAGTTTGCTTTTATTTTTTGTGTGATAGTCTATTATGAAACTTATTCAATTAGTAATGTCTTATGAGTAATTCCATTCTTGTAGCAACCTGTTTTCTCATGGTCATTGAAACAAATGGATTTCTAAAGTTCTTAAAATATCAATCAGGTTATTGTAGAATCAATGAAATTAATAATTTCTTGCCTGTCATCTTGAAGGAAAATCATTTGTAGTGCATAATTAAACTATCTAAACTTCTTTATTAACTTTTCCCTACTTTATTGGGAAGCACAGTAGAATTTTTAATTCTGCAAAGTGTTCAAAGCATTTCTTGATCATTTTCTCATCTCTTCTTAGGATACCCATTGCAGACATTGGTTTCTTTGTACCCCATTTAATTAACTTTGATTTCTAAAGGGAATAAATAATTGTATCAAGGTGTGAGGAATGTTCCAGAAATAGGGAACAATACACAAGTTGGAGATAAACCTCACCATTGTAACTAGGCTCTGCCAGTGATGTTTTCCTTGAGTGGAAAATAATGTATTCTCTAAGTCTAGTGCAGGAGATAAAAATGTTTTGGAACTACTCAGCAATATTTTTTATTCTATTATGATTATTATGGATGGATTTTATATATTTTTGAGAAATTTTATTTATTGAGAAAATGTAAACTATGCCCAGTCTGTTCCAGAAGGGAAAAGCAATGCTATGTTCAACAGAAATGTCATAATAAAACTATTCCAGGTGGGACCAAAAGTAGTAAAGAAAATTTGCCTAAAATACTCATCCTTATGTAATAAAGAAAAGACATGATTAGATCTTAGAAATATCTAATAAAATTAATGAACTATATAAATACAACTATCAAATCATTTAAAGTGTTAAGAATTTTCTACTAATACAGAGTGTTTTTAATAGATAACACTGGTTATCTATTTATGAACATGTTCTCTAAGTAACTGCCATCTATGTAAGAATTTTATGGAGGAGTGTTTACTTTTTGTAATAGATTTGCCAGAAACTTCAAATGATGCACTTACTTTCCAAGGCTTAACTATTTCTTTGTTATTGCAGCCCTTTGGAGTGAATCAGCCTGGACCTTATATCATGTATACAACTGTAGATGCAAATGGATATCTGAAAAATGGTTCAGGTAAGACTTGATATGCATAATAGCACCTTTAATCAATATATTAACGAAGTAAACTGGATGACAAAAATTATCATCGTGTTTTCACATTCTTTATAAAATCTTCACTTTTTATATTATACGTTGTCTTTCTGTATACTTACATCAGTAGATTACAAAATGTCCTCATGACAAATCTATTAACATTAAATTCTTCATATATTCCTGTTGTATGGAGCCACATAATTATCCTTATTTTTCAGTTGAAGTAACAGAGAGATTGGGAGCATTTACTTCAGTTATCTTGATCAAAGTATGAAATAGTAAATTAGTTAACAGAGCTCATCTTAGAAGAAGTAAAAATTAGGACTCCAATCTACTCCTAGATTAATCCTAGCTTTTTCATATGTGGAATTGGAAACTAGAAAATCCTAGTTTTTCCATATGTGGACTATTATACAGATTTATATAATATTATGTAATCATATGTTTTGATATATGATTATAAAGAAAAATCTTGTTTTACGTTTGAATAAAGGGAAATGCAATCAATCAAGACAAAAGGGAAATAAGACTAAGCAAAGGATGTCTGATCTTGACAGATGGCTAGCTGGCTGAGATACGATCCAAATCACCATAAATACAACTGTGAACATTTCAGTTCTCTAAGGAGGAAAAGGAATCCTAACAATTCATATGCTTCTTTGAGAGTGCTAGAGTCCTAACCATGAAGAAGTACGTGTAAACAGAGTTACTGTTACTCTCCATTGTTAAATGAACTAAAAAAAGGGAAGAACTCATTATATAGCCATTTTCATTTTATATAATGGCATAACATAACATACCAGAGTGCATTTCCTTTTAAGCTAACTGTACACATTTAATACTGTCATCATGCTACTGCATCAGCACAGAAACATTCCATGAAACAAAAACTGAAAAATTCAAGGAGAAATTTACAGACTCAATTACAGTTTACCCTTGAACAACATGGGAGGTTAGGTGCGCCAACCCTCTGTGTAGTTAAAAATCTGCCTATAACTTATAGTTGGCCCTCATTCCTCTGTATCCTCCAGTTCAACCAAGTGTGAATTGTATAGTACTGTAGTATTTACTATTGAGAAAAATCTGCCTATGAGTGGAACTGTGCAGTTCAAACCTGTGTTATGCAAGGGTCAGCTGTATAGTCAAATATGTTAATGTACCACTGTCAGTCAAGGAAACTTAAAATAAATCTGGATATAGTTGATTTGAACAAATTACTTATTTACATTTTAATTCATATATATATTAAACTGTGTATAAAAGATTCCAGGACCAGCGGGTTTTATTTTTTATCAGTTAACTCTCTGAGACTTTCAAGATGCACGTAATTTTAGTTCTAGATTAGATGTTTCGGAATGCAGGGGGATAAAAGATGAAGTTACCTATTTCATTTTATGAAGCTAGTATAACTTCATAAAGCTAGTATAATTTTATGGCTAGTATACAAAGCCATTATACCCAAAAGCAAAAACTTAGCTGACTGGTGAATTATCAATCAAAACTGCTATCTAAAATACTAACAATTTAAATTCATCTGTATTTTGAAAGAATTACTTACTTAAGACCATCAAGTAGGTGATTACCTCGGGAATGCACTGATGGTTTAAAATGGGGAAAATTTCTTTATTATCATAACAGTAAATCAATTTTTTAAAGAGTTGCCTCCCTCTTTATTTTTCATATAATGTATATTGTGTAAATCTTTCCATGTCTGTTCATCTAGCTAGTCCTAATTTTTTTTAATTGAAGTATAGTTGACTTATAGTGTTATATTAATTTCAGGTGTACAATATAATGAGTCAATATTTTTATAGATTATATTCCATTTAAAGTCATTATAAAATATTGCTTACATTTCCTGTGCTGAACATTATATTCTTGTATCTTATTTATTTTATACCTAGTAGCTTTTAACTCTTAATTCCCATCCCCTATCTTGCCTCTCTCACCACCACTCTTCCCTCTGGTAACCGCTAGTTTGTTCTCTATCTATGAGTCTGTTTCTATTTTGTTGTATTCACTTGTTTGTTTTATTTTTTAGATTCCATATATGTAAAAACAGACAGTATTTGTCTTTCTCTGTCTGACTTACTTCACTAAGCATAATATGCTCAAAGTCCATCCATGTTGTTGCAAATGGTAAAATTTCATTCTGCTTGTAGACAGATCTTATTGTTACCAAATACTCTGTGGTCTTACTCCACTTCCTAGCAAAACGTGAATAGCCAAATGTTATTAGACAGTTATATTACAGAGGAGTCATTAATTTTCTAAATAACCATTTACTACTCTTGTAAATTAGCCAGAGACCTGCAATAAGTACCCGAATTTCCTAAATAATATTTAATAAGAACTTAGTAGATAGGAGCATGTAAGCCAAATTGTATGGATTAGGGAGTTGTTGGTCATTTCTAAATAATAACACTATTAGACCAAGAATTGTTTTCTACCTCTTAAATTGCTTATTTGGCCCTGCTGTTATAAAATCATTTCCCTTTAGTCCTCTAATGTTACTATTTGTTAACATATCTGAGAAAAGCATAAGTAACCTTTAACTACTGTGCACTCTTCATCATATGCTTCAAATATAAGAGCAGTTAAAATGTATGGTAGACTGATATGAAAGGGCAAAAAAGCATTTGGATTAGGTATAACAAAATTCATATTGATGGTAAACATTAGATTATCGAGAAAAAATGATTTGTTGTAACATATAAGCACATTGTCTTTCTATAATTTTAACCTTTCAGGTTTCTCCATTTTAATCAGTAATTGTCAATTGCATCTTCCAGTGTCAAAACACATTTTATTCTTTATGCTCATTTCTCACCTGCATATTTTCTAAAATTATCTTCAAAGTATAGTCATGTTCCATTATTCCACACATAATTATCCGTAAAAGAATTTTTTTAGTCTTGAGTCATTTTATTTTAATTACTCATCACGTTTTAAATTCTCATACCCAAAAATTTTAGCTTGAGCAGTACTTATTCAGGCATATTTTTGTGTCAGAAATCATAATTCATAACAAGATAATGGAAAGAGTTGTTATGCCCTGCTGGATTATCCATGACATTCTTCTTATCTGAAAGAATGAATTCTTGCAAGAAGAATCATTCCCTTTCCTTACCTCACACCAAGTAAAGACCTCACAGGAATAGTCAAGTCCACAGAAATAAAGATGAGGGCATTGCGAATAATGATTTTTTTTTTCACTGCAATGAAAGAGAGAAAGGGAAGGAGGGAAAATATGGAATAGCTCTAAGCAGTACTGATACATCCTCTTCATTTGATTGTAAATTGAATTAATTAATTACAAGAAATACAGAGAGTCTGAGAAACTGTAAGGAAGTTTACAAATTATTCAGCTATTCAGCAATTAGAAATCCCATCTACACAGATGCAAGTGGGTCACGGTCATATTCTGGAAAACCAAAAGAAAGAAAATAAGAAACTGTAGTGCCGGGCTTCCCTGGTGGCACAGTGGTTAAGAATCCGCCTGCCAATGCAGGGGACACGGGTTCAAGCCCTGGTCCGGGAAGATCCCACATGCCGCAGAGTGGCTGGGCCCGTGAGCCATGGCCGCTGAGCCTGCGCGTCCGGAGCCTGTGTTCCGCAACGGGAGAGGCCACAAGAGTGAGAGGCCCGGGTACCACAAAAAAAAAAAAAATACTCAAAGCAGCCAAAAAACATTTTTTAAAAAAAGTATAAAATATATTCATCATCCTCAAAAAGTCTGTAATTTATTTGGAGAGTAAAAACAAGAAAAAATAAGATGATAAGCCACTGAAAGATTTTTAGAAGACTAGTAACTTTCTGGAAGATGACTGACTTCACTATTCACAGGCCCCTTCTATAAGACTTAGGTGTCTAGTGTGTGGAGTCTTAAGAAAAGACTAGGATTCCATATCATTACCTATAAGACTTCGTAAAAATTTGATATCCTTCTCCTTATTTGCCTGGATAACTGAACATGACACTTTGCCAGGTGCTATGAATGTGCAAAAATATCAAGACGTTGTTACTTTATATTTCAAATATCAAGAACTTTATATTTCAGGAGCTAGACATAGGTTTTTGTTTTGGTTTGGTTTGGTTTGCGGTACACGGGTCTCTCACTGCTGTGGCCTCTCCCGTTGTGGAACACAGGCTCCGGACGCGCAGGCTCAGCAACCATGACTCACGGGCCCAGCCGCTCCGTAGCATGTGGGACCCTCCCAGACCGGGGCACGAACCTGTGTCCCCTGCATCGGCAGGCGGACTCTCAACCACTACGCCACCAGGGAAGCCCGACATAGGTATTTTAAAGTGTCTTCTTAAATAGTAATTACAAAGCAATAAGTATCAAATTAATGGCAACAATAAGTACAATAGGAACTCAAAGAAGAGGCCATTGTGGACTGACAGGTGACATTTTTGTGAAGGAAGTCTTCCTTTGAAGGATTGGTGTATAATATGGATCAGAAATGAACAAGAAGTAATATAGATTTAGCATTAGCAAAGTCAAAACATGAAAAATGTAACTTTATTAGGAGCAACACAAAAAGCAAATAATTTGACAGTCAATAAAGAAAATCTTGTTCTGTTTTTTAAAAACAACACACAAAAGCTATAATATCTTTGAATATTTTCTTTTTATTTTCATAAGTGCATTGAGGAAAAACTCTAGTATCCTAGACAGATATCCCCATTGGTTTTATTTAGTTGCTTTAGTGTTTTTGTATAGCTTGGCAAATGGCCTGGAATTTAGTATAGATTGGTCTTTACACAAAATATTTCTTATTTTAAAATTTAATTCAGTGAGCAGTTTACTAACCATTATAATACATTTTTACTTAATTGTGTACATTTATAAAAAGTAGCAATTTAAAATATGAATGCTACTTAATTTATTTCAAGATTTTATATTTTTTTAATCAATAAACAATGTAAAATAGGCCTGGTTGCCCATTTCTTGAAATATATTTTAAAATAAAGAAAAGAAAGAAAAAACAAATGAATGAAAAGTCTCTGTTTAACAAGTACAGTACTGGGGACTTCTGGTTTCCGGTCCAACATGTAAAGAGCTTGGAAATCATACTCCCATCCTCCCTTCCATTCCCACCCCTGCCCCAGCCAGATGATGACCAAAATGAAAATCAACAACTCTTCTTAGATCCATTAGAGAATTGAAGACACTGGGCAAACCGCTGCCCCCCAAACTGGAAAGACAGACAAATGCATAAAATGGCAGCTTACCAGAGCAGAAGCCACAGCTAGGGCCAGCCACTGGCAGGAACACTTAAAGGGTAATTCTGGGGACTCAGTTTGAGACTAGTTTAAGAGATTAAAAACTCCTACCTTTGGGGACCCAAACTTTCATGATTTTTACCTCTGTGAGCCACACAGGTTCTCAGGGTCAAGACCTAAGAAAAATCCTCTTGTGCTTCTGTCAGGAGAAAGGGGGAAAATAAACATTTTCAGATACTCCCAGAGCCACAGTTCTTCTTAACAAAGGCCTGCCCTCAAGGGAAATTATTTTACGAAAACCTAACCAACTTTCCTTTTTACCAGAGCCTAACTGACTTGGTGGTAATGAATATCCAGCTCTAGCCCCCCTCTAGTCTTCCTGTCTCACCTTCATAGGTTAGAGGGGAAAAGACCTGAGAAGCACTTATGAAAGTCACAGCCCAGGGTCATAGGCTCACTAAAAAACTGAGACCTAATCACAGGACTAGAGAACACTTACCCACCCCCTACATCTTACCACCACATCAATCAGGCTCCTATAAAACAACAGGGGAGCAAGGTTCAAACCCTATTTAAAAAGGAAACCCAAAGATAACAGAAGAGACAAAAACAAGGACACTACAGGAAATTTTAGCCTCCGACACCTACAGCTACAGCAACCAGTAAATGCAATCTGATTCATAGCCAGATAAACATAAAACCTCACACTAAAGACCTGTTTACCTTAGTTCTTTTTGCTTGATACATCATGTCCAGCTTTCAAAAAAAATTACAAGGCATGCTAAAAGGCAAAAAAACAAAACAAAAAACCCCCACATTTTGAATAGATAAAGCAGGCATCAGAACCAGACTCAGTTATAACAGAGATTTTGGAATTATAAGACTTAAGAATTTATGGTAACTATGATTAATATCCTAAGGGCTCAAATGAAAAAAAAAAAAAAAGGAAATGCTAGAAAACAAAAACACTGCAACAGAAATGAAGAATGCCTTTGATTGGCTCAGCAGCAGCTTGTACATGGCCGAGGAAAGAATCAGTGAGCTCGAAGATGTCAATAGAAACTTCCCAAACTAAAGAGCAAAGAGAAAAAGGAATAAAAAATATAGTTTATCTTAATGAATATTCAAGTGCAAACTGCTACACTAGTGGCCCCAATAACTCATAACATAGTCTCCTTCCACATTCACTCTGTTTAACCAAGGGGACATCAGCAAACATGACACAAGTATAGCCTTGATAAGCTCTTAGACTTTGAGACTTACCCTCTTGGGATGCTGCCCTGAGATCTGCCCAGTCTAGTCACCTTAAGAATGAACGATTCTAAGGAGAGATGCCTACTCAGGCCTCCCAGCTGACCTGCCAGCTGAATGCAGCCATGTGAGTCAGCCCAGCCAACCCACAGAATCATGAGAAAGAAACTGGTATGGTTGTAAGCCACTAAGCTTTGAGTTGGTTTGTTATACAACAATAAATAATCACTAGAAGGAATGTATTCTTTTTGCTTAAGAGCCAAATATAAAAGAATTTACAGAGATGGACCTGTCAACAGTATTAAAAAGGTATGTTTGAGAAGTGCAGACTTTAGTAGACAGTAAAGGGAAAGAAGTGTGGAGAAGGAGAAGTTGAAAGCTTAAGCGTTTAAGAGAATGTGCTTACTGACATTTCACAACTTTAATCACGTCCTCTAGGAAAAAAGTACATGTGAAATAAGTGACTTTAGTAAAGGAAAAATTCAAGGTATATTTGTGTTTTGTGTATGTTGATAGCCAAGAATTGCATCTAGGTCTCTCCAAGTTGACTAACATGTGACAGATACCTAGCCTAATAAACATTTGTTTTTAATGTTTCACTAAAAATAACTTATCTTGCAATTTGTAACTAAAAACACTGCCTCTCATCTTCCATTTATAAAGTAGCTATGTGTCTTTTATCCCTACTTCAGAACTAAACAGTTTTACTCCCTTGTGGTTTTTGTCACCACCAAAAAACACAGCTTATAGCAACATGCCGTGGCCTATGGGTTTGCCTCTCAAAGAGGTATAGATCTCCAACTTGAAAAATAAAGTGCACTAAAGCACAAGCCAAGCTTTCCCATTTAGCTAATTTATACCACACTGTCCACTTTGGAAACCAGAGTTTATCTTTTTAATCCAGAGAGTGACAGCTGGAACATAATTGCAGATAACCTCAGAAAAGTTTACCTGCTTAATACAACTCTGTACAGGAGTACTGACCATTAAATTAGACCTCCACAGGCAATAGCACCCAATGCAGTTTGGCTTTATGAGAGTTGTAGATTTATTTTATTGTTTCCCTTTGCATTATTTTTTCATGCATTGGCAATGGCTTTTTTCATTCCTTCATTAGGTGCATTAAGCTCTAGAAAAGCAATTATCAAAATCAAACTACTTAGTTTCTCAAAAAGTTAAGCATAGAGTTACTGTATGAACCATTAATTCCACTCCTACGTATATTCCCAAGAGAATCGAAAATATATGTCACACAAAAACTTGTACATCGATGTTCATAGCATAATATTCATATTCATAATAGCCAAAAAGTGTAATAAGCAAACCAAATGTCCATCAACTAATAAATGGATAAACCAACTGTGGCATATCAATACAATAGAATATTATCCCATTAAAAACATGAAACATGCTATAACATGGATGAACCTTGTAAAACATTATTCTAAGTGAAAGAAACCAGATACAAAAGGCTGCATATTACATGATTCCATTTGTATGAAATGTCTAGAATAAGCAAATCTTATAAGAAATAGAAAGGAACTCGCAGGTGAGGGTTACCAGGAACTGGGCCAGAGAAGAAATAAGAAGTGACTGCTAATGGGTCCAGGGTTCCTTTTTGCGGTGATGAAAATGTTCTGGAATTAGTGGTGACAGTTGTACAGCCTTGTGACTATACTAAAAACCACTGAATTGTACACTTTAAATTGGTGGACTTTGTGGCATGTGAATTATATATCAGTTTAACAAAAGGAAAAAAACTACTCATATTCTAAATTTATAGCTGGGAAGTAGGTTGACAGGTAAAGCTTGAACCAGTGTTCTAAGCTTCCTGATTTATTCCAAAAGAGAAATCAGAAAAACTTCTATGAAAAAATGATGTTATACTGTTTTTCAAGAACTAATATCAAGTTGAAATTCAACCTAAGAAAAAAACAGAAAATATGAGGAATGATTATATAATAATAAAAATAACAAATAACATTTGTAGTTTTGCAGTTTTAAAAGCATTTTTATATACATTAAAAGTTAGGGCTTCCCTGGTGGCGCAGTGGTGGAGAGTCAGCCTACCGATGCAGGGGACACGGGTTCGTGCCCCAGTCCAGGAAGATCCCACATGCCGCGGAGCGGCTGGGCCCGTGAGCCATGGCCGCTGAGCCTGCGCGTCCGGAGCCTGTGCTCCGCAACGGGAGAGGCCACAACGGTGAGAGGCCTGCGTACCGCAAAAAAAAAAAAAAAAAAAAAGTTAAGTACTGTTGTTGTAATTGTCTCATAAAACCCATTCAGTAGGTGGTATTGTAATTCTGATTTTGTAGATGAGGAAACATTCAAGTTGTATTTTTCTGTTGTTGTATGTTTAAGCATCCCCAGGTCAAGATTTGTCGTTTTCATCTCTGTAAAAGGCATACAGTGTGCATTCAGCAAAAGTTAAGGTGAATGAATAAACAAATTAAGGCTTAGGGAGGGCAAGGGGCTTTCTAAAGATCAAACAAAGCAGTGTGGAATACTGTCTTTGGCATTCAAATCCTGTGTGCTTTCCATAATATCACATCACAGGTCTCCTGTGTTAAGGAACACATTTGTTCAGGTTCCAGCCTTTAAGCTGATATCAAAGTTATTTTAATTCAAAGCCAAAATGGAGGTCTTCAACAGCAGTCATTGATATGGCATATTATTAGACCTCAAAGAAAACTAAAGTTAAACAACTGTACAAACTTTACTTTGTTGTTTACTACCAAACCTTCAGGTTAGCAGAGCAGACATTTACCACGTGCCTGATATGTGTCAGCCACTATACTGGGCCCTAGGAATGGGGCATAGAAATGATTAAGTCACTAGATTGGAAGCACCTAAGCACCTCTTCTTATGGAACTATTTTCAGTCTAGTAAGAGGTTCTTCCACATATTTCATCACTTTATCCTTGTCAGTTATCTAGAAGCTGAGTTCAGAAATAAGTCAGAATACTCCAAAGGATTAAGTCAGACGTCAGTGGATTCCTTTACTCTCCATTATAAGCCACCCACTGACTACCAGGAAAAGAAGCCAAACATTGTTTTAAGAAAATTTCTATAAATTGCTACAATCCTAACTTCTGAAATACAGGAATTTAGCATTTAGGCATGTAGCTTCATGAACTCCCTATATAGTGTTCACTTACTATAATACAGGCTCTTTCTTCTGGATCCACATTCTGTAGCACCTGGTTACACCACATATTTTTCAAGGTATTAACTACTTTCTGTACATGGATTATGCCTTTCTATGAAGACAGCCTATTTCTTGTTCTTAAACTGATTACTAAGTAGGACTGTTAAAAACCAAGGTGTGTTTATATAGCGATGTTAAATTAACATGTCTTAGATTTATAATTTGATCACAGATTAAGGTGCTTCTCCAGTCAACAGAGTGCCTGATATATAGCATGGTGCTTAATATCTATAGAATAAACAAACTAATTAATCACAGAATTAGTAAGTGATTAGTGAGAATCCACTTACACTGGAAACTAGCTTTTCTCAAAGTCCAAAAAAATGATGTGCCTTAGTCATATAAGCCAGTAGAAGATTTTACCATCAAGCAGAGAACAACTGCTTCATTTCTTTTTTCTATGTGGGTTGCCATCCATTTAATTTAAATCAGTGAATTTTAAGACAAAAATAAGAAGAAGCTATGATTTAGTAAATGTTTTAAATATCAAGTGTCTATAGCCAAATTTTAAAATTAAATTCCAATATTTTTATTGTACTCAGTCAAAATTTCTTTTGGCTTCCCCTCACCTTCCAAATCTATTTTGCCCTCTTTTTTTCCCCACTTCTGAATTCTGGTGTGACATTACAATATGATGTTGAGAAGTGCAGGTAAGTTTAGCCTGTTGACAATAAGGAGCCTTTTTGCAATTACCATGTTCTATGTATAGGAATTATCTGTCCCTCCCTAAAAGTGGCTAAACACTTCAGCAATGAATTTAAATGTTGAAAATCATCACTGTTTTAATACATTTTATCACTTGTTTTCTTTGACTACTATTCTATCTTCGTTGATAATTTATTGTTTAAAAAGTGGTCACTGGTATATATTACCAGAAATCATCCTACTGTAACAGCTATGATATTCTATATTATCCAGAATATTTGGGACAGTGTAGTCACAGATCAACTCAGTATTTTAGTAAGAAGCCACAAAGGTCACCTTAGATTTTTTAAATAACTTCCACAGAGTTAGAATACATATATGTAGCATCTGACATAGGGATTCTTTTCTATAAAGTTTACATGTAAGTTGTTTGAAACTTTTTAAATTATTTTAAAATATCAGGAAAAGGATTATATTATCAGAGTAGATCATAAACACCAATGTCACTGCTAGAGTTTTTCTGGCTAGGATATCTGATTTGATAAACATTTACAATGAGCCTTATCACATTAGGTAACACAAATTATTACCCCAGGATGACATTCAAGAGCAAAGAACCATGATAATTGTTATAGCTAGGAAGATTTTATTAGCTATATCAGAAACTTACTCGGTTGGCAATTAAATTAGAATAGGAACAAATGAAAGTATTTTTAACCTTTTAATTTTATTATTTGTCAGTACCTTTTTTATCCATTGATTTTAATAGAATCCTAATCACTCTTGATAACACAATAAAATATGAAAACATATTTTTCTTTCAAAGTCTTAGCTTAATTTTTCTTGACTTTAGTCTACCATTTGTTATTATCCAGCTTGCCATTCTCACAATTATAAATTCTCCTCATAGAGAAACATTTTCCCCTACCTGATATTCTAACCGTTTTCTTACAGGAAAATATAATTTAAGACACACACCACAGGGGACAAATACATGACGATGTTTCTTTAACATCCCCCTACAAGCAGTGAGAGTAGTCCTAAATTTTTCACTCTACCGATTATAACTTTTTAAACTATCTGGAATGAGCCAGAGAACCTGAGCTTATTCTAGTGTCGGTTAAGGGCTAGTCCATAGCCAGAGGATTGTCATGTTCATAATTGTATCCCCTGTGAACATAATCGTATTAAAGTTTATGTCTGTAATAGAAGATCAACAAGATAAACCAGGCTCATCTCACAGAAGAATTGCTTAAATACCTCAGGCTTTAGGTATAGAATGGGACCATCACAAAGCCTAAGGTATGCTCATTGGGCTCAAATGCCCTACAGTCTGGATTTACAAAATCAACAAATGCCATGTTAACTGGAATGTCTATGTAGAAAACGTTACCGGTTACCATATCATATCCTAGGACCCCACAAATACAGTGATCCAAACAGTAAAAGAAGTGAACAACTGACATTGGTGGGGAGGGGAGGAAATGGTATTCTGTCATTAGAAGTCCTTTTTATAGAGCAATAAGACAAATATCACACTTCTTTTTCAACTGAAAAAAAAAGGATCACAGGTAATGATGGATGTGGCATTTGGAATTAAGCTACCAAAATGAAAATCCCAGGGCTTCCCTGGTGGTGCAGTGGTTGAGAGTCCGCCTGCCTATGCAGGGGACACAGGTTTGTGCCCTGGTCCGGGAAGATCCCACATGCCACGGAGTGGCTGGGCCCGTGAACCATGGCCGCTGAGCCTGCGTGTCCGGAGCCTGTGCTCTGCAACGGGAGAGGCCACAACAGTGAGAGGCCCGCATACCGCAAAAAAAAAAAAAAAAAAAAGAATGTGGTTTTGGCCAAATTGTTTGACCTCTTGATTTCCTCATAATAAAGTGAAGATAATTGATGTCACAAATGCCTTTTATGTATGTATTATAAATTGTTCAGAATTCTTATATATAACTGATACTTTACCTTTGGGTAGACTGTCTTTCTGTACTGGTATCTATGTGGTATAAATTGATATAGTATTTTTGATTTGGAATATGTTACAAGTCTCAGGTCTGACACATTTGTAGGATAGAAGTTCTTTCATTTATTCATTCATTCATTGAACAAATATGTACTGAGTGCCTAATATACGACAGGCCTATTCTAGGCTCTTATAATATAGAGGTGAAAAAAACAGACCAATTTCTCAGCCCTCATAGAGATTACATTCTAGTAGGTGAAAAGAGGTAATAAACATAATAAGTGAGTTGTTTAATACTATGTCATGGTTAGGAGGTGATATCTACTGTGGGGGTGGGGAATAAAGCAGGGTAAGAAGGATACAGAAGGAGTTAGCAGTTTTATGTAGGGTGGTCAGAGTGGCCCTCTCTGAGAAAATGTCATTTGAACAAAGATTTGAAGGATATACTCCAGGTAGAGGAGAAAGCCAGAGCAGAAGCCTTAAGGTATAAGCATTCGTGGAATTTCCAAGGAACAGTGGAGAGACCAATGTCTTGGAGTAGAGTGAAAGAAGGGGGTTAAGGAGTAGAAGATGAAATCTGAGTTAAATGAGGGCATGGAGTGTAAACTGAGTAAAACAGTAGACTATAGGAAGAGCAAGAGCTAAAGCAGGGAACCTAATTAGAAAGCTAGTAAAATAATTATGGCTTGAAATGATGGTGGCTTTGACCACGGTAATAGTCATGCAGGTAGAAATGTTGAGATTCTGTATATTTTGGGATTGTGGATATATATTTGATTTTTTGGCAGACTGGGTAGAGGATATGAGGGGAAAAAAGTACTGTATCTATAGTGTTATTGGCCACAGCAAGTAGAAAGATGGAGTTGCCATAACTGAAATGGAGCAGGTATTGGAAGAAAAATCAGGAGCTCTGGGGGTTTTTTGTTGTTAACTTTTTTCTTTTTTCTCATTAGTCATCCATTTTATACACATTTTATACACAGTCTCCCAATACATCACACCACCACCCCCACCCCCCACTGCTTTCCCCCCTTGGTGTCTATACGTTTGTTCTCTACTCCTGTGTCTCAATTTCTGCTCTGCAAACCAGTTCATCTGTACCATTTCCTAGGTTCCACATATATGTGTTAATATACGATATTTGTTTTTCTCTTTCTGACTTAACTTCACTCTGTATGACAGTCTCTAGATCCATCCATGTCTCTACAAATGACCCAATTTCGTTCCTTTTTATGGCTGAGTAATATTCCATTGTATATATGTACCACAACTTCTTGATCCATTTGTCTGTCAATGGGCATTTAGGTTGCTTCCATGACCTGGCCATTGTAAATAGTGCTGCAGTGAACATTGGGGTGCATGTGTCTTTCTGAATTATGGTTTTCTCTGGGTATATGCCCAGTAGTGGGATTGCTGGGTCATATGGTAATTCTATTTTTAGTTCTTTAAGGAGCCTCCATACTGTTCTGCATAGTAGCTGTATCAATTTACATTCCCACCAACAGTGAAAGAGGGTTCCCTTTTCTCCACACCCTCTCCAGCATTTGTTGTTTGTAGATTTTCTGATGATGCCCATTCTAACTGGTGTCAAGTGATACCTCATTGTAATTTTGATTTGCATTTCTCTAATAATTAGTGATGTTGAGCAGCTTTTCATGTGCTTCTTGGCCATCTGTATGTTGTCTTCGGAGAAAAGTCTATTTAGGTCTTCTGCCCATTTTTGGATTGGGTTGTTTGTTTTTTTAATATTGAGCTACATGACCTGTTTATATATTTTGGAGATTAATCCTTTGTCCAAGGATTCATTTGCAAATATTTTCTCGCATTCTGAGGGTTGTCTTTTCATCTTGTTTATGGTTTCCTTTGCTGTGCAAAAGCTTTCAAGTTTCATTAGATCCCATTTGTTTATTTTTGGTTTTATTTCCATTACTCTAGAAGGGGGATCAAAAAATATCTTGCTGTGATTTATGACAAAGACTATTCTTCCTATGTTTTCCTCTAAGAGTTTTATAGTGCCCGGTCTTATATTTAGGTCTCTAATCCATTTTGAGTTTATTTTTGTGCATGGTGTCAGGGAGTGTTCTAATTTCATTCTTTTACATGAAGCTGTCCAGTTTTCCCAGCACCACTTATTTCTCCATTGTATATCCTTGCCTCCTTTGTCATAGATTAGTTGACCATAGGTGCATGGGTTTATCTCTGGGCTTTCTATCCGGTTCCATTGATCTACATTTCTGTTTCTGTGCCAGTACGATACTGTCTTGATTACTGTAGCTTTGTAGTATAGTCTGAAGTCAGGGAGTCTGATTCCTCCAGCTCCGTTTTTTTTCCCTCAAGACTGCTTTGGCTATTCGGGGTCTTTTGTGTCTCCATTCAAATTTTAAGATTTTTTGTTTTAGTTCTGTTAAAAATGCCATTGGTAATTTGATAGGGATTGCATTGAATCTGTAGATTGCTTTGGGTAGTATAGTCATTTTCACAATATTGATTCTTCCAATCCAAGAACATGGTATATCTCTCCATCTATTTGTATCACCTTTAATTTCTTTCATCAGTGTCTTATAGTTTTCTGCATGCAGGTCTTTTCTCTCCCTAGGTAGGTTTATTCCTAGGTATTTTATTCTTTTTGTTGCAGTGGTAAATGGGAGTATTTCCTTAATTTCTCTTTCAGATTTTTCATCATTAGTGTACAGGAATGCAAGAGATTCCTGTGCATTAATTTTGTATCCTGCAACTTTACCAGATTCATTGATTAGCTCTAGTACTTTTCTGGTGGCATCTTTAGGATTCTCTATATATAGTATCACGTCATCTGCAAACAGTGACAGCTTTACTTCTTCTTTTCCAATTTGTATTCCTTTTATTTCTTTTTCTTATTGCCGTGTCTAGGACTTCCAAAACCATGTGGAATAATAGTGGTGAGAGTGGACATCCTTGTCTTGTTCCTGATCTTAGAGGAAATGCTTTCAGTTTTTCACCATTGAGAATGATGTTTGCTCTGGGTTTGTCATATATGGCCTTTATTATGTTGAGGTAGGTTCCCTCTATACCCACTTTCTGGAGAGTTTTTATCATAAATGGGTGTTGAATTTTGTCAAAAGCTTTTTCTGCATCTCTTGAGATGATCATATGGTTTTTATTCTTCAATTTGTTTGTATGGTGTATCACATTGACTGATTTGCATGTATTGAAGAATCCCTGCATCTCTGGGATAAATCCCACTTGATCATGGTGTATGATCCTTTTAATGTGTTGTTGGTTTCTGTTTGCTAGTATTTTATTGAGGATTTTTGCATGTGTATTCATCAGTGATATTGTTCTGTAATTTTCTATTTTTGTAGTATCTTCGTCTGGTTTTGGTATCAGGGTGATGGTGGCCTTGTAGAATGAGTTTGGGAGTCTTCCTTCCTCTGCAATTTTTTGGAAGAGTTTGAGAAGGATGGGTGTTAGCTCTTCTCTAAATGTTTGATAGAATTCACCTGTGAAGCCATCTGGTCCTGGACTTTTGTTTGTTGGAAGATTTTTCATCACAGTTTCAATTTCATTACTTGTGATTGTTCTGTTCATATTTTCTGTTTCTTCCTGGTTCAGTCTTGGAAGGTTATACCTTTCTAAGAATTTGTCCATTTCTTCCAGGTTGTCCATTTTATTGGCATAGAGTTGCTTGTAGTAGTCTCTTAGGATGCTTTGTATTTCTGCCGTGTCTGTTGTAACTTCTCCTTTTGCATTTCTAATTTTATTGATCTAAGTCCTCTCCCTCTTTTTCTTGATGAGTCTGGCTAATGGTTTATCAATTTTGTTTATCTTCTCAAAGAACCAGCTTTTAGTTTTATTGATCTTTGCTGTTGTTTTCTTTGTTTCTATTTCATTTATTTCTGCTCTGATCTTTATGATTTCTTTTCTTCTGCTAACTTTGGGTTTTGTTTGTTCTTCCTCTAGTTCCTTTAGGTGTAAGGTTAGGTTGTTTATTTGAGATTTTTCTTGTTTCTTGAGGTAAGCTTGTATAGCTATAAACTTCCCTCTTAGAACTGCTTTTGCTGCATCCCATTGGTTTTGGATCATCGTGTTTTCATTGTCATTTATCTCTAGGTATTTTTTGATTTCCTCTTTGATTTCTTCAGTGATCTCTTGGTTATGTAGTCACGTATTGTTTAGCCTCCACGTGTTTGTGTTTCTTTCCTTGTAATTCATTTCTAATCTGATAGCGTTGTGGTCAGAAAAGATGCTTGATATGATTTCAATTTTCTTAAATTTACTGAGGCTTGATTTGTGACCCAGGATGTGATCTATCCTGGAGAATGTTCCATGCGCACTTGAGAAGAAAGTGTAATCTGCTGTTTTTGGATGGAATGTCCTATAAATATCAAATAAATCTATCTGGTCTTTTGTGTCATTTAAAGCTTCTGTTTCCTTATTTATTTTCATTTTGCATGATCTGTCCATTGGTGTAAGTGAGGTGTTAAAGTCCCCCACTATTATTGTGTTACTGTTGATTTCCTCTTTTATAGCTGTTAGCAGTTGTCTTATGTATTGAGGTGCTTCTATGTTGGGTACATATATATTTATAATTGTTATATCTTCTTCTTGGATTGATCCCTTGATCATTATGTAGTGTCCTTCCTTGTCTCTTGTAACATTCTTTATTTTAAAGTCTGTTTTACTGATATGAGTACTGCTACTCCAACTTTCTTTTGATTTCCATTTGCATGGAATATCTTTTTTCCGTCCCCTCACTTTCAGTCTTTATGTGTCCCTAGGTCTGAAGTGGGTCTCTAGTAGACAGTATATATATGGATCTTGTTTTTGTATCTATTCAGCAAGCCTATGTCTTTTGGTTGGAGCATTTAATCCATTCACGTTTAAGGTAATTATCAATACGTATGTTCCTATGACCATTTTCTTAATTGTTTTGGGTTTGTTTTTGTAGGTCCTTTTCTTCTCTGTTGTTTCCCACTCAGAGAAGTTCCTTTATCATTTGTTGTAGAGCTGGTTTGGTGGTGCTGAATTCTCTTAGCTTTTGCTTGTCTGTAAATCTTTTGATTTCTCCATCGAATCTGAATGAGATCCTTGCCGGGTAGAGTAATCTTGGTTGTAGGTTCTTCCCTTTCATCACTTTAAGTATATCATGCCACTCCCTTCTGGCTTGCAGAGTTTCTGCTGAGAAATCAGCTGTTAACCTTATGGGAGTTCCCTTGTATGTTATTTGTCCTTTTTCCCTTGCTGCTTTCAATAATTTTTCTGTCTTTAATTTTTGCCAATTTGATTACTGTGTGTCTCAGCATGTTTCTCCTTAGGTTTATCCTGTATGGGACTCGCTGCGCTTCCTGGACTTGGGTAGCTATTTCCTTTCCCATGTTAGGGAAGTTTTCGACTATAATCACTTCAAATATTTTCTCAGGTCCTTTCTCTCTCTCTTCACCTTCTGTGACCCCTATAATGCAAGTGTTGTTGCGTTTAATGTTGTCCCAGAGGTCTCTTAGGCTGTCTTCATTTCTTTTCATTCTTTGTTTTGTTCCGCACCAGTGAATTCCACCATTCTGTCTTCCAGGTCACATATCCAATTCCTCTGCCTCAGTTATTCTGGTATTGGTTTCTTCTAGTGTAGTTTTCATTTCAGTTACTGTATTGTTCATCGCTGTTTGTTTGTTCTTTAATTCTTCTAGGTCTTTGTTAAACATTACTTGCATCTTCTCAATCTTTGTCTCCATTGTTTTTCCGAGGTCCCGGATCATCTTCACTATCATTATTCTGAATTCTTTTTCTGGAAGGTTGCCTGTCTTGTTTTTCTGGGGTTTTATCTTGTTCCTTCATCTGGTACATAGCCCTCTGCCTTTTTGTCTTTTCTGTCTTTCTGTGAATGTGGTTTTTGTTCCACAGGCTGCAGGATTGTAGTTCTTGCTTCTGCCATATTTAACATTTAGTTTAACAACATTTACTGCCTCTTAGGCACTCTTTTAAGCATTATCATTCAATCAGCATAAGTCTATGAGACAAACTGATTCTGTAGCCCATGCAGCTTTACAGTTTTACATACATAGTTTAACTGTATTAAGAGTGCCTATCCCTAAATTCAGTGTTCCTTTTCATTATACCTTTCTCTTACTAATGTAAGAATTGTATAAAAAATCAGGTATATATACTTTCCAATGATGTCATATATCTGGGTACATTAGTAGATGTTTAGCAGAGTCCCACTGAATATTAAAATGTTTAGGTATTAACTAACTCTGTAATTTTTTTTTTTTTTTAATTTGGCTGTGCCAGATCTCAGTTGCAGCACGTGGGATCCTTGTCACCATGGGGAGGACCTTTTAGTTGCGGCATGTGGGATCTAGTTCCCTGACCAGGGGTTGAACCTGGGCCCCCTGCACTGGGAGTGCAGAGTTCCAGCCCTGGACCTCCAGGGAAGTCCCTAACCCTGTTAATATTTAAATATTCTGTTTAATTATGTAGCAAATACCTAGCAAGTAAATACCGTCTTTTTAAGTGAACCATGATAGGGAGAGATTGATTTTTGGAATGTCAGTGTGAGGACTTCATGAACCTGCTGTCCCCTCCCTCCCCATAAAACAAACAGACAAACAAACAAAAAGTACTGGCCTAACAACTAACGTTAACCATTTCAGAACTCTGGAAATTAACCAAAGCCACAGAATGTTCTGAGCATTGTCTATCCAAGAGGAACTCCTGATACTTAAGACAACAGGGTCTGTGGCATTTCTTGGGGCTGTTTACATCCCACCTCCCCTCTCTGCTGAATGGTGCAGCAGCCATGAATAGCTAGTAGCCTCACAGTCAGTGGACGGGATGGAAGTTTGGAGTCCATTAAAATTCCCATCTCTATAGCACTGTCAATATGCGTCTAAACTAGCAACTCCTTGGAAAATCCCTTCTCAGGATGTTGGGGCTATTTGATTTGACTCAGAGTTCAACCCAGCAGGAAAAAGAAAAGCCCTATTCCTCCAAGACATTACCCAAAACAACAGTCTGTTGGAAAAATCCCAGGTGTAGTGAACAAGAGCCTGGCCAAAACATAAAAGGAAGCCCTGAGGCACCAGACAGCCACAGGCAACTTTGAAAGGCTAAAATATATTCTTGGACATCTTACATGGCTAAGAACATGCCTAGAAAAGAAAATACCTCATTCAGATACTTAGCTTGAGTGTGCTACCTCGAGGCTCTGCTCAAGCAAGAAATGAAAGGTAAGGCTATCTTGTAAAGTGCCTGAAGTTTGAAGGCATATCTTCACACACAAATCCCACTGACAAAGTTTGGAAGATATACAGGCAAGATATTTAAGGAAATCTAATGGCCAATCATTAGCTGACCACTGAGTTATACTGAGTCATATATGCCTCCTCGGAAACCAGGCTTAGAACAAGAACTTTAAAAATAAGAAAATAAAAGAACTTTGTGGCAGGCACTGTAAGGAATACAGAATCTATAGAATCCATCTAAGAAAGTCACTAAACAAATGAGCAACAACAGTAACAAAACGAAAGACCATCAAACCCTTAGAGGGAGATTCCATAGCTGTTATATTATCTAAGAAGTCCACTTTCCAACAACAACCAAAAAACACTATAAAACATGCAAAGAAACAGGAAAGTATGCCACATACACATTTTTTTTAAAAAAAGCAAACAACAGAAAATGTGCCCAGTGGTGTTGGACTTAGTTAACAGAACCTATAAATTGGCTATTATAAACATGCTCAAAGACCTAAAGGAAACTAGGATTAAAAAACTAAAGGTAAGTATTACAACTATGTCCCACTAATAGAAGATATAAGTGAAGAAGTAAAGATCATTTTAAGAATCAAATGGAAATTCTGGAGTTGAAAGTACAGTAACTGAAATGAAAAATTCTGTAGAGTGCTCAACAACAGATTTGAGCTGGCAAAAGAATCAGCAAAGTTGAATATAGGTCAATTGAGAGTATACAGAAAGAAAAATGAACAACCTCAGAACCTGTGGCGCCACCATCAATCATACCATCATATGCATAAAGCGAGTCTTAGAAGAAAAAGAGATAAAGAAAGGGGCAGAATGTATATCTAAAGAAAGAATGGCTGAAACCATCCAAATATGATGAAAAACACTAATCTGCACATAGAAACTCAACAAACTCAGAGTAACTCAAAGAGTTCACACTTGGGCTTCCCTGGTGGCGCAGTGGTTGAGAGTCTGCCTGCCGATGCAGGGGACACGGGTTCGTGCCCCGGTCCGGGAAGATCCCACATGCCGCAGGGCGGCTGGGCCCATGAGCCATGGCCACTGAGCCTGCACATCCGGAGCCTGTGCTCCGCAACGGGAGATGCCACAACAGTGAGAGGCCCGCGTACCGCAAAAAAAAAAAAAAGAAAAAGAAGACTAAAGGGAGCCCTTAAGGCTGAACTGAGAGGACAACTAGACAATAACTTGAATCCACACAAGTAAAAAACACCTGTAAAACTATAGATAAGTATAAAATATAGTTTATGTATTTCTGTCAAATAGTTCCTCTTATTTCCTAGGTGATTTACGGAACAACTACATAAAGTAATAAATTTGTGTCAATGGGCTGATAATATATAAAAATATAATTTGTATAATAACAGTATTACAAGGGAGAGAGGATTTGGGAGGAAAGTTGTGTGTGCTAGGTATTGTTATTTTGTTAAGTTAATATGCTAATTGCAATCCACAGGCAACCACTAAGAAAATAGCTCAGAAAATATATAATAAAAGAAACTATGGAATTAAAGCAGCAATGGAGGAGCAGAACAATTAAAAAGACATATAGAAAACCGATAGCAAATGGCAAGCAAAAGTCCTACCCTATCAGTAATTACATTGAATGTAAATGGAATAAACACTCCTATCAAAAGGCAGAGAGATTGGCAGAATGGCTAATATAATATGACTCAACTAGGTGCTATCTGCAAGAGAAACACTTTAGATTCAATGATACAAATAAGTTGAAATTTTAAAAAGGGGGGGGTGTAAATTATACCATGCAAAGAGTAACCAAAGGAGAGCTGGAGTGACCATTCTAATATCAGATAAAACTAGGGCTTTAAGACAAAAATTGTTACTAGAGACAAAGAAGGACATTTTATAATGATAATAAAAAGGTCAATCCATGTGGAAGATGTAACAACTACAAAGACATACACACCTAATAACAGAGCCCCCAAGATACATGAAGAGAGAAATTGGAGGCTTTATTACCCCAATTTTAATACTTTCAGTAATGTATCAAACAACTTAGCAAAAAATCAATAAAGAAGAGATAATGACACTATAAACCAACTAAACCTAACAGACTTGTATAGAACACTCCACCCAACAGCGGCAGAATATGCATTCTTCTCAAGCACACATGGAACATTCTCCAGGACAGACCATATGCTAGGTCATAAAACAAGCCTCAATAAATTAAAAATATTGAAATCATCCCAAGTATGTTCCCCAGCTGCAACGGGATGATAATTAGAAATCAATAACAATTTAGAAATTCAAAAATATCTGGAAATGAAACAACACAGTCCTAAAAACCCAATGGGTCAAAGAAGAAATCACAAGAGAAACTAGAAAATACTTTAGGTGAATGAAAACAGAAACACAACCTTCCAAAATATATGGAGTTCTTAGAGGGAAAAACAGTTCTTAGAGGAAAATTTATTGTTGCAAATGCCTATATTAAGGAATAACAACAATCTGAAATCAATAACCTAACTTTCTACCTCGAGAAGCTAGAAAAAGAACAGCAAACTAAACCCAAAGCAAGCAGAAGACAGGACGTAGTGAGAGGAAATAAGTAGGGAGTAGAAAATCATAGAGAAAAACCAGTTGAACCAAAAGTTGGGTTTTTTAAAGATTGACAAAATGTACAAACCTTTAGCTAGACTGATCAAGAAAAAGAGAAGACTCAAATTACTGAAATCCAGAATGAAAGAAGAGACCACTCGCTACCAACCTTAAGACCTAAAAACGAAGCTACAAAAATGGCCAATAAGCACATGAAAAGAAAGCTCAACATCATTAGTTATTAGGTAAATGTAAATGAAAGCCACAATGACATACCAGTTCATAACCACTAGAATGGCTATGATCAAAAAGATAGACAGGGCTTCCCTGGTGGCGCAGTGGTTGAGAGTCCGCCTGCCGATGCAGGGGACACGGGTTCGTGCCCCGGTCCAGGAAGATCCCACATGCCACGGAGCGGCTGGGCCGGTGAGCCATGGCCGCTGAGCCTGAGCATCCCGAGCCTGTGCTCCACAACGGGAGAAGTCACAACAGTGAGAGGCCCGTGTACCGTAAAAAAAAAAAAAAAAAAAAAAAAAAGTGTTAGAATTTGGAAAAATTGGAACCCTCAACTATTAATGTTGGGAATGTAGAATGATACAGCCATTTCAGAAAACATAAGTTGACACAGAAACTTGTATGTGAATGTTTACAGCAGCATTATTCATAAAAAGAGCACACATTGCTTGATAGCATTTATATGAATCTCCAGGATAGGCAAATCTATAAAGAAAGTAGATTAGTGGTTACCTGTATCTGGAAGTGTAGGGCTTAGAAATAGGAATAACTGCTAATGGGTATGGAGTTTCTTTTTTGGGTGATGAAAATGTTTTAAAATTTGATTGTGCTTACAGCTCAACACCTTTTTGAATATACTCAAAACCACTTAACTGTATACTTTAAATAGGTGATGTTTATGAGATGTGAATTATCTCTCTTACTGTTTAAAAAATGAATCATTAGTATAATGAACTGGGCATTTCATTTCACATTTTTATGCTTAAAGATAAGTTCTAGCACCTAAACTTGTAACATTTATCATTTTAATGTTTGATGAGAGCAATGTCTCCAAAGATGTATTGTTCTTTTTTCTTTCTTTTAATAAATTTAGCTGGACAACTTAGCCAGTCGGCACATTTAGCTCTCCAACTGCCATACAATGTACTTGGTTTAGGTCGAAGTGCAAATTTTCTTGATCATCTTTATGTTGGTATTCCCCGTCCATCTGGAGAGAAGGTGAGTAAAAAATGTATAATTAATCTATTTTTTAATATTTACTATTCAAATATTTGAATTAAAATATTTTTATTCCATTTAAAGAATTTTTAAAATTCATTGGTAGTGACCAATCAAAGCTTACCTTACATAGAGCACATTATAATTTGAAGAAATAAACCTTAAGACTTCCTGCCCCTCCTCTTCCCTGCTTTTTCTCCTTATCATTTTCACCATCTAACATACCAAATGTTTTTATTTTGTTTATTGTCAGACTCTACCTCAACTTGAATTTTAGCTCCAAAGCAGCATTTGTTCATAGCACCTCGAACAGTGCCTGCTACATAAGTGTGTTCAATAAATTAATGAATCCGTGAGACAGAAATATAATCCTTCCCTGAAAAGATGGAGAAATTTTTGCCGATAGGCGTCCTGTTTGGGGCCTAATATATGTAAATTCAGCTTAATCCATACCTAGGATTTCAGTTAATCAAAGAGTACTTAAGCTTTTTCTTATTTATTTAGAATCATTATTGTGTTTTTAAAGTGTACTGAATGTTAAATGTTCTTAAATTCTTTTTCCAGTCTATACGGAAACAAGAATGGACCGCAATCATTCCAAATTCTCAGCTAATTGTCATTCCATATCCTCACAATGTTCCTCGAAGGTAATGTCCTTGCTTGAACTGAATTTGGTAAAAATACTGTCAACTCTGAATCATAGTTATATCTTTTAAAAACTTTCTCTATTCCTGCTGTGTTCCCATGAGTGTCATGACTTAATTTGCTTACAGCAAACTTTAAATGCCTAAACGTACCTACACAAAAGGTCCCTGACATTTTTCACGAAGAACAAACTAAACCTTATTAGAAAAACAGCAGGTTAACTAACTAGGGATTTATACATATTCAGCTTAAATAAACTGGTCTTCAGTTTACTGGCCATAAATTCTAAAATTTCAGGCTGCTGAACTTTATAAGCAATGATCTTTTTTAGCAAATGCTTTGAGAAGTGGTATATATCCCACAGTTGTTAGGCACAAATTTTGAAGTTCAGCGGACCCAGGCTAGAAACTCAGATCCACTGCTAGCTGACTGAGATTGGAAGCTAGTCCTTTGTTCTCTCTGAGGGTCAATTTCTGCACTGTAGAAATTGGGAGATAAAATACCTACCTTACAAGAATGAGGATGAAATATGCTTAACACAGTACCCAGCATATAGTAATTTTTCAGTGAACAGTAGGTATTTTTATCTTTATTAGCAAAACATATTCCTTGTATAATATAGCATTTAATTCTAAATCTTTATCTCTGTTTGTTTTTCTTTAAATTATTAGGTTGATTCCATTATTTCAAAAAGTAGGTGGTGAAAGTATTCATTAACATTTAAATTTCATTGGGAAAAATATAACTTGTTCTTAAGGCTACTCTCATGTCAATATGAAAAAATAAGCTATTAAAATGTAACTAGTGGCTTATTACATTTCTTCTGAAAATACAGCCTGTACTGTTCTTTTTTCTTCTTCCAGTTTTATTGTGATATAATTGACATACAGCACTGTGTAAGTTTAAGGTATACAGCATAATGATTTAACTTACATACATCAAAAAATGATTATCACAGTAAGTTTAGTGAACATCCATTTTCTCACATAGATACAAAATTAAACAGAAAAAAATACGTTTTTCCTTGTGATGAGAACTCTTAGGATTTACTCTCTTAACAAATTTCATATATAACATATGGCAGTGTTAATTTTGTTTGTCGTGTTGTGCATTACACCCCTAGTACTTATTTATCTTATAATTCAAAGTTGGTACCTTTTGACTGTTTTCATCCAATTCCCCCTCCCACCTCCCACCTCCCACCTCTGGTAACCACAAATCTAATCTCTTTTTCTATGACTTTTTTTGGAAATATAACTGACCTATAATACTATGTTAGTTCCTGTTACACAACATAGTGATTTGATGTTTATAAACACTTCAAAATGATCACCATGGTTAAGTCTGGTTACAATCTGTTGCCAAAGTTATTACATAATTATTGACTATATTCCCCACACTGTACATTTCATACCCGTGACTCATTTACTTTGCAGCTGGAAGTTTGTACCTCTCAATCGCCCTCACCCATTTGTCTCCTCCCCTCATCCCTCTCCACTCTGGCAACCACCTGTTTATTTTTCTGTATCTATAACTCTGTTTCTGTTTTGTTATGTTTGTTCATTTGTCTTGTTTTCCAGATTCCACATATAAGTGAAATCATACAGTATTTGTCTTTCTCTGTTTGACTTTTTTCACTTAGCATGATACTCTCTAGGTCCATCCATGTTGTTACAAATGGCAAGATTTCATTCTTTTTTGTAGCCAAGCAATATTCCATTGTGTGTATGTGTATATGTATAAATGTGTGTGTGTGTGTGTGTGTGTGTGTGTAGAGAGAGAGGGAGGAGAGAGAGGGAGAGCACTCACATCTTCTTTATCCCTTCATCTATTGCTGGGCACTTAGGTTGCTTCCATTACCTTGACTATTGTAAATAATGGCACAATGAACATAGGGGTGCATGTATCTTTTCTAATTGATGTTTTCATTTTCTTTGGGCAAATACTCAGGAGTAGAATTGCTGGATCATATGGTAGTTCTATTTTTAATTTTCTGAGGAATCCCCATACTGTATCTATTAAAAAATGGGCAGAGAATCTGAATAGACATTTTTTCCAAAGAAGACATACAGGTAGCCAAAAGGCACATGAAAAGATGCTCAGCATCACTAATCATCAGGGAAATGCAAATCGAAACCACAATGAGATATCACCTCACACCTGTCAGAATGGCCATCATCAAAAAGATAACAAATAACAAGTGCAGGTTGTATTGTCCTTTATTAAATTTTTAGATGGTTTGCTAGAACCAGCTCACGCCACCTCATGAGCTGATTGTGTGCATCTCTTTCCACTTCTGTTCAGGGAGGTCACGTTAAAATCAGCTATAATGGGACTGTTTACACCATGAAAATTGGCAAGTGCCACTCAGGGGGTTTTTTCCCCCCAGAGAGCCAGTTTACCAGCACACCCCTGGAGGTATTTTATGGTGGATTTATGGGCTTTAGAACCAAACTACTTAAGAAAACAACTTTATTACAGCATTATGCTTGAAATAAGATATCAATAAAAACAGTTACAGGCTTCCCTGGTGGCGCAGTGGTTGAGAGTCCTCCTGCTGATGCAGGGGACACGGGTTCGTGCCCTGGTCCGGGAGGATCCCACATGCCGCAGAGCGGCTGGGCCTGTGAGCCATGGCCGCTGAGCCTGCACGTCCAGAGCCTGTGCTCCACAACGGGAGAGGCCACAACAGTGAGAGGCCCGTGTACTGCAAAGAAAAAAAAAAAACAGTTATGGTCTGAGTTTAGACTTTTTTAATGAGTCTATTAAAATTTTGAAATTTATAACAAAATGAATCTGCACAAGAAACTATATGAATTATAGTACTTCTATATCATGCAATATCATGATAATCTTTTAAAATAGAGTGGTAAAGCAAAAGATAAAAGGAAAATGCACTTATGAATAATAAGCAATGATTTGTGATTTATAAAGAAAATATCTATGCGTATGTGTTTATATATGTATAGAATACCTCTGGAAGGATATGTAAGAAACTGAGAAGAATGACTGCTTCTGAGTAAGAAACTCAGTATTGGCCTTTTGTTCATTGTTTTTCTTACCGAAATTCCTTTATTCATGGGTTTTTAAAATCTATTTTTAAATTAGAACTACCGGGACTTCCCTGGTGGCCCAGTGGTTAAGACTTCACCTTCCAATGCAGGGGGTGCGGGTTTGATCTCTGGTTGGTGAGCTAAGATCCCACATGCCTTGGGGCCAAAAAGCCAAAACATAAAACAGAAGCAATATTGTAACAAATTCAATAAAGACTTATAGATAGATAGATAGATAAATTGGAACTACCAAAAAAATCTCATGAAAGGACCTTTTCTTATGTATGAGGTAAGGTGCTGAGAATAGCTAACCTCAACTGATTAACAGTATTTGTTTCTTAAGGTTTTCTTACTCTTGAATTTCTGGGAAATTTTGTTATAGCCTTTCTTCCATAATAAGCTCAACATTTTTCACATTTCTCTTGCTCTTTCTGAAAAAAAATGTTCTTTTCAAATTTATGTACATAATAAAAACCAATTTGATTTTAGTTTGAGGTGTATTTTGAGATTTATTGACTAGAGGCTAACTTATGGATCAGTAAATTTTAATTATCCCAAAATAAGTCAGTTGGTGCTTGCCATTTATCAGAATAATCTTACCTTTATTAATCTTTTAAGATGAAAATATATCCATTATCTATTTCCAGAGAGAACAAAAAGTTCTTTATATATAACCACCTACAGTATTGGTAATATAGACCTCAGTTTTAGGCTTTTCAGTGTTTGCAAGTGCTGTATTATGTGGACTGTTTTAGAAGAAAGAGCTAATTCTATTTATGCTGAAGTTTGTATATTGCCATTAACACTGAGGAACTAAAAGTGATTTTGTAAGAAGTCTCAGTGTCATTGTAATAATGTAAACCCTCCAACATGACATTTTGTACAAGCATCTATCTACACCTACTTGGACATACGGTTCTTTTACTTAGTCATAGTACATATGTGAACAGGGGTCAAAAAATAAGATATAGAAATCTTATCAAAAATCATGTGACTATATAGCCTTAAAGTTCAAGGTTTCTAATTCAGTAAGTCAAACAAGACATAAAAACAATGTCTAAGATTGCCTAAAGTACCCTTGATAAGTTTACCTAAGAATAATTCTCACAGGAGCAAAGAAAAATAGGAAAGCATCTCATCAAAAATTCTATTCTATTTCAGTTCTTGGAGTAAAAATCTGAACTCTGCTGGATCGTCAATATTCTTAACCCTATCTTAATTTTAATTGCTTTTGTTTTATTTATAATGAATGGATAGATAGGTGAATGAATTAATGAATGAATGGACTGATTCATTAATTAATAAGCTCTTTTGCTTTTTGGTCTCAATAGTATTTTGTTATTTTTAAATTAAAATGTGTAATTTTAATTCTTCTCTTTTCATCTACAGCTGGAGTGCCAAACTGTATCTTACACCAAGTAACATTGTTCTGCTTACTGCTATAGCGCTCATCGGAGTCTGTGTTTTCATCTTGGCAATAATTGGCATTTTACATTGGCAGGAAAAGGTTTGTTCATTTAAATGGATCATTAACTTTATAATAGTAATATGTTACTCTTTAAAAACACTATATTTCAAACTTTTTCACATGACTAAGATTTTCTGATTTTTCAAGTTCTGTCTGTAATGTCATCGTATTAATGATAATTTTTTTCATCCCCCTGAGTTACTAATGTCTCTTAGCAATTCCTGCAAATCAGACTATGTGTTTTAAAACTCTGATACTGTACAAAAGTAATAAAGTGAACACCCCCAAATCAACAGGCATATCGAAAAGCTTAATTAGAAGTAATTTCATATTGGCCTGGAAAATAATAATCATTTCTTAAATGAGCCTGTGTCCATTATTTACTGATAGGGCCATGGACATTATTTTCAGGGAATAACAGCTATCTCTTTATAAAAAATTAGAGCAGAGAGAGTTTAGGTGGGAAGTAGCAAAGTGATAAACATCTTTTCCATCTATCAAGTATTCTTTGTACTAAACTAAACTGATTTCTGTTCTTTAGTATAACACCCTAAATAATAATTAAAAACAAAACTCCAAACATGTAGTTTTTATATAATGTTTATGAGGAGAGAAAAAGGCTATCACATAAATTTATTCATAGTTTAGATATAAATTTAAAAAGCTAATTTCTACTTGTGTATGAATATATATTTATTACATAACTAGTGGGTTCCAATAATGTTCTCCAAAATGGGCTCTATGTGTCTCAAAAGTGTTTTCATTTTTGCATCTATTATTTTTAGATTGTGATGCTCATGATAATCATTTTTCTTAACTAAAATTACCATCTGCTTTATGTTACCTGTTTTAACTTATGAAAAAGAGAACATGTTAATTGTTCTAATAAATGTTCATAGGTTTGTCTCTCAAAAAAACACTCCGTTCATACAAAAAATGATAACATAAAGTTACATATTCAGTTGATTTTAAAATTGCAACTTAAGAGGTAAGATCAAAGATGACTCTATTTACTTTTGTCTAGAAATGTCAGAACATAGTATGACATATTACACAGCTCTAGACCTATGAAGGAAAAGAAATTAATTTTATTGATTTCACAGGAGATCTAATTACAGTGTAAACATTGTAGACTTACAATAATAATGATGCAGTGGCTAAAAACTGAAGTTTTAAATACAAATACGGATTGAAATACATATCTGTGTACTGCCTCCGTCTGTGATACTGTGGTTTGTCTCCTACCTCTTGGACCACTTCTCTTTCACCTACACTGGCTGTTCTTTCTGCCACGGTGTCTGCCCTAGGCCCTCTTTATATACTTTCCCTGCCAGTTTTATCTAAAATCATGGCTTGAGCTATTACCTCAGAGATGCCCAGCCCTCATCTCTCTCTAAAGGTCTCTCCCCTACTTCCAACTGTCACCATGACACCCTCTACCTAGATCACTTGCAAGCAACTTAAAACCAGTTTCCTAAAGCTGTCTCTCTTTCTTACTCACTACAGGATTTAATCAGTTGCCCTCCTCATTGTGCCTCCCTACAATCTCTGCAGCTGACTCCACTTCTGAATTCCTTACACCAGTGCTTTTAGTTTAGTTCAGCTCCTTGTTAAATACTCCCTGTCCTCCCAAATTCCATTCTCTCCCCTTCGCTCCATTTAGCACTTTGCTGCCGGATTACTCATCATTAAGTTTAGTCTTAATCATGTCACTCCTCTGCTCAAAAACCTCTGGTGACCACCCCCTGCCTAAAATGTGTAACTCCCTCAGCCTATAGCCTACATAGTACTTCCATGTGACTCTACCATACACCTTTCCAGTCTTTATCTTATCAGTTACTTTCACATATCCCGTGCTCCTGCCAGACTTCTCAGGATTGTTCCTGTTCTTCCCGCATCTTGCAGTGAATGTCCCTCCTCTTCATTTCCATAAACACTATCTTTTCAAAGCTTTGCCTTTCATCATGCCAACCCAGAAGTAATCTCAGAATATTGGTAACATTTTTCACATTTTATGCTGAAATAGCTATTTAGTATGTTTTGCTATTTTCTTTTTAGGCTTTAATAAGTTCCTTGAGAACAAGACACAAAACTGAGGGGTTTTCTAATCCCTCAAAATTCCAAGCACATAGGACTTCCCTGGTGGTCCAGTGGTTAAGAGTCCACGCTTCCACTGCAGGGGGCGCAGGTTCGATCCCTGGTTGGGGAACTAAGATCCCACATGCCGCACAGCACAGCCAAAAAAAAAATTCCAAGCACAATACTTTGCTGGGAATAGAGGATCAATAAATATATGCAAAATCAATAGGTTAACCCCAAAATAATTAATGTACTTTAATATAATTAGATTCAGCAGTGTTAAGAATGGGAAAAATGTAACAGTTGATTCCATTCTTACAAAATCTAATGTTTACTCCTACTTTCAAATAAGTAATAAATAACAAACTAAGCTTTTAAGGAACATTTCTTGTTGGTTTTTTAAATTCAATTTAGAGGATTGTTCATTATAAGATAGCTACTGTAAACTATAAAAATATTTCATAAGATTATTACATAATAAAATCACACCTTTTACCTATTAATTGCTCAGGGCTTTTATTTTTTTAATTAACCACTTTTTAAATTAATCTTTTCTTGACATTTTCCTATCATTTATAAACTAGTCTAAAATTCTTTTTCAGAAAGCAGATGATAGAGAAAAACGACAAGAAGCCCATCGGTTTCATTTTGATGCTATGTGACTTGCCTTTAGCAGTGCATAATGGAACGGCTATTCACTTGATTAACTGAAATACTAAACTTGGCTTATAGAAGAAAACAGGCGATTTTATTATTTATAAATGATACATCCCTTGGTAATTATTGGAAAGTATTCAAATAAATATGGTCTGAATGTGTTACAAGGTCTTTTTTTAAAGCATTTTGTATACAATAATTTGGGTTCTTTTTTCAATTGTGCTGTACATATTTGTTCCTTCGCGGAATGTGTTGCATGTACTAAGGTGTTTACGTATTTATAATCTTATTAGAATAATGATGATGGAAAAAGATATGTGTAAATAAAAATATTTAAATGAGCAGGGTTTTTTGTTTTCCACTTGAATCCATCCTGTTTCTTATTCTAACGATGCAAATTATACTTCTGTGAATGTATCAGAGATAAAATTATTAACCATTCACCCTCATTATAGCATGTCAAGGGGTCTTTCACTGATGGTATACAATATAGTGATTGGGTACGCTGGCTTTGGAATCGCAGTCAGACTTGCCTTAAACTCCTGGTTACACAACTTACAAGCTGTTTGAACTTGGCTAATTGCTTAAGCCTTAGTTTTCTTGTTTATAAACAGAGCTAATACACTATTCACTTGAGGTATTGTATACATTAAATGGGATGATGTACACAAAGTACCCAGCTTGGTGCCTAGCATAGAGTAAATTTTCAATAAGTGATAGTTGCCATTATTTATTATTATTAAATAATTTTTTTACAGACTTCTACAACTAATTATCAAAATATATTTAGACTTGATAGGATTTTATTTTCAGGCATGTAGAAAGCATAGTCTTTGGAAAACTTAAATTCCTGGTGTTGACACCCTCTATAAAGATTTATTACTTGTTTATATTAACTGAAAATTATATCATAATACCCTCCAAGAATTAATGTGCCCTAATAATTTTCATTTGAACACTGATTCTTATCATGTGGTAATGAAAAGCATTTGATTTCTTGAAAGGAAACTGCTGTAGATAGCATCTGGGAATGCAAATCTTCAATCACATTTCTATTCTCAAAAGCTTGTAACAGTCTATAATTTACATTCAGACTTCAATGCAAATTTTTATGAACTTCCCCTTGCCAAAAAGTTACATGTAAGATTGGGAAAAAGTTTATATATCAGTGCTAATAACTTCCTAATATGCAAATGGACGTATGATAGCTATAAAACACAAAAACTTATCTGAAAGCAACTAATTTTGTTCTTCATGGTTCTTTTCCTTACAGTTCACTGAGAATGGCATGTGTATAAGTGGTTTACTTTGTGTATCTAAGCATGTTAATATGTCTTCTTAATAAATATTCTGTATTGAAACAAAGAATTTTGGTGAGTGTGTAAATAATTACTTTGGACCATGATAAGCCCTAGAGGTTATGAAGTCTAAATCACAGATTTGGACAGAAGTGACTTGCCTATCAGGGCAAGATAGGCATCTCTGACTATGGTATCCAGTTAAATTCATTTATCAACCTACAACACTGTGCCAGGCACTTTTCTACACTGTCCCTAAAGACAGGTAGGTTTAGTATCAATCAACTGATATAGCATGAGTTGTAAAACTCGCTTGTAGTCAGAGTCTACGAGGAATAGTGTTATAGGCATATAAAATGTAATGAGAACAAAAAATATTGGGTTAGCCAAAAAGTTCGTTCCGGTTTTCCCTTAAGATATTACAGAAAAATCTGAACGAAGTTTTTGGCTAACCCAATACAATCAGTGACTTTATACTGTGTTTCTGTATCTTGATACTAACCTTCAATGAAACATCAATGTCATTCATTAAGGGGCAGCAGGTGAAAAATGTGTCACAACATTGAGAATCAAATACAGTTGACCCTTGAACAAAATGGGTTTGAACTGCACAAGTCCACTTATAAATGGTTTTTTTCAATAAATATGTACCGTGGTAGTACACGGTTGGTTGAATCCACAGATGCGGAATCTCGGATACAGAGGTCTAACAGGAAAGTTATACTCAGATTTTCGACTGTGCAGAAGGTCAGCACCCGTGTTGTTCAAGGGCCAGCTGTACAAAGATCCTTATATTAATTTTGAATACTGTAGTGGAAAGAGCACAAGACTTCGAGGTCAAACTAATCAGGATTCAGGGCCTAACTCTCCCATTTTGTGACTTTTTAGTCTGTCACTTTGCCTCTTTGAGCTCTGGTTTCTTCATCTGTAAAACAAGGATACTGAGTGATACCCTAAAAAACTATTTTGAGTCTTAAGTAGCAATATGTGCGTAGAAAGTACTTGATAAATGCTGGTTCTTTTCTTCCCTCCCGTTTCCCATTGCAGTGACAAACAACATTTTGACTGTCTTCCACTGATCTTTACTTCTATAATCCTCCTCCTTTTGGTAACAAGGAGGAGTAATTAAGACTTAGTAACCATTTTGAAGATAACAATCACATACAGGCACACCTCACTTTATTGTGCTTTGCTTTACTGCATTTCACAAATATTGCATTTTTTACAAATTGAATGTTTGTGGCAACCCTGCATCTAGTAAGTCTATTGGTGCCATTTTTCCAACAACATTTGCTCACTTCATGTCTCTGTGTCACATTTTGGTAATTCTTGTAATATTTCAAATTTTAAAATTATTATTATATTTGTTATAGTGACCTGTGATCAGTGATTTTTGATGTTACTGTTGTAATTGGGGTTTTGTTTTGTGTTTTTTAATGTATGTACATTGTCTTTAAAAAGACATAATGCTATTGCATAATGCTGTATTGTATAGGCTACAATATACTGTAAACATAACGTTTATATACAGTGGGAAACCAAAACAGTTTGTGAGACTCACTTTTTACCATGATATTTGCTTTATTGTGGTGGTCTGGAACCAAACCCACAATATCTCCGAGATATACCTATACTTGTAAACACAATAAATACATTGTTGTTAACACACCATTTACCTAGACTAGCGCTTTATATTTCTCCATCTACGAGCCAAAAAACTATATATTTTCAGAAACTTAATTCTCAAAATAGTTTCTCCTAGAAGGCCTCAGGTTCAAAGGTAACGACTTATAAACATACTTTTTATACCCTTCCCACTCTTGATAAGGAAAGGTAGGGACCTATTACAAGTAGCTATACCTAGAGATTCACCCTCAGATTAAGTATCACTATAAAGTTGTGAAGTGCTTCTCTACTAAAGGTGGTGGTTACTAAACCATCAAAGGTAAAAACAATCTTGGCAACATAGATACAGCCTTTTCAAGCAGAGAAATCCTATAGCAAAATGTTTTGAGATATAGGAAAAATAAGATCACCAAGATTACTAAGATTAAGTAATCTTATAAAAACTAAAAAATTTTAGTTATTACTAAAAATAAGATCACCAAGGTAAATTAAGATATCTTAGATTTATACAAGGGTCCAGTGAGTTCATATGGTAATTACAAAAAAATGAGCTTTATTCCATGTTTTAAAAAATAATTTTCCTCGACTTCCTTGGTGGTGCAGTGGTTAAGAATCCACCTGCCAATGCAGGGAACACTGGTTCAAGCCCTCATCCGGGAATATCACACATGCCATGGAGCAACTAAACCCGTGCGCCACAACTACTGAGCCTGCGCTCTAGAGCCCATGAGCCACAACTACTGAGCCTGCGTGCCACAACTACTGAAGCCCACGCACCTAGAGCCCATGCTCTGCAGCAAGAGAAGCCACCACAATGAGAAGCCCACGCACCACGACAAAGAGCAGCCCCCACTTGCTGAAACTAGAGAAAGCCTGTGCATAGCAACAAAGACCCAACACAGCCATCAATAAATAAATAACTTTTTTTTAATTTTAAAAAATAATTTTCCTTTTGTTCTTTAGAAAATCTCTAAGAAAGGATAAACGTCAGGAAATATTAATCTTTACAGATAGCTAGAACTAACTACTTAAGAAACTCAAAAATTTGAACTGTGTCCAAGAGACCTTACTGAGGATTAAGCTAGGATACTTAAGGCCAACTCCTCAGTATAAAAGTGAACTAAAGTTAACCAGCCCTTGTGATGACTTGCAGCCTAGCTTTACATCACCTAGCCAGTTATTTTAAAAGACTAATAAAATAGATAATAGATTAGGGGGTGCTCTTGATCAACACCTGTACAGAAGAAAGGAAGGAAGCAAGACTGGGCAGAGGCAGAAATCAAGTTGTGATTCATTCTTAATAGAATGCCTCTTACAACCCTACAGTGAGTTTTGAGATAGGATGACCTCTTCTATCTCCTAACCTGTCCTAAGTTAGGGTAAGAAGGCTGGGCCTTTACACCCCCACTTCAGTTATTGGCTATAGGCTGCCCCAGAGCCTCTATCAAGAAAAACAAAACAGGCACAAATAACCAGTATCAGAAGTGAAAAAGGAGATATAACTACAGATAAAGTATATATTAAAACAAAAATAGGAAGATGTTAAGAACAATTTTATACCAAGGAACTTGAAAGTTTAACAAAATAGACCAATTCCTATGAAGACATAACTAAAACAGATTCAAACAGAAAACCTGATTACTTCTCTGGTAGATGCTATAATGTCCAGATCCTCCTTCAAAAATAAAGGATTTATTATCCTAATTTCTGGGAATGCCTTCAATAGTTGGCTGTCAGCCCCCTTTGTGGACTGCCTCAGCTAAAGAGAACAGACTCAACTAAGTTCATTCCACTCCTCTTGACATAAAAATCCTAAATGTGTATAAACTAAATACATAAAGCAAAACAGACCTGTAAGGAGAAAGAGACACACCATGATTTAGGTTGGAAATGTCAACACTCATCTACAGTGATTGATAGAAAAAGTAGAAAATCAGAAAACTTAGAGGTGACCTGAAAAGCACTACCAATCAACCTAATGGAGACTTATAAAACACTTCAACCAACAACAGCAAAACACAGAGTTGTCTTAAGTGCACATGGAACATTCACTAAAAGATACATTTATCTGGGCTATAAAACAAACCTCACCAAATTTAAAAGAATAGAAATTATACAAAGATCCTCAGACTAAAACTGAACTAAACTAGAGAAAATACCCAAATATCTAGAAATTAATGCACTTTAAAATAACCATGGGACTAATGAGGAAGTCTCAAAGGAAATTTTAAAATACTTTTAACCAAATAAAAATACAACATAAGTCTTCAGACTAAGATTGAACTAAACTAGAAACATACCTGGAAAATACCAAAATACTTGGAAATTAATTCACTTTAAAATAACCATGGGGCTTCCCTGGTGGCACAGTGGTTGAGAGTCCACCTACCAATACAGGGGACACAGGTTCATGCCCCGGTACAGGAAGATCCCACACGCTGCGGAGTGACTGGGCCCTGGAGACATGGCCGCTGAGCTTGTGCGTCCAGAGCCTGTGCTCTGCAACGGGAGAGGCCACAACAGTGAGAGGCCCACGTACCGCAAAAAAAAATAAAAATAACCATGCAGTCAATGAGGAAGTCTCAGAGGAAACTTAAAAAATTTTTAACCAAATAAAATAAAACATAAAATTTGTAGGAGACAGAGAAAGCAGTGCTTAAAGGGAAATGTATAGCATTAAATGCATATATTAACAAAGAAAAAAGATCTAAAATCAGTAACCTAAGTTTCCACCTTAACTAGAAAAAAAAAGATTAAATTAAATCTAAAGCAAACAGAAGATAGAAGGAAATGATTAGACCAGAAATCAATGAAATAAAAAGGTGGTTGTTTGAAAAGATCAATAATATTGCTACACCTCTGACCAGGAGAGAAAAGGAATAGACATAAATAACCAATATAATGAACGAAAGAGAAGACATCACTACAGATCCCACAGACATTAAAGGCATAATAATAAAAAATACTAGGAACTAGCTATGCCCATGAATTCAATAAAGTAGATTAAATGGATCAATTCCTTAAAAGATATAAACTACCAAAACACACCCAAGCAGAAATCAATAAACACCATATCTATTTTTAAAAGTTAAATTTTTATATTAAAAAACAAACCTTCCACAAAAGAAAACTCAGTGGAACACATGGTTTCACTGGCAAATTTTACAAATATCTAAGAAATAATACCTATTCTACACAGTATCTTGAAGAAAAGGAAGAGGAAGGAATATCTCACAACTCCTTTTATAAGGTCAATATTTCCCTAATGCCCAAAACAAAGACACTGCAAGAAAATAAAACTACAGGCTAATATGCCTCATAACACAGATACAAAAATTCTCAACAAAACATTAGCAAATTGTATGCAGAAATATATAAAAAGATAATATACCATTACCAAGTGTGTTTCATCCCAGAATGCAAAACTAGTTCACTATTTGAGGGGAGAAAAAAGTAATATAATTTATCATACTATTAAGTCAGAAAAACCATCTTATCCTTTCAATAGACACAGAAAGATAATTTGACGACATCTAACATCCGCTCCTAATTTTAAAAACAACAACAAAAAAAAACTAAGCAAACTATAATAGAACTTCCTTAACCTAATAAAGGGCATTAATAAAAATAAAAAACTACAGCTAATATTGATACCTACTTAATGATGAGAGACTGAATGCTTTCCCCCACCGATAATTTTCAACATAGTACTGGAAAATTTTTTGTAGACCTGTTTTTTTTTAATTAATTAATTAGTTAATTAATTTTGGCTGCATTGGGTCTTTGTTGCTGCACGCAGGCTTTCTCTATAGTTGCGGCGAGCAGGGGCTATACTCTTCATTGTGGTGCGCGGGCTTCTCATTGCGGTGGCTTCTCTTCTTGCGGAGCACGGGCTGTAGGCACAGGGGCTTCAGTAGTTGTGGCTCGCGGGCTCTGGAGTGCAGGCTCAGTAGTTGTGGCACATGGGCTTCGTTGCTCTGTGGCATGTGGGATCTTCCTGGCCCAGGGCTCAAATCCGTGTCCCCTGCATTCAGGACAGGCTGATTCTTAACCACCGCACCACCAGGGAAACCCCTAGATCTGTTTTAATATAGGATCTTTTTCTAATTTTTAAAATTTTTTTAAATTTATTTTGGCTGCGTTGGTCTTCATTGCTGCACGCAGGCTTTCTCTAGTTGCTGTGAGCAGGGGCTACTCTTCATTGCGGTGCACGGGCTTCTCATTGTGGTGGTTTCTCTTGTGGCAGAGCACAGGCTCTAGGCACATGGGTTTCAGTAGTTGCAGCATGTGGGCTCAGTGTTGTGGCACACGGGCCCTACAGCACATGGGCTTCAGTAGTTGTGGTGTGTGGGCTCAGTAGTGGCTCATGGGCTCTAGAGCGCAGGTTCAGTAGCTGTGGTGCACGGGCTTAGTTGCCCTGCAGCATGTGGGATCTTCCTGGACCAGGGATCAAACCCATGTCCCCTGCATTGGCAGGTGGATTCTTAACCACTGCGCCACCAGGGAAATCCCTTTTAAAAATTTTTTTATTGAAATATAGTCGATTTACAATGTTGTGCTGGAAATCTTAAAGTGATAAGCCAAGAAAAGGAAATAAAAGGCATACAGATTGGAAAGGAAGAAATAAAACTGTCCCTATTAGTACATGACATAATAGTCTAGAAAATCTATACACACACACAAAACTTCCTAGAACTAAGTGAATTCAGCAAGTTCAGCAGGATAAAAGGTGAACACAAAAAAATCAATCATATTCCTATATAAATGCAATGAGCAATTGGAAATTGAAATTGTTTTAAATACCACTTAAAATACACCCCAAAAATGAAATTCTTACGTATAAATACAACAAAGCATGCATAGGATCTGTATGCCAAAAACTATAAAATAGCGATGAAAGAAATCAAGGAAGACTTAAAGACACTGTGTTCATGGATTGGAAGATCCAATCTAGTAAAGATGTCAACACTCCCCAAAATGACCTATAGATTTAATAACATCCCTATCAAAATCCCAGCAGTATTTTTTGTGGACATAGACAAGATCATTAGAAAATTCATATGAAAGAGTAAAGGAACTAGAAAAGCTTAAAATAATTTTGGAAAAGGTGGCAAAGTTGGAGGTCAAACTACCTGATTTTAAGACTTATTATAAAGCTATAATAATCAGGATAATGTGGTACTGGAAAAAGATAGACACATAGATCAATGGAACAAAATAGCAAGTCCAAAAATAATCCCACCCAAATATAGCTATTTGATCTTTGACAAAAGTGTAAAAGTGACTCAGTGGAAGGTGGTCTTTGAGATAGTGTTAAACTATTTGGTCATCCCTATGCAAAGAAAAAAAAAACCTTGACCTAAACCTCACACCTCATACAATAATTAATTCAAAATGGATCATAACCTTAAATGTAAAACATAAAACTATCAAATTTTTAGAAGGAAACATACGAGAATATACTCATGAGCTGGGGTAAGGCAAAGAGTTCTTAGAAATAATACCAAAAAATCTAAAGAAGGTTTAAGATAAAAGAAAAAAATCTAAATTTAAAGACATTTTCTTTGCCAAAAACACTTTCAAGAGAATGAACAGACAAGCTACATATGCAGTGGAAATATTTGCAAATCACATATTCAACAACGGACTTATATCCAGAATGTATAAAGAACTCTCAAAACCAAACAATAACCCAATTTAAAAGCAAGCAAAGGCTTCCCTAGTGGCGCAGTGGTTGAGAGTCCGCCTGCCGATGCAGGGGACACGGGTTCGTGCCCCAGTCTGGGAAGATCCCACATGCCGCAGAGCGGCTAGGCCCGTGAGCCATGGCCGCTGAGCCTGCACGTCCGGAGCCTGTGCTCCGCAAGGGGAGAGGCCTCGGCATTGGGAGGCCCATGTACGGCAAAAAAAAAAAAAAAAAAAAAAAAAGCAAGCAAGAACTTGGACACTTCACTGAAGAAGATATATGAATAGCAACTAAGCTCATGAAAAGTTCTCAACATCATTTGCCATTAGGGAAATGAATATTAAAACCATGAAAAGAGGGGCTTCCCTGGTGGCGCAGTGGAAAGTAACTGGATGACTAGAAATTTTCCTGATAAAGTTGAAATACTTAAGTACTCGTAGTAGGCAATATTTCTTAACCATTTTCTTGCTTTGGAATTATACTAGGCAGAAATTTGGAAACAAGTTTAGGTGACATTGTTACTGAAAGAACCAGTTTTAACTCCCTGGAGACAAGTCTTCTTCAATATCATTAGCACAGGGATAATTTTGGTTCATGAGTGTATGGACTGAACTGTGTCCCCCCGCCCCAATCCATACGTTGAAGCTCTAACCCACAATGTGACTGTATTTGGAGACAGGGCCTTTAAGGATGTAATTAAGGTTAAATGAGGTTATAAGAGTAGGACCTTAATACAATCTGACTGGTGTCCTTATAAGAGGAGGAAGAGACATGAGGAGTTTTTGGTGCACAGAGGAAGGGCCATGTGAAGACACAGCAAGAAGCTTGCCGTCTGCAATCCAGGAAGAGAGGTCTCGCCAGAAACCAATCCTGTTGGCACCCTGATTTTGGACTTCTAGCCTCCAGAACTGTGAGAAAATAAATTTCTATTGTTTACGCCATACAGTCTGTGGTATCTAGTTATGAGAACCCAGGCCAACTAATTCAATGAATAAAAAAATTTTAAGTTTCCTCTTTTCCTTCCCTAAAAAAATCCCCACAGTTGTATGACACTGAAATCTTCATACACTGAGATCTTGTATGATTTTGCTTTTCACTAAACTTCACCATCATTGTAGCCATATCTGCACACTGTAAGAAAAGCAGTATGAGACCCCTATTTTTTTTTTACTACAAATATATTTTCTAATATCAGTTTGGTTATGTGTCAATTCCTATATTTTCCTTAGTTATATCTCTGTATTAGTCTGCTCAAACTGCCATAACAAAATGTCATGGACTGGGTGACTGAAGCAACATTTATTTTCTCACAGTTCTGGAGGCTGGAAGTCCCTGATTAAGGCTTCAGCCAATTTGGTTTCTGGTGAGAGAGCTCTTCCTAGTTTGCAGGCAGGTGCCTTCTCATCAGGTCCTCACAAGGCATTTCCTTCATGCTTGTGCTTTCTGCTGTCTCTTGTTATAAGAAACTAATCCTATCAGGTCAGGGTCCCACCCTTATGACTTCATTTAACTTTAGAGGCCTCATCTCCAACAGGCACACTAGGGGTTAAAACTTCAACACATGAACTTTGAGGGAAACATTCAGTCCGTAACAATCTCTAAACATAACCTGCCTTTCTAGGTTATCATTTAATAAAATGTTAGAGCTCCCAAACTCCAGCAAAAAAGAGAGACAACAAAAATCTGTTTGGTACATAAACACTGAGATAAAATTCAGCATTTTTTAAGTAAGTCAATGCTCCACAACACCATTCAAGTGCTACAGAAGACTTGGTCAGAGAAAACGAAATGTAAACTACAGGAATGATCTGTGAGGAGCTGGAGGGGCTATACGTATGCCTGGAAGATCAGGCAGGGAACAATGAAAGCAGTCCTCAATCACCTGGGCACTGGCAGGTAATCTGGGAACAGACTGGATACTACTGGGTGGTCTTCCAGGGAAATAATATTTCAAATACAGAACTCCCCAGCTGAGAGAGATGCAAACTGCTTTTCTTTTGATTTAGTCAGCATATGGCCACACAGTAGTCTCAGCTATTATCTGTGCTTTACCACATTCCTTGGAAAATCTACTACAATTACACTGGTACATCCAAAAGATAGGTGTCTTAAAAGGGAGCCACAGAATGAACAGTCCCAATCCACTCCTTGGGAATCTAGTCCCCAGCCAACATACTAGAGAAAAGACTTCTTAGGTTTCACCAAAATGGCACTACCATAAGAGGTACTAGGCTAAATGAAACAATGCTGTGTATATACTTTGTACGGTTGCTCTAATCTCTCCCCTTTTACTGTATCAACTCAAATGCCAGATTAATGTCTCCAGAACTCCATTGCTCCACTATTAAAAACTGCGTCTAGGGCTTCCCTGGTGGTGCAGTGGTTGAGAGTCTGCCTGCCAATGCAGGGGACACAGGTTCGTGCCCCGGTCCAGGAGGATCCCACATGCCACGGAGCGGCTGGGCCCGTGAGCCATGGCCGCTGGGCCTGCGCGTCCGAAGCCTGTGCTCCACAACGGGAGAGGCCACAACAGTGAGAGGCCCGCGTACCGCAAAAAAAAACCAAAAAGAAAACAAAACAACTGCCTCTAGCCTCCTGAGTCAAGTACAAACTCCTTTGCCTAGCAATCAAGCAAGAATCTCCATAGTCAAAACCCACCATATTCAACTTTATCTTCACTACCAGTCACAACACTTGCCCCAGATGTGAGGCTCACCCCTGCTCCTTGCCTGATGTGAAAGCTCTTCTGCTCTCTCTCATCTCCACTTGGCATCCACAGCCGTTTCATTCTTTGTGTGTCACCTCCTTCATGAAGCATTCTCTGATGACTTCATATACACATGGATTCTTCCTTCAGTCAACAATTATGCATTAAGAACCATTATTCCAGAAGCTGAGAGGGCTCCTTCCTCCCAATTCTTTTTGTCCACCATTGTCTGTGACTTAGATTTAATAATGGTAATACTGTCCTGGTCTCCCAATAAGTCACTTTATTATATTTGTGGAAAAGCCTCTTAAATGTTTTATTTACTAGTTGGTTCTCGTGTGCTATCTCAATTTAACTGTAGGTGATTTTCCTCATACACATCTCGTATACCTTCCACAGCACACTAGGTAAAGGGCTAAATACCTTAATATTATTTGATGTTAAATATGTTTTCACTTGCAAACCTTGTTAATACTTACTTTCGGAGGGATAGAAGGAAAGAGATATTTTCAGTTGCTGCAAATTGTCCTTAACTTTGTTAGACAAATATTTATGCAGTTCCTACTACGTGTCAGATACAGGCATAAATATTCTGTTATGATAGGGCCTTAATCACGGATATTTCCCCAGCACCCATCACTGTTTTCTGCACATAATTAATGCTCAATAAGTATGTGTTGAGGGGATATATGAATGTAGCCTCCTTGCCCTCAAGCAACTTATATTTTAATAGTGGGGGTAAATGAGATACAGGTGATGAACAAAAATAAACAAGTAGATAGGCAAGGTAATTTCAGAGCGTGATAATCACTATAGAGAAAATAAAACAGAATACCACATACTACGCAGTTGTTTGCAAATTTGGAGATTTGCTATCAGCGGCGTCAGGCGACCCCATCAGCATGGCTTGCTGGTAAGGAGGACAGTCTCTGGAGGCAGATTTCTTGGGTTTACAGCCCTGCCTCCCTCTTTCACTGTGTGGCTCTGGACAAATGACTTAACCTTCCTGGCCTCCTTTTTCCCATCCTCCAACAGTACCTATCCCGCAGGAAGTGAATCGAGGATTACAGAATTGATATGGAAAGTGTTTGGTGCAGTGCCTGGCAATCTGGGAAGTGGTCCGTAAATCTTAGTAATCATTACCGTTGGTCAGGTTAACTCACTTGGCGCTAAACAGACCCGCTCTGCCCTGAGCTCCGCCCAGATCCGCGCCCCCTGCCGAGGCAGGTAGTAGAGAATGGCTGAGCAGGGCAGAGTTTTGACCTTGAATTGAGGTCTTAAGAGGCCATGGGGTCGGTGCCCCCCTTCCGTCTGCGAGGGCGGACGGAGGTGGGCAGGCGGACTAGGGCCGCCGAACCGGGTGGGCGGCGGGCCCCAGCCCTCCCTCAGGCGGCAGGCCTCGAGGGCTCGGACCCGCCCACCCCGCGGCCCGGGGCTGCGGGGCGCAGGGCGGGCTCTCCCTCTGCGCCGGCCTCTCGGGGTGCGAGTGAGAGGGCGGCGCCCCGAACCTTCTCGCCCCGTTCCCAACACAACGGTCGCCAGAGGGGAGCACCGCCCACCCAGGGTGCGAGGCCGCGGGCGGGCTCGCCAGGCGATTGGCCGGGAGGGTTGCGAGGGGCACGCGGGCGGGGGCGGGGGGCGGGCACATGCGCGCCGGCGGTGCGGCCGGCACGCGGCGCTAGCGCTCTCTGCTTAAATGAGCGTGGGCTCGCCGCGCCCGCCACTTCAGCGGGGCCTGCGCCGCGGTTGCAGGCGGACGGGCCCGCGGAGGTCCGATCCCTCGCGTCCGCGCTCCCCGGCAGCGAGGCGGTCGATGGGACGGAGCGCCGCGGAGCAGGAGGCGGCGCCCGTCGGGGGGCTGGGGCAGCGCGAGAGTCCGCCTGGAGGCTCGGGTATGGCGGGCCGCAGGACCTGAGTCCTACCCTGCGGGTAGCAACCTGGTGGCGGGCGATGGGGACGGAGCGAGGCTGCCGCCGCGCTGAGCCGTGAACGCCGCGCTTCCGCCGCCGCCTCTTCGTCGCCGCCTTGGCCCCTCGCGAAGCGCCGGGCAGCTCGGGAACATGGCCCTGGAGCAGCTCTGCTCGGTCCTCAAAGGTAAGCGCCCAGAGCTGCGGACTGCGCCCCCTGCGGGCGAAGCCGGCGTCTTCGTGTCCCTGCCCGGCGCCGGGCGTCCGACGCGCCCCTTTGTGTGGCGCGAGCGGATCGCGGAGCCCCCGCTCCCGCCGGGATCGACTCGCTCCGCGAGGGCTTCTCCCCAGCCTTCTGCGTGCCGTGGCGGGGGGAACCGGGGAGCTCAACGGGACGCGGCGGCTCGGCCGGCCCTCCGAGCTGTGCCCTCGCGCCTCTTCCTCGGAATTCCGCACATCGCTTTGCAAAGTTGTGGGGTTTGTGTGAGTGGAGCATAGGCCGCTCTTTTTCAGCATTAGTAACAAAGTCATTCCAAGCAAACAATAAAAACCCCAGCTGAGGCGTCGCGGAGCTGCTCTTGAAAAGCCCCGCGGTGGCGTGCGGCGGAACGGCCTCCCCGCCGGCCGGGTCCCACCTGCTGCGGCCGCGGAGGCTGCGGCACCACTGCGGGCGCCGCTGCTCGGGGCTGTGCTTTGGCGCTTCCCGGGACCTCAGGATACCCTGCCGCCGGTATCTGGTTCTTTATGATTTGTTGTGCCGGGAATTAAAACCGTCGGCTTGCCAAGTACACAAAGCTCCAAAACGTACTACAGCTGTTTTGAATTTTCCAGGAGGTGTTATTTTAGATTAAAATTTATATACATAGATAATTAATATGGTGATAGAAAGTTGTTTCTGAAAATCGGAATGAATAAATCCTGTTTTCGGTCCTCGGAGGAAAAACACCACCACCAATAAAGGGCTTCCCTTTTCCGCTACTGACTTCGATTGAAAACTGAATAGCTGTGTGTTTGTAATGTTATGAAATATTCCCGTTTTTTAAATATTGGGTATGGAGTTAAGGCATTGATTAGAGCTTTTCATTGTATCTTGATATTTGTACAGTGAAAAATGTTGGGTTTTTTCCCACTCCATATTAACACTTTTCAAATTTGTTTTACTGGAAAATTCTGTATAATTTTGCTTTAAATTTTAATTTCACAAATTATCTACTGTTAAGATATTCCTAAATTCATAATTGATATTTCAGCAATTTAACTACCCACTGTATACTTATATGTACAGTTCGTGCTAAGGTAACCTAAGACTTTCTATCTGGTGATTGTTTCGCAGTCACCCCATAAATTATTAATGATTTCCTCATTGTATTAAAATTTTATATCTCTGAAATCAATTTCTGTAGTCTTTCCTTTCTGTAACTCTCAATTTATATCGCCATTCCTTGGAAATTAAGATTTTGTTTTACTTTTTCAAAATAAATTCTGTGCATAGTAGGGTTTCTGACAGTGCTCCTTATCTGAATTGCTTCGTTGTCCTCTTTGCCTTAGGGTGTTCAATAATAATGACATTCCATCTGAGTAGCCCCCTCTGGGGAGAAATCACGTAGATCTATTATACAGCTTTACCTGCAGAACTTGAAATTGAGCTGGATAGGACGGAATCTCTGATACTCCTGGAATGGTGAAGGGTTTTGCAGTTTTTCTGCCTTTGCCTTTGTCGTTGGTACACACTGCCCTCTCTGGCCACCGTGGTGAAGCATTTAGTTGTTGCACCTTTCAGGAAAGGATTCTGTGGTTGATGGCAGAGCTACAGTGAAAACAATGTAGTATCTGGCTTTTCTTTTTTTAATTTTACCCAACCTACACTATTTTTACATGCTGGCATATTTTTAAAAGCTCAAGCTAACTTGTTACTGTTAGGCTTACTAGAGAGAAAGCCAGCTATTTTTAAGTCTTCTAAAGTTTATGTATATGTGCTTATAAATATGGGGAATTGGTCTGGAAAGATTCAAGAAATTAACAAAAGTTGATTCTGAGAAAGGGATCTGGGAGACTGAGAAGCAAGAGTAAAGGGAAGACTTCTGTTTCACTGCACACCCATTTGTATCACTTGATTTTTTTTAAACCAAATGCATTTGTTACCTATATAAACATTGGTGTTTTTAATTTTTAAAAATCACCTTTTAAAAAATATTGGCTTTTCCCAGTGCTACCATTCATTGTGTGCACCAGTGCATGAAAGAGTAGCCCTTAAGTATCCTGTAAGGTGTAAATTGTTTCAACATTGAAGAGGTTCTTATCAGAAGCAGTTATTTGACATTTACATAATTATGGATATTACCTACCAAAAGCCGCCTTTGGAATATTATGGTCAGTTTCTACTAAAACAAATCAGCCATAATGACTGTGTGAAATTTTAAGTAGAAGGTAACTTTAAGATGCCATTGATTCTTTGTTTTACTTCCAGCAGTGAGAACAAAAGGATAACTCTGCTGGGCTTTTAAACCTTTCATATATTGTTAAATCTGAATAATTCACTTTTAACTGTTTATGATCACTCCAGGTCTTATAAAATTTGATTTGCCTTCTATCAAAGTTAAGTATCATAGTCACATGAAAATATTACATTAGTTTTATAAACCCGTTTCTCACTGTTCATATTCATTCTGCACACTCGCTTCGGGAGGATCCTATTAGACGCAGTTACATTTAAATCTGTATAAGCTGTGGTTAAATTTATGGCGTTACACTGCATAACTATCCCTTGGCACTATATTTTAAAAATCTTATCTGAGACTGTGACAAATATTAACTCCTGTCCTTCATCCTTAAGCCTCTTACAAGAAATTAAACCATACAGAAATAAGTACCATAATGAGAAGTTATCCCTTTAATAGGGAAGTTTTTAAACATAGCCTTGGGAAAAATTAACTTTTTGACTTTTTCCCCCCCGAGTTGGAGAAAATATTTTAATACTGACAGTTGAAAAGTTATCTGTGTTTTGAAGCCAAACTCACCTTTTAGGAAAAACATGCAGCCCTGTAATACATGTGCATTACAAAACAAGTTCAAATCAAAGCCATTTTCAGTCCTTTTAGGAATAAGATAGAAAAAAAGATAAACTATAAGTAAAGTTCATATCTAAAATTCTAAAAAATAATCCAAGTTCTGCCCTTGGTTACTACCCATTCAGCACAATCTCCTGTCATTTTAAAATTTATGATCCTGCACAGTAATTTTTTTTTTTGCCTGTGGCACGTGGGATCTTAGTTCCCCGACCAGGGATCGAACCCATGCCCCCTGCATTGGGAACGTGGAGTCTTAACCACTGGACCTCCAGGGAAGTCCCTGTTGGTTTTGGGGTTTTCTTACTGTGTCCCTGGGGCCCTTTGAGATCCTAGTTATTGTGGTGTTTGAGTTAGAAAGGGGAATCCTAAAAGGTGATCTAATCCAGTGGGTTTCCAAACTTTCCTTAACAGAACTCCCTCAGAGGAACTCTTATGAGTGGGTACTTAAAAACTAAACAAAGAACAGATAAGAGCAAGGTTGCTCTGATTGCTGAGGGCCCTCACCCTCTCAGTCGCTAATCAGAGTGGCCCCCAAAGAACTAACACTTTTTAGCATCTTTGTTCTCAAAATTACAGGGTGTACTAATCTGAAAGTTCAATTCGTCCAAAATGACATTAAAACATGTTGGTTTAAATATGCCTAGAGTAATGTATTGGAAGTTATAGCCTTAGTGGGTGAGAAGATATCAAATACTCTTCAAAATGTGACCTGGTCGTGTTAAAGTCTGATGGTAGTTGTTGTGGATGTCTGAGGATTCCTGTATAATTAGAACATACAAAACTGCCATCTCAAGAGCATTTGACTAACAAGAAGGTTGTCACATTCTGCAGGAAAGAGAAAGCACTTCTGCAGTTACTCTTTCTTATAAGTGATTGGCAATGTGATTAGCACGTGGAGGGTGGAGTGATCCCAAAGTTCACCAAGATCCATCTTCTTTCTTAACTACAAAGTAAAATGGAGTTTGATTAAATTAGGGTACTTTTCTGTTCTTTGGAACATAGCTAATGGAAAACAAGTTACTACTACCTCAAGTAGTATATGGACTCTAATTGAACTCCATTTTGCTTTCATTATAGAAAATAGGAGCAGGGAGACCAGTTAGGCAGTTCTTAAGTTATGGAGTCTCATGATAGGTTTACCAAACCTTATGTTTACTGCTTAGATGCTAAAAATAGGAAGGCTGAGAAAGAGGTACATTTAATTACTAACAAAGGTAAATTGAGTATTGAGTCAGCTTGAGAAAAGTAAGAGTAGTAGCATATCTGAAAAAGAAAAAAAAATCAATTCTTTTTCTGTCCCCTGATTTATGCTCAAATAAGCTGGGTCATCTCTGTGCCTGCTGTTAACCAAGATGTGTACTTGTTAATTTGTTAGTGGGGCTCTGTACTATATGTTATAGTTACAAAGAAAGTATAATCAGGATTTTGCTTAGTCACTTCATGTATTCATCTAATTTTTGTTGAGTGCTGTTATGGGCCAGCCAGTCTTCTAGTCGCTAGAGATGCATCAGTGATTCAGAGAGACAAGTCCCTCTTTCTAGTAGGAAGAGACAGATAATAAGCAAGAAAATAGCAGGTAATATAAGTAATAATTAAAATATTACTTGTATAATAAAACAAGATGAAGAAGAAAATGTAGAGCTTCTTTAGCAGTCGGAGAGGCCTCAGAAGACCTGAATAACAGGAAGGAACCATCCATGCACAGAGAGTCTAGGCAGAAGGAATAACTAGTCCCTATGGCTAGAATTAGCTTGGTGTGTTAAAGTAATGGAAAGAAGAGCTGTGTAGCCATAGATGGTCAGGTGCCACACCACATAGGACCTCTGAAGTCAGAATAAGGAGTATGGATTTATTCTAGATGTAATGGGACTCTGTTGGAAGATTTTATGAAAGGCTGTGATGTGATCTGATTTATGTTTTGAAAGGATCTCTGGCTGCCGGGGACAGAGTAGGCTATAGGGGACTATGGCAGAAATAGCCAGTTTTCTTCCAGTATCCATTTTACCTTTCAGTGATTCTCTGAATTTTAACTAAGCACACAATCACCCAAAATAAATACTAGATTTTCCAGCTTTCCTTAGGATTAAGTGTGGCCATGTGACTAAATAAGGCTGACCAGTTAGATGTGGGTTCAACTTCGGGGAAGTGGTGGTATATCTGTTGTTCAGTTAAAATTTTTATTTTGAGATCATTGTGGATTCTGGGCAAAAGTTTTTAAAGGAAGGAGGAATGCCCTGTGTCATTTCTTCATTCTTGCTGACTGTAATGCAGACATGGTAGCTGTAAAGAAGATATGGAACCTGGCACTCTAGCATCTATATTGGACCATAAGATGAGCCTGGAAATGAAAGTCACGCACAACTGAGCAATAAGACAGAAGGAGCTTAGGTCCCTAGTAATGGTATAGCCACCACTCTAGCCCTTTACTACTTACCTGCACAGTTTGTTTACTTGTCAGAGAAATATATTCTATCTTGTTTAAACTACTAGTTTGGGTTTTTTATTACTCATGCCAGACCTTATGCTAACATAATAGGAGTGTGCAAAATCAGTGAAAGAAACAAAACCATACAGAGATAGAGAGTTACAGAAGTGAAAAGTATGAATGCTGTCTAATAAAATTAATCTTGGGAGAGTTCCTAGAAAAAGCAGGTTTTTAGCAGTGTGAACATTATTTTGTAGAAGCAGAGGGAGGTCCGTGGCAAGTGCAGATGTTCAGAAACAAGAGATATTTGTAGGGACATTATGAGAATACACACATGTATACATACATATATGTAGTAGAGCATTCACCAACATTTCCAAAATCAACTCATCAACTCCTTGTGCCCACCCTGTGCCCCGCCCCATCCATCTTGGCCCACACATGCTCCTACTGTCACCAAAGGAGAAAACAGGCAACTTCTTTCTGTTTCTTTCAGTGTACTGTCACTCTCCTGTTGTAGTGGTCTTCAAAGTGTTGTGCCAGGGCCAACAGCTTCAGCATCACTAGGGAATTTGTTAAAATGCAAGTTTTCAAGCCCCACCCCAGACCTACTGGATCAAAATCTCTGGAAGTAACCCCCCACCAAGTCTATTTTAATAAGCCCTCCAGATGAACGTGATGCACACTAAAGTTTGAGAACTACTGTCCCAACGATTCATTTCTCAAATCTGGAAGAACTGCTGAGTAGGATTTGTACATTTTTAAGCCTTGATATATATTACCAGATTAACCTCCCAAAAGCTGTGCCAGTTTACAATCCAGTGTCAGAATAAGTCAGTTTCCTATATCCTGACCAACACTAGAATCTACATTCTTTTTAATATTAGTAAGGCAGAATTTCTGCATTTTTTTGGGCACATTTTCCTGGTGGCATAATCTTTTATCCCATCTGTTTGTAGTTTTTATTTATGTTCCTGTCTTTTGTAAATGAAGGTGTTCTCCCAAAAGTATAAATATAATGTTTTTCTCAATCTGCTATTTATTTTCCTACTTATTGATAGCTTGAAGTAGGGACCTACTTTTTTTTTTCCAAATAATTAACAAGTTATCCCAGAACCATTTATTAAAACTGTCTTCTCACCAAGTGTTTCAAATATCACATATATTTTAATAAATTCTGGGATATGTATGTCTGTTTCTGAGCTTTTCCTCTTCCATTTTCTTATCTAAAGGCCCCTTGAGAATAAGGACCATGTCTTCTTGGTTCATTGTAGTTCCAGGGACTGACTCACTGCCTGAAATACAGTGGACGCTAGTAATGTTTGTTGACAGATCATCTATTTCTTCCTCTACCGTGGCTACATTTTATAATTACTGTAGCTTTATAGTAAGTATATTATTTTTATGTATTTTAGTCTTTTATTTTTATATTTTCCTTGGCCACTATAAAAAAGTATTTAAGATGACCATCAGAAGCATTTTAAGTACCAAAAAACACACTAAGATTTTTATTAAAACATCATTAATATTGTATGACTTACTGGGAAGAAATGTTACTTTTACATTGTTTTATTATCCAAAACATATTCTCCATTGTATTAAATTTATTTACTTACTTGTTTGTTTAATTTATTTTGGTCTTACTCTCTTCCTTTAATAGGTGTAATCATTTTCCAAGTAATTCTCTTGGGACTTCTAGGTTTTAAAATAACATTGTCTATAAATAATAATTTTGTCTCCTTTCCAGTATTTATTGCATTGGCCAGAGTTGCCACTATTAAGTAACAGTGGAAAGAATAAACCTGACCTTGATTTTTAGTTGATTGGAAAGTACGGCCTTAAACTGGAAGGTCTGGGGACAGGATCGCAGTAGAGAACTCTGATAACCGTGATTCAGGGTTAAAAGGAGTAGCTTGGAGGATTTGTATTTAATACCTTGAATAGCACCTGTCTTTATCATTTAAGCCTTCATTTTTAAGTCAGATCTGTACACTGGTTATTAAACTACACTACATTAAACTCCAGAACCAGAGGTGAGGTCATAAGTGGTGGACAGTACCTTTTTCCAAGCATCAGATCACAAGCGGTTCTCTGCATAACCAAACTCTGTGGTTGTGGAGTTTAGAATTTTTATTTTGGCATGGATTTCTGCCTTAAAGAATTAGTGCCTTCCTGGGTACGTTGTCTTTGAATTCAAAGTGTGAGGTATCTCTGGATTTGAGAAATTATTGATCCTTTTGGTAAGAGAAAGAAGGGAACAAGTGGCACATAGATTGGGATTAAGGACAGAACAGAGCACAACAGCACTGCTTCATGTACTAGATAATTCCAATGTTTGGCATCAGTAGAGTTTGTTTTACTGTCTCAGCCTGATTATAGCAAGCAGCTTACAAAGATCCTGTTATACAACTAAGCGAAAACTGTTTCTTATGATACCGAATTTAGAATGATTAATAGTCACCACTATATCACCACAGCTATCACTAAATATTTCTGTCCCTAACTGTTGTGCAAATTTGCCTTATTTATATATCATTTTTTTAAATTCAGTGGCAGCAGTTCATTTGGTTGATAAGAGTTGTGAATAGCTGTTTTAAACATTTGGCAGGGGGAAATTGTGAGCAACACCCTAAATAAAGTAGAGAAGATTAATAGGGTTATTTGGTCTTGTAATTTTATTTTTAATGTGATTTTTTCTACCTCAGTTGTATATTCTGTGCAAATTCCATAAATCAAGTGTTTTACAAAGCCAAATTTTTATTAGTCATTATGTAGAATAATTTTCTAGGCACAATTCATCTTTTTACCATAGTTTTACTGTTGCTCTCCTGGTTTCAGTTTGTTGATTTCTTACTTTCCCTTTCTGCCTGATTTTGTATTACTTGCTTAAATACTGTGAATTATAAATTTAAAAATTGGTAAATTGTTACGCCCGTGAATCAGGAGGAAAGGTATAATCACAAAATTTTGACCAGTTCTGTATCACCTGACTGGGATGATATGCCTTGGGGAATAGTGTCCTCTATCAAGATACATTGGTACAGATAGTTGTCATATTTGCTGAATTGTCAAATATCTAACGTTACCCTAGATTTTTGTTGTTGTTGTTGTTGTTTTTGCAGTATGCGGGCCTCTCACTGTTGTGGCCTCTCCCGTTGCAGAGCACAGGCTCCGGACTTGCAGACTCAGCGGCCATGGCTCACGGGCCTAGCCGCTCTGCGGCACGTGGGGTCTTCCCGGACCGGGGCACGAACCTGTGTCCCCTGCATCGTCAGGCGGACTCTTAACCACTGCGCCACCAGGGAAGCCCCCCTTTTTTTTTTTTTGGCTGTGCCTCATGGCTTGCAGGATCTTAGTTCCCCAACCAGGGATTGAACCCAGGCCCTTGGCAGTGAAAGCACAGAGTCCTAACCATTGGACTGCCAGGGAATTCCCTAGTTTTTCTTTTCTTTTTTTTTAATGTATTTTATTTATTTTTATTTTTGGCTGTGTTGGGTCTTCATTGCTGCGGGCAGGCTTTCTCTAGTTGTGACGGGCAGGGGCTACTCTTTGTTGCGGTGCGTGGGCTTCTCATTGCTGTGGCTTCTATTGTTGCAGAGCATGGGCTCTAGATGCGCAGGCTTCAGTAGTTGTGGCTTGTAGGCTCAGTAGTTATGGCTCACAGGCTCCAGAGCGCAGGCTCAGTAGTTGTGGCACACGGGCTTAGTTGCTCCACGTCATGTAGGATCTTCCTGAACCAGGGCTCGAACCCGTGTCCCCTGTACTAGCAGGTGGATTCCCAACCACTGCGCCACCAGAGAAGGCCCTAGTTTTTCTTTTTGATCAGAAATCTTCTGGGTTTTTTGTTTTTTAAAAACGGTTCAAAATCCATTCCTCTAACTCTGATCCAGTGCCAGGATGTTAAGAGTTTGAAGGAAGGATTGTTCCTACATAGCATGAGATCTTCAACACTGCCAGCAACCAAAGAAAGGGAGGGGAAATTAAAGTTGTTGAGAGAAGACAGAGGAAACAAAGGTCAACAAGGATACGGGAAACCAAAGATGAAGATGTATGATTAGATTATAAGATGTAAACAGCGTAAGATGACAAGAACTCTTTGTATGTTGGTGACTTTGGGTAGTAGACGCTGGGTACATGCTACTGAGTGAACAATGGCTTGACCATCTACCAGTCACTTAATAGCAATCTCTTCAGTGCCTCCATCTCCCTCACCCCTAGACATCCTTTAAGTCACCAATTGCAGTTGACTCTATATCTGAATCATGTTATAAATATCTCCTCCTTCCCATTTACACTACCACTGCTCTGCTTCAAGACCGTATCATCTTTGCTTCCTAAATGACCTCTCTTTTTAAAAATTTAGACTCCACACAGCCATCAAGATTAGTGGTCTGAAACACAGATGTGATAATGTCACTCTCTAGTTTAAAAACTCACAGTGATTTCTCCTTGTAGTCAAAGGTCCAAACTCTTTAGCATGGAATTCAAGGCTTTTTACAGTTGGATCTCATCCTACTATTTCTAACCTGATGTACCGCTTTCCCCTCCACATGCTAACTGTACTATTGTACTCAGAATTTCACTAATATCGCCTATAGATAAGTGCTCATGGCTCCATGTTTTTGTCTAAGCTGTTTCTTTCTCCCTCTCCTGGGTAGAAGTTCTATCCAGTCCCACTAGAACATACCTTTTTTTTCTAAAGCTTTCCTCTATTCCTCTTAACCCCCAGCTGAAATGAATGGTTCCCTTTTCTGCTTCAATTGTGCTTTCTGTTA